>NC_083116.1:128212362-128542049 GCF_949774975.1 Lagenorhynchus albirostris
TCAAGGAAGATCACATCTGAAAGCAGTCACCTGGAAACCAAGAGCTTGGGAGTCTGCGTGGCATAATCCATTATCAGTGATGAAACCCGGCCTGACGTTTCTGGAAATCTGTCAGGACGTGGAACCAGATGCAGGAGACAGACACATCTATCTTCGGCAATTACCTTTCCTTATTGGCTGGCGTCCTCAATATAAATGGCAGCCTTCGTCTCTTTAGTCTGTATTTAGTAGATAATTATTCCTTTGTGTAAATTAGTCATCATAAATATTGCCCTAATATATCAACATATGCATTGTAATACCCTTAATCACGTTACATAACCTTGAGGGAATCACATCATGAAAAAATCATAATATTACTGTCTAGACGAGGGCCGTCCAACAGGACTGACTGTGGTGCTGGAAATGTTCTATATCTGTTGCCCAGGGTTAAAGCCACCGGGCACACGTGCTCTGGAGCTCTTGAAAGGTGGCTGGGTACCTCTGAGGAACTGAATTTCAGCCTTTAATGGTAGCGAATCCCCATTTTAGCTTAAATTGTCCCAGCTAGCTAGAGCTGCTGTATCGGACACAGGGATCTCTTTACCAGATGGTATCAACCTGAATAATAACGTGAAACTTAGATTATTTAAAACTAAACATAATGACACAAAGGGGTTTTTATGTATATCAAGATATCCAAGGTCATAGTTGACCGGTTCCATTATGAGCCAGTGCCGAACTGGCAAGTTAGCCCATGTAACTGTCGGGGCGCCCTTCCGTTAGGAGGTCCAGAACCACAGGGTCGTCTTGTGTATCATGAAGCTGTCCGTGAAAACTTGTACTGTTATTTTCAGAACCATGTCAGGAATTCTTAGGTCTTACCTCTCACTATATACCTAATTGTTTGCTGGTTGTCAAGAGTTCAGCTCTGTGGGAGGCTGGATATTACCCCACCGCCGCCAGTGTCCACGTCTTAATCCATGGGACCTCTGGGTATGTTATGTTCCATGGGCTATTGTCATCTCAACTGTGCCCCCACAGCCCATCAAATTCACAGGTTGAAATTCTCACCCCCAGGACCTCAGAATGTGACTGTGTTTGGAGATGGGGTCTTTCGAGAGGGAACTAAGGTACAATGAGGTCACTCGGGTGGGTCCTGATCCCACAGGACTAGTGTCCTTATAACAAGAGGAAATTAGGACACAGACAAACACAGAGGGATGACCGTGTGAGGACACAGGGAGGAGAGGGCCGTCTACACGCCAAGGAGTGAGGCCTTGAACTTGGACTTCCAGCCTCTAGGACTGTGAGACAACACATTTCTATTGTTTAAGCCACTCCATTTGTCATACTCTGGCAAATGAATTCTACGGCAAAGAGGTCTTTGTAAGTGAAAGAAAGACCATGGACCTTGAAATGGACTGATTATCCTAGATTGTCTGAGTAGCTCAGTCTAGTGAGAACCACTCCTGGCTGTGTTCAGAGAAATGCAGCAGAAGAAAAGAAGAAAAGGCAGGGAGATGTGAAGCATGAAGCACACTGGGTAGGTCAGCAGCGGCTGGCTTTGGAGATGGAGGACACGGGTTATGAGCCAAGGAATGGGGGTGGGTGGTGGGTGGGATGCGTCCAGAACTGGAGAACAACTCTAGGCTGACAGCCAGTGAGGAAAGGGCGACCTCAGTTCCACACAAGGGCATGCATTTAGCCAATGACCTGCCTGAGCTTCAAAACGAATTTTCCCCCAGAACCTCCAGATAAGAAGCCCATCTGGCTACCACCTTGATTTCAGCCTCCAGTGATCCCAGAGCAGGGAACCCAGTTGAACCAGCTGTCCTTCTTGATTACAGAACTGTGAGATAAGAAATGGGGCTTACAAGACATGGAAACAGCCTCAGTCTCCATTGACAGATGAATGGATAAAGAAAATGCGATACACATGCGCGCGCGCGCACACACACACACACACACACACACACACACACACACACACACACACACACACACACACACACACACACACACACACACACACACACACACACACACACACACTGGAATACTACTCAGCCATAAAAAAGAACAAAATAATGCCATTTGCAGCAACATGGATGGACAGAGAGATTATCATACTAAGTCAAGTAAGCCAAACAGAGAAAGACAAATACCATATGATATCACAGGTAGAATCAAAAATATGACACCAGCGAACATATCTATGAAACAGACACAGACTCACAGAGAGAACAGACTTGTGATTGTCAAGGCGGGGGAGGGATGGTCTGGGAGTTTGGGATTAGCAGATGCAAACTATTATATATAGGATGGATAAACGACAAGGTCGTACTGTACAGCACAAGGAACTATATTCAATATCCTGTGATAAACCGTAATGGGAAAGAAGATGAACAAGAATGTATATATGTATAACTGAGTCACTTTGCTGTATAGCAGTAACTAACACAACATTGGAAGTCAACTATACTTCAATAAAATAAATTTTCAAAAAAGCTGTGGGGCTTGCTATAAGCTACTGAGTTTGCTGTAATTTCTTATAGCATCAGCAGAAAATAAACACGCACCTATATAATCTTTATCCTTCAACAGTAATCGTACCTGGTACCCACAGTTGGTGGAGCCCTTAAACTAACTAATGAGTAGGCAAGCTCTTGACTGCTCTAGTGCTGAAATCATGGATGTTTCCTCCTCATACTTTAAGCAGGTACAAAGGGGACCAAAGGCCAATATATAAAGCGGATGTGATGGTACTTAAAATGCTTTTGTGCAGTGGTAAGCACCTCTTCTGGGTAAAATACTCGTTGTGTCAAAGACCTGATTCAAAACGACCTGAGTTGACTACAGGGAGAGTTTCTAAAATCTGATTTCCCCGCACAGCCTCCGTGGTCGAGTGTATTGTAATCTCCTCAGCTCTTAAAGGTCTAAGACTCCAGTGGCAGTATCCTTTGTTCCTGGAGTTGTCACCAAGCGATTGTATTTGTTACAGCAAATTAGCTGCAACTCTGCAGAGCACAAGCTGGTTTTTATTTCCCCCTGGAGTCAACTTGTGGCTTTCTCCAGCATTCCCCTTCTGCCTACTTAGACTTAGCACGTTAATATACCATAAATATTTAAATTAAATTGTATTTTTCTGCTATTGTTACCCACGAAATCGTTTATCCCTGAAGAAATGGGTTAAACTTTTGGTTTATTATGAGACCACCAAAGGTCCAACATAATAATTACACGTGCTCTTCACCACTGTGGTTCAACAGCACGATCTATTACCAGCCTGCTCCCTCACGGATAATAATAACACGTCATTCTACAAATATTGATTTAGTGACTCCCATATCTCAAAAACCAATGAAAATCTATATGGAAATAAAGAGAAGGGAGCTACAGTCACATAGGGGAGAGAGGCAGGCACAAAGGGCCAGCGCACATGTTACATGTAAAAGCAGTGGGGATCTCCTGGCAGGGTGACACTGCAGATGATGGGGCACACTCTGCCCACAGAGGACCAGCAAAGGGGTCTTGGAAAAGGGAGGACCACCTCGGTTTGGAAGAGTGAGTTGGGGATCGCCACGAACATCTCAAGAGAAAGGACAGCCCAGGTGGAGAGAAAAGCAAAGGAAAACACTGGAAGATAAGAGAACATGTCACATGGCGTGAAGTTTGATATGCCTCAAGAAGAGTTGAACAGCTGGGGATACAGGTGCAACCAGTCTCAAACTGCTGTCTGTATTTCCCCCTCCAGCTTGGAGGAGACGGCCATCGATGTGCATTTCTTCTGAGGTCGCATGGCCCAACTCTTCTGATCAATGTGCCCCATCTTGGTTGTGGCTTCTGTTCGCATGCCATCCATGGTTTAATTTTGGCTTTCTCGAGTCTCTGGAGATGGTTTAGCTGTATCCATCTTTGCATAACTTAAAAAGACGTGTGTTCAAGGGTCATGTTTCCTCTTGATTCATTTAAATACTAACCTAGACACTGCTGAGAAGGGACCTTGCCGATGGAGATAAGATTTAATCAGCTGACCTCCAAATACAATATCTTGTATCATGCGGTCCGTTCTCAGCTCACCTAGAAGCTGAGAACCCTGCCGGGAAACAGCCTCATTCGTACAACTATGTTCCTCCCGTCGCCCGAATGAGTCTGGAAATGCGTCCCCAGCAAGAGCTTCCACAGAGAACAGAGCCCTGCCTGCACTTTGTATTCTTGTGAAACTCAAAGGAGAGGACCAGCTGAGCCATGTTAGTCCAGGAAATCTCACCCACAGACATCGCAAGCTAATACATGGCTGTCCTTTCAGGGTGCTAAGTTTGTGTTAATTTGCTATGGAGGGGACTTCCCTGGTGGCACAGTGGTGAAAAATCCGCCGGCTAATGCAGGGGACACGGGTTTGAGCCATGGTGTGGGAAGATCCCACATGCCCCAGAGCAACTAAGCCCGTGCGCCACAACTACTGAGCCCGCATGCCACAACTACTGAAGCCCACGCACCTAGAGCCCATGCTCTGCAAGAGAAGCCACCGCAACGAGAAGCCCGCGCACCACAACGAAGAGTAGCCCCCACTCGCCGCAACTAGAGAAAGCCTGCACGCAGCAACGAAGACCCAATGCAGCCAAAAGTAAACAAATAAATAAATTTTTTTTTTTTTTTCAAAAAAGAAAATTTGCTGCGGAGGCACAGAAAAGGAATACTCCCCAGAGATCCCTGGCAGCACTGAATGAAAATACTTTCACATATCAGTGCAACACGGAGGAAAAAATGTCATATGAGGCCACTGGTACTTGACCCCCCTTTTGGTACTTGACCCCCCTTTTGGTACTTGACCCCCCTTTTGTCACATAAGGAATTGCAGAGGAATTAGGCCTCTCTGAATGTGATGTTAGTCTTGTGCCCAAACGTGCTTTCTTCTTTCATTGCAAGGACGCCAAAGTTATGTGAACGTTTCCTCTTACTCAGCTCTGGGATAGCTCTGTTTACACCGTCACATTGACAGGTGTGGGTGCAGCACATACTCTGTGCATGAATAAAAGGAATGCAAATAATATATGAAAAGCATCACTGGTCCTGGATCTTTCACATAGGACAGGATGGAAATTCACCTTTCCAAAGGTCAATTGGAAAGACACCTAACTGTAAAACACCACGTAGCAGATATCTAATGGGCACGGTGGCCATGCAGGATGGAGTTTTCTGTAGAGGGAGACAGTGGGATGATGGGAAAATCTTCCTGAAACAGCTGAAAGTCAAACTTTGCATTTAGGTGGGATTTGTTCTTTTTTGTTTTTTGTTTTGTTTTGTTTTTTTACTCCCGATCAGGAATGGAAACCCCACCACTCCCAGGGAAAACGTCTCAGAGCAGGGGAAAAAGCTCAAGAAAAATGAAAACAGTGTGAGCAGGACAGTGGTGCTCAGAGGGCTGGGATTACATAATTGGAGTAGAACTGGCCAGTTGCAGGGGTGGGTGTTGGTCCCCAGATATAAAGAACGGGAAAGTGAGCAAGATGTCTCAGCTAATACGTGACCCGGTGAAGTGCGTGTCTCAGAAGAGCTTCTTTGCTTGACCCTGGAAGGTAGGGTGGGCTCGATCAGGCAGGACTGAAAACGAGACCATTTAGAAATACAATTGATTTCCTTTCTTTTTTTTTTTTTTTTGGCTGTGGCACGTGGCACGCGGCATCTTAGTTCCACGGTCAGGGATCAAACCCGGGCCCCCTGCAGTGGCAGCGCGGAGTCTTAACCACTGGACCGCCAGGGAAGTCCCCAAAACAAGACCGTTTAGGAGTCTCCTGTATAACCTTAGAAAACAAAGGAGACAGCTAGAGGGAGGGGAGTGACAGTAGGAGGGAGAAGAAAACTGAGACCCAAGAGATGCTTTCTGCAAGTTATGTGCACAGAGAAGGCAAAATTCAGAGATTCTGAAAAACTTTGACCAATAAAAAAAGTTACACATGAACATGTGTGTGTGTGTGTAGAGGGGGTGTGTAATTCATGGTGGTCAAATGAAGCACGAGTGATGGGCTCATTTTGATTCTGTGTGAATAAATCCAATTTTCCATACAAAATTCTACAGCTAAAATGAAGAGTATGGTTACTGATAGGAAAAAATCATGTTTTATACAATTTTCTGTTCTGTGCTTTATGGTCAAATGGTCCATTCCTGAGAGATGAAATAAGAAAATACATACACACATGTATAATATATAAATGCATATGTATATATGTATTTTATTTCATCTCTCAGGAATGGACCCTTTGACTATATAATATATATATTATATATATATATATAGAGAGAGAGAGAGAGAGAAAGAGAGAGAGAGAGAGGGAGTGTTGGAGTTTAAAAATGAGGTCAGCACACCAGAAGCAGACTCATTTTTAAAGAAAAGGAAACTGAAATGGAGGTACTCAAAAGTAAATGGCAAATGCGCCAATTAGAACAGCGTTCTTCCAACTTGTTCCCAAGGACTCTTGTTTTAGGAGGGTATTTCCGCTGTCCTGGGAGCATTTAATTCAAATTTGTGAAAACTAATGTTGCGCCTGTCACCGTTGCTCAATCTGCTATTGTCTACATTTGTCCCACCAAAATCCCTTTTCATTGACTAATTTTATTAAGCAAACTGTTATAAATTGAGACTGAAAAATAAATGCATTGACAAAAAACTGAATTTCCTGTTTTACATATTCAGCATGTGAAATGGATTCATTTTGTAGCATGGGAAAAATCAAGGAAGACGCACACCATCCGTGTTAGACAGCTTTCCCGGGGCAGCAGTGCCCCTGCTTCTCGTGTACAGTTGTCCGAGACAATAAACGGGATTGTTCAGCTCTGCTTGGGGTAGCAGTTAGAGCGTGGACGACCCAGAGTCCCCGCAGAGCAGTGGACATTTATGTCTCACCATAAACATCTTTTATAAGCCTTGAAGGTGTGTATCTTGCAGGTGTTAGCACACCAAGTCATTGGCTTCAGAAATAAAAAATCAGAGACTGAGTAATATCACCCATTTCTCCTTTCAGTGTTCTGCTTACATGGCCTCAAAGGCTGCTTTCTATATATTTTTTTATGGTAACAACTTTATTGAGATAAAATTCACTAGTCATACAATTCACCCATTCCAAGTATAGAGTCTGATGGCTTCTAGAATATATACAGAGTTGTGCCACCACCTTTGCCATCAATTTTAGAACATTTTCGTGACCTGCCAAGAAGACAGTGTGCCTCCTTCAGTTCCGGGGCTAGTTTCCCTATGCACCTCAGCCCTAGGCAACTACTGGTCTACTCTCTGTGTCTGTACGGATTTGCGCGGTCGAGACATTTCATGTAAATGGCATCGTACTGTTCTGTCCTTTTATGATTGACTTCTTTCACTCAGAATAATGTTTTCAAAGTCCATCCCTGTGGTAGTGTGTATTAGTACTTCATTGCTTTTTATGGCCAAATAATATTCCGTTGCACGGATACACCGTATTGTTCACCCATTCGTCAGTTGATGGGCATACATCTTTGACAGTGTCTTGATTTGGTAGAAATTTCTCCCTGCTGACATGAATCTGCTTTGCCTGGTTTTCCTGCCGTGGTTCCCCGTCAGTCTCAGGAAAACCCAGAGTAGGTGGGTGACTTGAAAGCCCCGGAGATGTTCAGGTCAGCTGCCTATTTATGAGTTCTTCACGTGGGTCCATGTGATCTCACTCAGGGAAAGTAACATCCCAGCCATGGCGGGAAGGGGGTTCTCTGGACATGGGTGGTTAAAATAGAATCAGATACCAAGCGTGGAATTTGGAGAGCATTGCATACAGAAGTCAGATTGGGTGAAATAAAATAGGGAAGAAGGAGAAATTAATAAAATATACTGTTTCTGCTTCATAGATATTTATGGGTGTGGAAAAATGATTTTGAAAATAACAAAGTCAACTACATATTGGGAAGAGTGTGGCTATATTTTGTACTTCTGTTCTTTTTTTTAAATTGAAGTATAGTTGATTTACAATGTTGTGTTAATTTCTACTCTACAGCAAAGTGACTCAGGTACACACACACACACACACACACACACACACACACATACACATACACACATTCTTTTTTTTTCCTATTCTTTTCCATTATGGTCTAGTCTATTGTAGGATATTGAGTATAGTTCTGTATGTTATACAGTAGGTCCTTGTTGTTTAATAGCTTATGTCTGCTAACCCCGTCTTCTAATCTGATTTCAAAAAACTAAAAGCTAAGTCTTAAGGTTCAAGGGTATTTGAACCAAGAGGGATTATTGATGATTATGGAAGAACTACCCTTAGAAAAGCAACTAATTAATGACTATGAAAGTGGTATTATCGCCCTAAAGGGGATTTTTCTGCAGAGTTCTTACTTGGATAGCCTGCCGATTCCCCAAACAGTTTCCATATACTTATTTTCTCTGTAAAATCTCATCATCTGCCCAAATGTATCCACTATTCTACCCCTAATGAATCACTATTTACTCTTATTCAGTTTCACCCCACTTCACTTCATGAATATCCCACTGCTTGGCAACTTCTAGGAAATTGCTTGAAGCTTTTTTTTTAATTAATTTATTTATTTTAACATCTTTATTGGAGTATAATTGCTTTACAATGATGTGTTAGTTTCTGCTCTATAACAAAGTGAATCAGCTATACACATACACACGTTCCCATATCTCTTCCCTCTTGCGTCTCCCTCCTCCCACCCTCCCTGTCCCACCCCTCTAGGTGGTCACAAAGCACCCAGCTGATCTTCCTGTGCTATGCGGCTGCTTCCCACTAGCTATCTATTTTACGTTTGGTAGTGTATATATGTCCATGCCACTCTCTCACTTTGTCACAGCTTACCCTTCCCCCTCCCCATATCCTCAAGTCCTTTCTCTAGTAGGTCTGTGTCTTTATTCCTGTCTTACCCCTAGGTTCTTCATGACCTTTTTTTTTTTTTCTTAGATTCCATATATATGTGTGTTAGCATTTGTTTTTCTCTTTCTGACTTACTTCACTCTGTATGACAGACTCTAGGTCCATCCACCTCACTACAAGTAACTCAATTTCATTTCTTTTTATGGCTGAGTATATTCCATTGTATATATGTGCCACATCTTCTTTATCCATTCATCCGATGATGGGCACTTAGGTTGCTTCCATGTCCTGGCTATTGTAAATAGAGCTGCAGTGAACATTTTGGTACATGACTCTTTTTGAATTATGGTTTTCTCAGGGTATATGCCCAGTAGTGGGATTGCTGGGTCATATGGTAGTTCTATTTGTAGTTTTTTAAGGAACCTTCATACTGTTCTCCATAGTGGCTGTACCAATTCACATTCCCACCAGCAGTGCAAGAGTGTTCCCTTTTCTCCACACCCTCTCCAGCATTTATTGTTTCTAGATTTTTTGATGATGGCCATTCTGACTGGTGTGAGATGGTATCTCATTGTACTTTTGATTTGCATTTCTCTAATGATTAACGATGTTGAGCATTCTTTCATGTGTTTGTTGGCAATCTGTATATCTTCTTTGGAGAAATGTCTATTTAGGTCTTCTGCCCATTTTTGGATTGGGTTGTTTGTTTTTTTTGTTATTGAGCTGCATGAGCTGCTTGTAAATCTTGGAAATTAATCCTTTGTCAGTTGCTTCATTTGCAAATATTTTCTCCCATTCTGAGGGTTGTCTTTTTGTTTTGTTTATGGTTTCCTTTGCTGTGCAAAAGCTTTGAAGTTTCATTAGGTCCCATTTGTTTATTTTTGTTTTCATTTCCATTTCTCTAGGAGGTGGGTCAAAAAGGATCTTGCTGTGATTTATGTCCTAGAGTGTTCTGCCTATGTTTTCCTCTAAGAGTTTGATAGTGTCTGGCCTTACATTTAGGTCTTTAATCCATTTTGAGTTTATTTTTGTATATGGCGTTAGGGTGTGTTCTAATCTCATACTTTTACATGTACCTGTCCAATTTTCCCAGCACCACTTATTGAAGAGGCTGTCTTTTCTCCACTGTATATTCTTGCCTCCTTTATCAAAGATAAGGTGGCCTTATGTGCGTGGGTTTATCTCTGGGCTTTCTATCCTGTTCCAAACCTACCTAAGGAGACAGAAGACCTGTATGCAGAAAATTATAAGACATTGATGAAAGAAATGAAAGATGATACAAATAGATGGAGAGTTAGTTATACCATGTTCTTGGATTGAAAGAATCAACATTGTGAAAATGACTCTACTACCCAAAGCAATCTACTGATTCAATGCAATCCCTATCAAACTACCACTGGCATTTTTCACAGAACTAGAACAAAAAATTTCACAGTTTGTATGGAAACACAAAAGACCCCGAATAGCCAAAGCAATCTTGAGAACGAAAAATGGAGCTGGAAGAATCAGGCTCCCTGACATCAGACTATATATACTACAAAGCTACAGTAATCAAGACAGTATGGCACTGGCACTAAAACAGAAGTATAGATCAATGGAACAGGATAGAAAGCCCAGAGGTAAACCCACACACATATGCTTGAAGCTTTTATCACTGTGAACCTAAGTGCATATGTTCTTACAAATGTAATTCTACATAACTGCATGATGAATCACTTAATGGAACTCTTTTAAAATAATGGACCCAAGCCATGAATCCAAGTGTAATTTGTCAGTGTTGTCATTACCCCACTATTTTCAAAATTCCTTTGGTATAAATTGTTTTTAAAAGACAACACATGGCATACCCAAAACAATCAGTTTAATTGCTTCAGAGGTACAAACTTCCACTTAAAAGATAAATAAGTACTAGGAATGTAATGTACAGTATGGTAAATATAATGAACGGTGCTGTGTGTTATATATGAAAGTTGTGAAGAGAGCAAATCCTAAGAGTTTTCATTACAAGGAAAAAATATCTATTTCTTTAATTTTGTATTTATATGCGATGAGGGATGTTCACTAAACTTATGATGATAATCATTTCATGATGCGTGTAAGTCAAACCATTATGCCATACACCTGAAACTTACACGGTGCCGTATGTCAATTATATCTCAATAAAACTGGAAGAAGAGAAAAGTCTAGACGCTAACAAAGACAGTATTTCCCAGTTTGCTAATGTTTGTTTTACCCATCATCTCTATGACACTTAGGAGCCCCATTACTTATCTCGAACTTAACCATTGTAACACACTTGTACATGCACTGTGTCAACTCACTACCAGGCATATAAGGAAACTGAAGCACAGGGATCCAATTACTTGTTCAATGTCCCATGACCATGAGTCTCTGAATTATACCAGAACTCACAGGCTTGGTTTAATTTTCCAACTCTGTTTCCCTTCTCTCCCTACCAAGTTCTGCTGCCATTTTGATTACCTGCCATATTCACAGGCGTTGCCTCAGAATAAATGTTTCCCAGATCAGAAGCCACATCAGAGCTAAAAAAAAAAAAAAATCACCATTGAAGACAGAAGAGTAATGCGTTGCTACCTCTGAAAACAATTGCAGTTATATTAAAATATGTGGACCATATGGTGTAACCAAAGTACAAAGTGTAGAGAACAGCTGCTATGAAAAGCACTTATTAACTTTTACTTAGGCTTTTCTCTCTGAGTGTCAGATCTTCATTTCATTACCGCCACCACATTTTTATTTTGAAAAACTTCAAAACTATGGATAAGTTGCAGTGATAAAACAATGAACACGTGCATATACTTCCTTGAGTCGCTACTAATAGTTACCATTTTCCCACATTTACTTTCTCCCTTCTATTTCTGCTTATGCATCCTCTCATACGTATATCTATATATAAAATATACATAAAATACATATATTATGCACATATATGAGTTATATACATATATATATGTGTATGTATATTCAGAGCCTTCTGAATCATTTGCACGTACTGACATTTTACTGATAAATACTTTGGTGTGCATCTCCTAAGAACAAAGGCATTCTCCGATGTAATCATAATACCATGATCACATCCAAGACATTTAAAATGGATACAATAATATCTAAAATTTTAAATTTCCATTTATCAAAGAATCTCATACATATGATACAGAGCACATATACATAAATAACTTGGATATACTTATATATAAACCCAAGCTTCAGTTAATAATTATGCTTGGCACTTGGCTGTCATGTCTTTTTACCCTCTATAAATCCAGATTGCCCCTCTGCAATTTTTGGTGTGTTTCTAAAATCTTGACCGGCTTGAAGAGTCCATGTTCATGGCTGTTCTATAGACTGCTTCTCCACCTGGATTTGTCTCGTTGCTTCCTTCTCATGATTAGACTCAGGTTAAGCTTTTTGGCAAGAGTCCTACCTAGGGAATTTTGAGAAAATCATGCCAGGAGTCAGATAATGTTTGTTTCCGCATTTGTTCTACGAGATTCTCTTTGAAGACGTGTGTACACTCAAGTGGGGACAGAGATGCTGGGAAGTTAGGCTTGTACGCGGTGACTTGTTCTATCATTCTGTTTCTCAAGAAATGTAAAGAAAGGAAAAGACATACAAGATATTTTAATTAAATCACACATTGGCCTCTAACTGACTCTGGAACCAGAGACAACATTTTCTCATTGAAACGTAAAAAATTTAGGGCATCAGTTTAGCCATGAGTGGAGATCAACTCAACGTGTAGCTCAGTATTAGACATCTCAGGTCTTCAGGCGGCTTCTCTTGCCCCAAATTGCTACAGTTTTCTGTAAGACCTACATGGCACTTGACCACACCTTTCAGAAGTTTTCAAAACACATAGTATGAGGCAAAATGGGACTTCTCTTATAGACCAACCTGAAGTCAGACAAGTTTCTTGGAAGGTTGCTGACTTGTTTCACCTTACGGGGTGGCTGTAAGGATTTAATAATAATGACCATCTAATGCCCAGCCCACTCCATGGATGAAATCTTGGACTTGGTACAGGCTCATCCCTTTTTACAAGGTCAAGCATTTATGCTGGGACATTTTAGCATCTGTAGCATTCACAGAGAGTATGCATGTTATGTTGAAAGGAGTTGTGGTGAAAGAGAAAAGAGCATGCTTGGCTTTCAGAATCAAGCACTTAAGTTCAGACCCTAGTATCCTCATGTGAATGATGATATAGTCATACATACCTTTAATAATGTGCCCATACGGCTGTCAAAACCTTGAATGATGGGCAAGCAAAATCTGGGGATCCATTCACAATATTCACAAAAGAAAGAAAGACAACATCAGTGCCATATGATCCAGCAGTCCCACTCCTGGGCATATATCTGGACAAAACTATTGATATAATTTAAAAAGATACATGCACCCCTATGTTCTTAGCAGCACCGTTTACAACAGCCAAGACATGGAAACAACCCAAATGCCCTTTGACAGATGAATGGGTACGGAATATTACTCAGCCATAAAAAAGAATGAAATAATACCATTTGTAGCAACATGGATGGACCTAGAGATGATCAAACTAAGTGCAGCAAGTCAGAGAAAGACAAATATCATATAATATCACTTATATGTGAAATCTAAAATATGACACAATGAGCTTATCTAAGAAAGAGAAACAGACTCACAGACATAGAGAACAGACTTGTGGTTGCCAAGGGGGAGGGGAGTGGGGTAGGGAAGGAGTGGGAGTTTGGGGTTAGCAGATGCAAACTACTATATATAGGATGGATAGACAACAAGGTCCTATTGTATAGCACAGGGAACTATATTCAATATCCTGTGATAAATCAGAATGAAAAAGAATATATATATGCATAACTGCATCCCTTTGCTGTACGGCAGAAACTAACACAACATTGTAAATCAACTATACTTCAATAAAATAAATTTTTAAATAAGACAACATCAGAAAACTAGTAAGCAGTTAAAGTCTTTTCACCAACAATCTATATTGTAGCTTTATTACTGAGGCACATAGATTAAATTCAGATAATTGCCAGTATAACATCTGTAGCTTTCTGTTTCCATCCTTGAAAAAAACAGAAATGTTTCCCAGTTGTGTCTAGACTTGCCTGTAAATATATACTAAACATGCAGAAGTTCCTACAAGTTTAAAGTTATAAAAATTTGTAACCTTCTTCCTAAATAGAAGATGTGTTACCTTCTTCCTAAATACTTCTCATCCTGCCTTTATTTTCACAACCAATTTTTGACTCAGATTATCGAGCACTTATTTAAGTCACACATTAAAACATCCTCTGGACTGGAGATAGCGTTGGCTGAATTATTAAAGAGATTGCGAAAGAGAAAATACATTCTTTCTAAAGGTCATTTCTAGTGTCACAGCCTTCAGCATGTCATAATTTTAAGTCTTCTTTTCGTTGAAGATTTCCTCTCGGTAAAAATGTCGAATGGGTGGATACAATGGGCTCAGCAGTCCTTGTTCAGTCATATCTGTTATTCAGGTGGTAGTGCCTGGGATTCTTTTTCTTCTGTATTGTTTTATTTTCTGATGGCACTCGGGCAGTGGAGTTTTGCATTCCTAATTGAAGGTCACCTTCACTCGAGAATCAGATAGCCAAGACGGGTTTCAGCATCTTCATATTTTTCAAGAAGAACTCTATGTTTCAAGTCACAAGATCGGAATTAGCTTTTGATCTCTAAGCCGTAGGTCTTCATCCTACATCAGTTATAGCAAGTTGATGACAGAGGATGGAATGACCTTTCCAGGATGGAATCTTTTCCTAAGGCAGAAGCCCATTGTTTTGCTCTTGGAATCAGTTCTCCCACTTTCTGTAAGCCTTGTGATTCCCACAGTTAGTTTCCATGTTGGAATTGTTTCCATATATTTAGACTGGAATTTTTCTTCATGTGGGTCTAGCTAAGACTTTTTCATCAAATAGTACAAAGCCCCCTCCACTCTCTAAAATACGACTTTTTCTTTCGTAGGTTCTGAAATTTAGCCGTTACAGAATGGATCTTTCTCTGCTAATGCCATCATGAAGGGATAATTTTGCACAAAAGTAAAATTTTCGGTGGGCTGAAATATACTCTGATGAGATCTTAAGGAGACTTTCAAGGATGTGAGTTTGATAATTCCTCCCAATACTATGTTTATCTAAAGCCCAGTGTCCTTTATGCTGAAGATTCAAATCCCTGTCCCCTTGTAGACTCAAACCTCTGTATCTCAAGACAGATCTTGGCTCCAGCCAAACTGGTCAGATCAAAGCTTCCATGTTCTTTGAGTTTCCCGACCCCGTGCGTTAGTACCATCAAATAGTAATATTCCGCTTCTCATAACTTAGGTGACTGGCTTCTGTATTGATTCCTCTGCATCCGCTCTGAGAGCCAGCTCAGATGGGAATACTGCCACAGCCAGCGCAGCTGCCCATCTCTTGTGCTTGGTGGTCATGCATTTGTGTGCATGTGTGTGTGTGTGCGCACTTTCTGCATACATTCCCACAAGCACACACGTGCATTTTCCTCTCCACCACGAAGCCACGTGACATCATGCAGAGCACACAGGTTCTTGAGTCAGGCAAGCCGGATTCTGAATCATAACTCAACCGTGTGGCGATGCGGCTTCTTCTCCAGTTTCTCACCTCTAAGAAGTGGATCACGACACCAGCCTTCTGAGATTGCTGTGGATGTAAATGAAACAATACACATTAAAAAAAACAAAAACTCTGTGTACAAAACATCATTCCCATCCCTCCTCCTTAGAAGAATAAGGAGCACCTACCTTTATATTTTGCACAACAGTATGAGGGAAGGAGCTCGATAATTATGTTTTCTTGCATCCATTGATTTTTTCAAATTGATTAAACATCAACCCAGTATATTATGCCTCATCAATTTTCAAATTGTGTAAAGTGAAATGTCAATCTGTCATCTCCTTTATCAATTCCAAGACCCAGATTCTTAAAGTAGAACACATTAGACCGTTTACAATGTCTTTTTGGCAACTTCCTTTAAAAAGTTCTTAAATCATTGAAAGCCAAGAAATGCATCTTTTCTCTTCTTCCACACCCAGCTGGCAAATTGTTCAGTAATTCCGACGATATCTGAGACAGTGCTGGTTTTCACCTCTTCCTTGGATAAATCATCCCCCCCCCATTTGCCCTCAAGCTACATTGTTTCTTTAAGTTAAAAACTAGTCAAGGGAGGAGAGAGAATCTAGCTGCAGTTTAAGGAAGCCCTGGGTGGGTAGAGAGACAGATTCCTCCGAGTGTGGAAACAAATTAATTCACTTCACTATTGTAGAAATGGTCTGGGAAGCTTGCTTCTTCACCAGCTGGGGAGAGGTAGTTAATTTCAGCTCATTGAACTGAGTGTTGGATCTTGCTAAGTGGTGAAACACAGCTCGTTGTATCAGCTTTCCTGAGCACATAATTCTCCAACAGAAACGCCAGGTAATTGAGTTGGCGTGGATGGGATGTCAAATCAGTGCTGCCGGAGTTCAGGTATCTACTTAATTTTCCCCAAAGTGGAAACCGAATGAGTGATGAATTTCCTACATATCCGTCCTGGCATTTGGTGTCCCACTGTCCGTATTAAGGATACTTGTAAGTGGAATTACATCTGTTTCCATCTCTTCTTTTATTATTAAATATTATGAAGTAAGGGAAGAGATCTTAAATTGTTTTTCTCATGAAATGCTTAATGTGCGTCACAAAATTAGCCTTATGAGTATTTTTTTGTAGGCACAGAAACTTTCTGTCTGTGGATCTTACTCCAGATTTGAATTGTCACCCTTAATAACAATGGATTTTTAAATTAGTCGCTCTCTTTAAGTCTTAGTTTCCAATGTGTAAAACGAGCATAGTGTTACTCATTGTTATGACTGACTGATATCGTTGTAAAATGTATGTGTTTAACATAAAGAATCAACATTATAAAGCAACGAAACGAATTAAAGAATGACCCATTAGACATTTAATCTTGAAGGGCAGCCTTGGAAGTCCATGGAAAATATCTTCTTTTAACACTAGTGATTTTAGTAAAAGTCAACATGGACAACCTTACTTTCCTTTTTATTTTTTATTAGAGTAAGACTAGCTCATGGATATTTGCACACAGATACACCTGCATATGTATAGGCACTTAATTAATAACATCTAGATGAGTGGTCATCAAACTGTAGCCTGCAGCCTGTTTTTGTACATAAAGTTTTATTGGAACACAGCCATGCTCATTTCTTTATATATCATCTATGGCCGCTTTCACACCATAATGGCCCAGTTGAGTAATTCTAACACAGACTGTATGTCCTGCAAAGCCAAAAATATTTACTATCCAGCCCTTTCCAGAGAAAGTTAGAATACACACAAGTTTTTCTTGTCAAGATGTTTTTCAGCTGATGGAAATAACGTGGAACATGTTGAGTCATGCCGATAAGGAAAACAGCATGAAACCAAGCTAAATTATTATGATTGTTACTTAAAATAGATCTCCTCCAGCTGGAAAAATTATAGAGACCTAAACGCAAGAGTCTAGATGCAGCCTAGAACCTAAGTAACTCGACCAGATGGCAGATAAAACCAACCAGGGTGCTCTTTATCCGGTTCAACTTTGTATATCTTTTCCTGTATCAGGATGAATGACATTTGACAGTGACCTGAGGCCAAAGACAAGAGCAGGGAAAGCAAGTGGTAAACATTTTAGATGGTAAACTTACCTCTGATTGAAGATGGTCCTTAAGACGTGTGCTGGATGTTTGTTTTCCTAGGTCCTGGATTCAGATAAAATATATTGATAGGTACTTTTTGTTTTCTTGTTTGGTTTTTGTTTGGTTTTTGGGTTTTTTAATTGAAGTATAGTTGATATACAGTATTAATAATATATAAGTTACAATGTAGTAATTCACAACTTTTAAAGGTTATATTCCATTTATAGTTATTACACAATATTGACTGTATTCCCAGTGTTGGACAGTATATCCTTGTAGCTTATTTTAACAGTTTGTACCTTTCATTCCCCTTCCCCTATCTTGCCCTCTTCCCTCCCCTTTCCCCACTGGTAACCACTAGTTTGTTCTCTATATCTGTGAGTCTGCTGCTTTTTGTTGTTGTCGTTTATATTCACTAGTTTGTTGTATTTTTTAGATTCCAAGTATAAGTGATATCGTACACTGTCTCTCTCTGACTTACTTCACTTAGTCTAATACCCTCCAAGTCCATCCATGTTGCTGCAAAAGGCAAAGTTTCATTCTTTTTAATAGCTGAGTAATCATTCTGTGTGTATATATATATATATGTGTATATATATATGTACTGTATATATGTATTTATATATAATCACATCTTCTTTATCCATTCATCTGTTGATGGACATTTAGGTTGTTTCCATGTCTTGGCTGTTGTAAATAGTGCTGCAATGAGCACTGGAATTCATGTATCTTTTCTAATTAGTGTTTTCATTTGTTTCCAGATATATACCCAGGAGAGGAATTGCTGGGCCACATGGCAGCTCTGTTTTTAGTTTTTTTGAGGAACCTCCTTACTGTTTTCCATAGCGGCTGTACCAACTTACATTCCCACCAACAGTGTAGGGGGCGGGGGGGGGGGGGTCCCTTTTCTCCACACCCTCTCCAGCATTTGTCATTTGTGTTCTTTTTGATGATGGCCATTCTGACAGGTGTGAGGTGATATCTCATTGTGGTTTTGATTTGCATTTCTCTAATGATTCGTGATGTTGAGCCTCTTTTCATGTGCCTTTTGCCCATCTGTATCTCTTCTTTGCAAAAACGTCATAGGTACTTCTGATTTCCTTACAATATAAAGTATTTCTGCACTGATGTCGTAAAGGACACAAAGCTCTCCACAGCCTAGAATCCTGGAAGCCTTTTTCGCATTTTGTCCAGCTCCTCTGACTGAATCTCCGTCGTGCTGTATTTGTCCGTCCCTGTGCATCTCTGTGTGCCTCGGGGTTCTTGGCCCCAGCTCCCCTCCTCTGCATTTCCCTGCTCTGTTGCACATCACAGGGAGGTTGAACCCTGCAGGCAGTGTTTCCCAGGATCCATGGCACCGGGCTTCCTCCTACATGACACCAGCGGGAGGTTGGCTGAGGGGAGCAGGGGGGAATCCAGTGTATTTCTCACCGTTCTGGTGTATCTCCCCATGACTCAAAATCCTGCCCCTTCCATGGCTGTAGCCTCCACTGGGATCCCCAGCATCGCTCCTCACCTTTGACCCTCCAGCTTCAGGGTGGTGGCAGCTTTCTCTTACTACTAGTCTCTGAGTTTCCTCACCATCCCTCAAGATCACCTATGTTACAGATCTCCTCTATTCAGTTCCCTCTGTGATACACACTCTTCCTGGATGGTTCCTCATTGACTCACCACCGGACTTTAAGGATAGTCATTTGGAAGCTTTTTCTGGGTTTCCTTATAATCCTGGTTCTCTCCGCTCCCCCTGCCCACCAACCTCATAAGCATCTTAAGGACATCGTCAGTGTCTGGCCATCTTCGAATACCCCATAGTGTCTAACTCATAGCTTGGCACGTAATAGATATGCCATAATTATTTGCTGAGTTGAGTTCAGTTGAGATGCCTGTGCTGTGGCAGGTCCATACCATCTCTCACCATTAACCTGGCACTGCAGCTCCATCACTCACCCAGTGGATGGCTGAGACATGGAAGAGTCCAAGATATTCTCAGTGTGTGGACAGTAGGCTGCTGTAAACCGTTCACCCAGCTCGCTGGTATGGCTTGTGGTTTTAAGTTTTCTCCCCACCTTTAACTTCAGGGGCAGGAGGGTAAAACAGTGTCCAATATGGTACTCACATCTGGTTGGCTGATGCAAACCCCAGCCTCTCCCCCTAGACCAAGGAGAGAAGTTCTTCAATTATTTATTGGTTACTTTTCTAATTTTGAAGTCTTTTAATGTAGACAATTTGTAATATCAAGCAGAAGAGAGTGAATGGGGTATTCTGCTTCTCTTTCTAGTAAAGGACCTGGTAAGATAAGAAATACCCAGTCATGGTCATAGAACTCACTGAAGGTATCACCTATTCCCAGTACTGTAGGTATTTGCTGAAAACATTTATATCTTCTACAAAAATATTATGCTCATTCAATACAGGGACTGTCTCACTGACAGATTTCTTAGGGGGTGCCTTGCATCCAGGAGTCATGGTTTACAGATGGGCACCCTGTTTCCAAATGTGACCTGCCGTCCATGTCCGAATGCATCATAACTCTGGTCTGCCCTTCTTCTGGTACATCCTAAGCCATTATAACTTACCATTCCTGAGATGCTCAGTTATTTCAGAAGATAACAGCTTGTTGGAGGAACAGAAGTGGGAACAACATTGAGAGGCACCTTTTCATATAGTTTTAGAACCACCTGCATTTCATACTTAAGGTTCCCCAGATGAAATTTTTATGTGAAAAGTAAAGACATAGGAAATATACTTCATTCAGCCACATTGATTTTTTTATTTTCATGCCTACATGTATGGGACCAGTGATTATAGTAGGAACAGCTGAATGAAATGTCTGTTGCAGATGGCCTTTGCTTTCCAGGACAGCATTATGTAACAGAATCCCCAAGCATGATACTGTACCTTCTTTTTTTTTTTTTTTTTTTAACATCTTTATTGGGGTATGATTGCTTTACAATGGTGTGTTAGTTTCTGCTGTATAACAAAGTGAATCAGTTATACATATGTTCCCATATCTCTTCCCTCTTGCGTCTCCCTCCCTCCCACCCTCCCTATCCCACCCCTCTAGGTGGTCACAAAGCACCCAGCTGATCTCCCTGTGCTATGCGGCTGCTTCCCACTAGCTACCTACCTTACGTTTGGTAGTGTATATATGTCCATGCCTCTCTCTCGCTTTGTCACAGCTCACCCTTCCCCCCTCCCCTTTAGGAACGCAAGTAGTGAATTCTGGTGTGCTTTACATTCTTTCTTCTAGCAAAAGATTCCTACATAAATATGCTCACAAAAAGTTATATCTGTTTACAATATATAGAAGAAACACATTCATACATTGTTAGCACAATCACTTGGTAGGATTTACCTTAAAAACCACATTGTCCACAAATGATGAAAAAAATCCTTGAGCAGATCAGTCCTATATGAAAGATAAAATGATATCAAGATTTAATGAACCTATATAAGCAACTTTGTATGTTTCCAGAGGGAGCCTTGGGTACACATGCAAATAAATAATCCACTTAGTACATGGGGGTCATGAATCGATTGAAAAGGTGCTGTATGAGAGTCAGATGTGTGTCTGGTTCCACAGGCCTCTGGAGATGAACGGGGATGTAAGTGATTCACTGTTGTTCTCTGGGTGTCATTTTAGTCTTTGTAATAAGAGGGCGCTAGAACTAGCCGTGCTTCTGTTAGAAAACAGTGGCAGAGATAGATGTGACCACCACACAGGGAAAGTAGGGTTAGCTCTTTTTTTCAATTGAAGTGTAGTTTGGGTTTTTTTTTAAATTTTAGAATTTTATTTATTTATTTTTAAATTTTTTTATGCAGCAGGTTTAAATTGAAGTATAGTTGATTTACAATGTTTCAGATATCCAGCAAAGTGATTCAGTTACACACACATATATATAAATATATGTGTGTGTGTATATATTTATTTGTGTATATATATGTGTGTATATATATATACACACACACACTTTTTTCCGATTCTCTTCCACTATAGGATATTACAAGATGTTGAATGTAGTTCCCTGTGCTATACTATAGGATCTTGTTGTTTATTTGATATATGGTGGTGTGTATATGTTAAACCCAAACTCCTAATTTATCCCCCCCACCCCATTTCCCCTTTGGTAACCATAAGGTTGTTTCTGTGTCATTGAATCTATTTCTGTTTTGTAAATAAGTTCATTTGCGTCATATTTTAGATTCCACGTATAATTGATATCATATGGTATTTGTCTTTCTCTGTCTGGCTTACTTCACTTAGTGTGATAATCTCTAGGTCCTTCCATGTTGCTGCAGATGGCAATATTTCTTTCTTTTTTATGGCTGAGTAATATTCCATTGTGTGTGTGTGTGTGTGTATAAATAAATATATATTATATTTATTATAATATATATATGTGTATATGCACCATATCTTCTTTATCCCCTCATCTTTTGATGGATATTTACGTTATCTCCATGTCTTGGCTATTGTGAATAGTGCTGCTATGCACATAGGGATGCGTGTATCTTTTCAAATTAGAGCTTTCATCTTTTCTGGATATATGCCCAGGAGTGGGATTGCAAGATCATATAGTAGCTCTGTTTTTAGTTTTTTGAGGAACCTCCATATTGTTCTCCATAGTGGCTGCACCAGTTTACATTCCCACTCACGGTGTAGGAGGTTCCCTTTTCTCCACACGCTCTGCAGCATTTGTTATTTGTAGACTTTTTGATGAGGCCCATTGTGACCGGTGTGAGGTGGTACCTCGTTGTAGCTTTGATTTGAATTTCTCTAATAATTAGTGATGTTGAGCATCTTTTCACATGCCTCTTGGCCATCTGTAGAGTTAGCTCTTGACTTACATTTTCTCTTTGAAACCATTCAGGAATTCTGTGAGAGAAGGATTGTTATCCCGTTTTACAGGTGAGGAATCGTGATCTGAAGCAGGAGTTGGCGAGGCCTCATGGCCTTCGTTTGTGGCCGCTCGGCTCTGCAGCCATGTGACTGCAGCCATGGACGGTACCAATGGGCATGTCTGAGTCCCAGTAAAGCTTTATTTATAACAGCAGGCAGTGGGCAGGATTTGGCCCATGGGTCATGGTTTGCCAACCCCTTTTCTAAAGGTTGGTAAGTCAGACCTTAGTTGTGTTGTTGTGCAAGGTTTTGAGCACATCTTGAGTGTGTGTTCTTATTCACTATACAAGATCCGCTGTGAAAACATTGGAAACACAGAAAATTATAGACAATGACAGTCATGTGCCTTCCAGAGACAGTCACTAAGAACACTTTGGTGTATTTCTGTCTCCTCTGGGTTCACCATATTTTTGTGCCTGGGTAAGATTGTATACTATTGTATACTCTTCCTTCATATACATCATAACCAGTTTTCTTTGCTATGAAAATCCTTTGCAAACATCATCTCATTGTGGAGGTTTTGCTCAGCCCACCAACGTCTGCTGCCTGCAGCCAATGACAGGTTGAACCTGGGGAACAGAAGGTTGTACTTTTGCGTCAAGGTGGATGCTATAGACTGAATGCTTGTGTCCCCCCAAATTCATATGCTAAAACTTAATTGACAGTGGGATGGTATTAGGAGGTGGAGTCTTTGGGAGGTGATTTGGTCATGAGGGTGGGTCCTTCATGAATGTCATTAGCGTCTTTATAAATGAGACCCCAGAGAGCTCCCTCACCCCTCCCACCATGTGAGGACACAGGGAGAAGATGCTGTCTGTGAACCAGGAAGCAAACTCTCACCAGACACTGAATCTACCAATGACTTGATCTTGGACTTTCAGCCTCCAGAACTGCGAGAAATAAACATCTTGGTTTTTAAGCCCCCCAGGCTATGGCTATGGTATTCTGTGATAGCAGCACAACAGACTAAGATCATGGTCCTAACTGTGAGATGCAGGTCATGCCCCAGACCTCCCTGTGGGATCTGGTTGACGTACATGTCCACCTGGGACCATCACTTCCACATTGGACCATGTCTACCTTGGCTTCCCTCACCCCCTGCCTCTTCTGCTGTCCTGCCCTCACCCTGAGAGTTCTCCCTCAAAAATTCACATGCACAAGAATCCTTCTTCCAGAAAACCTGACTTAAACACTGGTTATATACCCTTTATAACACCTATTTGTATCTTGGTCTTAAAAACCTCATTTCGGGGCTTCCCTGGTGGCGCATTGGTTGAGAGTCCGCCTGCCGATGCAGGGCACGCGAGTTCGTGCCCCGGTCCGGGAAGATCCCACATGCCGCGGAGCAGCTGGGCCCGTGAGCCATGGCCGCTGAGCCTGCGCGTCCGGAGCCTGTGCTCCGCAACGGGAGAGGCCACAGCAGTGAGAGGCCCGCGTACCGCAAAAAAACAAACAAACAAAGAAAACCTCATTTCAAGACATCCTAGGTCTAAAATTCTACTTTTTAATTCCCATCATTTCATATTATTTGAAAATGAACAAGGAAAAAAAGTTCACCATGATTTCCTAAGAAAAGTCTAACAACTTGCTATAAAAGCTTACAGACCTAATCACTTATCTTAGGCAGGAGGAGATCCACATGCCGAGTAAGATAATGGCTCGTCTTCCAAGCATTCAGCAGCACCTGACAGTATGCTGGTAAGCTGTAGGCTCTATGGTTGGGGAAACTAAACTCAGAGGATTACAATACGTAGAACAGCCGGAGACCAACTTCATTTAAAAGTACGCCGTGGGAGGGACATAAAAGCAAAGTGTTTAGTTCTTGATCTTCAGTACAGAATACAAAGAATGGTGTGCGCTTGGGAGGGAAAGAAAACATTTCTGAAGTTGCAAAGAAACAAGTGTATGTCTAGGTACTGCATTGAAGTGCCGGGGCACTCACCGCCAGAATCCACCGTCTCCACTGCACGGGGTAACTTCGTAAAACCACCATGTTCCCTGCCCTTAACTCACCCAGGCTGCTTTCTGTCACTGATGTGTGTTTGTTGTAATGTCCCCACGTAGAAATATATTTAGCCAAATAACCACTATCTCTAAAACCAACAAAATGAAGGAATAATCCAACTCCTTGACATCTTTCTTAAGGTTTTTAAAAGTCACCTGAAAATACCTTTGAAGTAATAGAAGCATGACTTTCTGCCTTTTCAAAACACATATAAATGTTTATCTGGAAGCCAGATTTTTCCCTAAAGGATAAAAGGTCTAAGTGTTTCAAGCCTGTTTGCTGTTCATGGATGCCCTGGTCTGTTGAGTGAGACCTGAGTCGGATTGACTCTGATGCATGAATTATCTGTCTTTTGCCTGGAGCGTGGCTCTAATTTTAGTAGACTGCTATAAGGCTGTCAGTATTTCCACATTCCTCTCCTCTTCACGTGTCTGATGACAAGCGCCAGCTCCTTCTTGGCATGAGAAAAGCTGTAAATCTCATGCGCATCAGTGCTGGTGGGTGTATACTACCAGATTTGAAACCCAGCAGCATGATTCTCTGCTGTGTGCATTGCATTTTGTGTGTGTGTCCAAGCTGTATACTGAGATACCCAGTGTAGAACCTCACAGTTACAGGTTTATTGCCGTTATACTATAGGTGATGGAGTCTCCTCAGATTTCCATGTGTTTAGAGGTAGCCTTCCTAAGAGGTCCTATGTGGTTTGATTTCAATCAGTGATACCTGGCATTGCTTTACTATGGCTGGTCCCCACGAAACAACTGGGTCCATCCCTTCCCATCTCCCCACTCAGCCACATTGCAGTAGTAGCTTGAAATCAGCCCAGTGGGAGTAGTGACACCACAGAAACTGGCAAACACTGCAAGTCAGTGTTCTCCCCTGCCCCCTTTGAAGAGTCCTTATTAAACAACTGCTAGCCTTCTACTGTTTAAATCTCTGTATGATTAACATATACACACTGCTATATATAAAACAGATAACTAACAAGGACCTACTGTATAGCACAGGGAACTCTAATCAATATTCTGTAATAACCTATAGGGGAAAAGAATCTACAAAAGATATGTATATATATATCTGATTCACTTTGCTGTACACCTGAAACAACCACAACATTGTAAAGCAACTATACTCCAATTAAAAAAAAGATATTTAATACCGCAGAGATCAACTTCCCAATAAATAATGGTCATTAACATTAAAAAAATAATAAAAAAATAAATCTCTGACACAGCAAGAATGATTAAGAATAAGGCCGGAAGCAAAAATAGCCTTGTAAGGGAGGACAGAAGGTCGGGGATTCTGACCAAGACACAAACAGCTGAAGACCTCACTGCTGATGAATGAAATGCCAAGATGTAAAAGGATCAGATTCCCCCGAGTTACCCCAAAGGGCACATCACTCCAGAGGAGAGAAACAGATATTCAGGGGGTGCAGCCTAAGGAAGCCCTCGTGGTAAAAAGGTGCCTCTCAGCAGATCTGGTGCTAAGGTCTTTTCCAGTACTCCTGCTTTTCCTGGAGGTTCACATCATAACTTCACAGCATGCACTCACGCCAGCAGTGCTGTCTCCCTGTGCGTGGACAGTCCGTTATTTTGAATTACACTGATACTGCACTATGTGGTTTCTATGTGTTACGCTTATATTTAGTGGATATAGAACTGATTATCATTGACATTTAAAGACCTGCCAGCATCAAGTACTAATTCCTCTGAATTTCTTTAAACACTACCTTCCTTCTGTTTGCTTTTCCCATTCTGTCCATCTAGACTGTCAGTCTTCCTAAAACCAGTTTCTTCTTTATTTCTTAATTCTGCTTTATATTCTGTTCTTCCCACATCTACCCATAACGAGCACTCCATTCCTAGTTGAGGCCTTTGCTTTAGAAGATTTTGCATACACCTGTTACTATTGGTGTATCTCATGTGCTGGCATTCCTGCGCTCATGGACCTGAATCATTCCAACCATGACATCTTCTCCGACCCCTATGCATCCCTTTTATAAAAATCCACCTGCATATTCCAGGAAAATCTCCCTATCCTGAGATTTTTAACTTAATCCCATCTCCAAAGTCCCGTTTGCTATGTAAGGTGACATATTTTCAGACTCTGGGGAAAAGGACATGGGCATATTTGTCATGGGGGTGGGGAGCATTATTCAGACTTCCAAAGAGTGAATTAAAAAAAAACTAAGACATGCTCTGTCTTCACTCACTTTTCCTGGTTTTATGGACTGAATGTTTGTGTCTCCCTCCCCAAGATTCATATGTTGAAGTCCTAATCCCCAGTAAACGGTATTTGGAGGTGCGACCTTTGGGATTTAATTAGCTTTAAGTCATGAGGGTGGGGTCCCCGTGATGGGATTAGTGTCCTTATAAGGAGAGGAAGAGACCAGAGTGCTTTCTCTCCCTACTACGTGAGGACACAGCAAGAATGCAGCTGTACAAACCAGGAAGAGTGCCTCACTGGGAACTAAACCTGCCCACACGATGATCTTGGACTTCCAGTCTCCAGAACTGTGAAAAACAAATATCTGTTGTTTAAGCCCACAGTCTGTGGTGCTTTGTTATGACAGCCTGAGCTGATGAAGACATCTGACAAGGAGGAGATGTGTTGTGATTGATGATTTTAACTGTGATTTACAGAGTTTTAGAATGTCTGCTCTGATACCCTTGGCAGGTAACTGCTTCCTCAGAGCTCTGCCATGTGTGCCCCCTAATTATGTTTTAAAGATGGGTGTTTAGAAACCAAAGTCTCACAATAATTTTCTACTTCAGACAGGTCCCTTCTGGATGGAACATTTAAATTAAGATCTACATTTCAACAGGAGATTAAAACACTCCCGTTGGTCGTGTCTGGCCAAGCAGAGGTTCAAATGGGTGGATAGAGACGTTGAGATGTCAAAAACTGTCATTTCCCACCATTTGTAGGTTTACCAGATGTAAAAAATTGTATTCTAAAGTCTCCTTAAAATAAAATAGTCCATGACAATTCTGCCAACATGTTACAATAACTACTGTGTTTCAGATAAAATTTTATTTATGGAAAGAAGATCTGGTTGGAGTGAGGCCAACATTGATAAAAGTATAAAGCTGGCAACATGTCACGGAGTAGTGACCAAATCTCTCTCTCCCAGGAAAAAACGGTTTTTTTTTTTTTTTTTTTTTTTGAGAAATGCTTAAAATATATTCTGGGAATTTTACGAATTCTGATGTCTTACCAACATTCAATTTACTTACAAAGTCGTGCCCCCGACTCATTTGGAAAGGCCTTGTAGCTGTTTGAAGAGTTGGCCAGTGTCAGGAAGACTGCCGGAGCTTGGCCCTGGGTATCCCAGCAGGGGTCACGGCTCTGTCCTCACCACTCTTATAAAGTAGACGCACACCTGAGGTAGATTAGGAGTAGAATGGACTTGCGAAGAAGGTTCTAGAAACCCAGGTTTTAATCCCAGTCCTGCACCCAACATCTTTCAGCTGTTCCATCCACTCCCACGAAAAAGGTTTTAGAAGGAAGTTTTTCTGGGGGGATCAGTTTGTCTTGAGAGAGATCAAGTCTTCTGAACTGAGAAAAGGGAGGAGGGATGTTAGAACACCTCCTTTCTCACTCCAAGATGGGACAGTTCTGTAATGGGTGAAAGCATGTTGGACATAGAGTAGGGAGCAGAAGGGAGATATATGGAAAGAGGGTAAAGCACATGATTCAGGAAAGGTATAAGTCTAATGACTTCAGGAGAACACTTCTGTTATGAAGGGAACAAAGTCAGGGCTTTAGAGAGACACGGGGGGCACAGGAAGCGCACTGGAGAGGGAGTGCTCAGGGGGTACAGTTAGGGATGCGTCCACGAACACCCAAGGGGACCCACACCATCTTCCTGCCCCAGATGAGACAGAGTTGCCTGCTGGGGCAAAGCCAGGAGTAACTGAGCTGAAGAGAGAAGTGAATTCATCAATGTGGGTCACGTTGAATGGTGCTGTCCAATGGAAATGTAATGCAGGTCATATGTGTAATCTTAAATTTTCTAGTAGCCATACTAAAAAAAAAAATTAAATAAAATGGCATTGATTTTATTTTTTTAACTTTTTATTTTATATTGGACTACAGGTGATTAACAATGTTGTGTTAGTTTCAGGTGTACAGCAAAGTGACTCACTTTTATGTATACACGCGTATATTCTTTTTTTGTGTGGTACGCAGGCCTCTCACTGCTGTGGCCTCTCCCGCTGCAGAGCACAGGCTCCGGAAGCACAGGCTCAGCGGCCATGGCTCACGGGCCCAGCCGCTTCGCAGCATGTGGGATCCTCCCGGACCGAGGCACGAACCCGTGTGCCCTGCATCGGCAGGCGGACCCCCAACCACTGCGCCACCAGGGAAGCCCGCATCTATTCTTTTTCAAATTCTTTTCCCATTTAGATTGTTACATAATATGGAACAGAGTTCCCTGTGCTGTATAGTAGGTCCTTGTTGGTTATCCTTTTTAAATATAGCAGTGTGGACATGTCAATCCCAAACTCCCAGTCTATCCCTCCTCCCCACCCTTTCACCCTGCTAACTGTAAGTTCATTCTCTACATCTGTGAGTCTGTTTCTGTTTTGTAAATAAGTTCAGTTATATCCTTTTTTTTTTGATTCTGCATATAAACAATATCATACGATATCTGTCCAGTGGAAATGTAATACAAGTCACATGTGTCATTTTAAATTTTCTAGTAGCCATACTAAAAAAATGTAGGTAAGATAGGTGACAATGATTTTAACAGCATACTTTACTTAACCCAGTGTATCCAAAGTATTATCATCTCCCCCCAGGTAATCAATATTAAAAGTGTATTGAGCAGATATTTCACAGACTTTGAAATCAGTACGCATTTGGTCCTTACAATCCACCGCAGTTCAGACTCACCGCATTTCACATGCTTCATTGCCTCTTGGGATGACTGGCCGCCATATTGGAGAGTGCAGGTCTGGTGAACTTGTTACTATGGCTTGGGTCTCTGCATTTTAAATGTGACTTCTCTATCAAATCAAAGCCACAGTCAACGTCCATGAGATCTTGGGGGTATCATGATCATGCTCCCCCACCAGTTTATCTTACCTGTTTATTATTATTGTTGTTGTTATTACTGTTTGTTTACACTCTGGATGGGCAAAAGCAGGGTCCTCTTTTGCCAATCATCCCGCCCCTCTCTCCCAAGTACTCAGCTTCTCTACCTGATGGCGACACAATTTCAAATGGTCTCCTTTCTTCCAGCCTGGTCTCTCCTCTTTATTGCCACACTTAGCCGCTCCTGTGAGCTCCATGCACTGGCAGCAATGAGACAAGAAAACATTTGCTGTTGCTTTGGAGGTGATAAATGGCTAAGAGACATCCAGATTTTCCACATACAGCAGGCTTGGTTCTCTTTTCTCCATCAAAGAGAGAGAAACGGCATCAAGGGATAGGATCATGGGATGTGTCCCAGCAAAAGTGGTCTCAAGGTGGTGTTCCTTCTCCAGAAACTGCCTTCTAAAGGCGCTGAGGTGTCCACAGCTGAGAAGCCAGCCTCCAAGCACTTGTAATTGCACGCAGAATGTTCTTCTTGAGATGTATGTGTAGCTGTTTATCACATATGTTGCACTGGGAAGTTGGGTGCAGGTAAAATAAGAAAGACAGCCATCCTCCTGGAGGAACTGATGGACCCTTGATCTACTCTTGTTTCCTTCACCCACCTCTGACAGATTGAAAACAGTATCTTATAGTACTTATACTTGCTTATTTAATAATTTTATTATTTTAACAAGCATCCCTTCTCTTCTTCAAAATCCATCTTATTCCCTTATTTCTTCTGTGAACTGTCAGTTCATTTCCTTTGCCATCTCCTGGTTGTCAGTCTTGTAATTGTCACTTCCTAGGTTGGGGACTGAGTTCAGCCCGTTGCTTGTGATATGAATGGCAGTGTTGTCTTCCTAGCCTGCCGTTTGGCAATTCAGTGTGGGATACAAAATAATGTATAAAAATAAATGACTTTCACATAGAGAAACAACAACCAATTAGGAGAACATGTGGAAAAACTAACAAAGAAGAATAACTAGAAAACTTTTGAAAAATAGGAACTGTGAGGATGATTAAAAGCCTTTAAAGTAGTATTGTAGTATATTATAAAGTCTCAATGATAAAACATGATGTTGTCAAAAAGACACAGAGGCAGACCAGTGGAACAGATTTGACAGTTCAGATATAGGCCAAAATGCGTTTAGGAATTTTGGACGCCAATAGCTAGCACATCAATCAACGGAAACAGATAAATTTGAATAATGTGTTGGGATGTTTGGCTAGCCACATGGGAAAATGAAAAATGATCTTATGTCCCAGAGCATACACAAGGATAAATTCCAAATAGATCAATGATTTAAATATAAACAATTAAACCATAAAGTGTACTAGAAGGAAGGATGGGAGAATTTATAATCTTGGAGTGAGATGATCTTTCTAACTATGGCAATATAAATATGTCACCAAAGAAACATGGATTCATCAAAATTTCTGTGTGGTAACAAACACCATTAATGAATCGTATTAAAGTAAGATTTGGTTTTTCCTTTACTAGCGTTTTCTGGTAAGTGTTCCTATGAGATAATTAAATGCACATAGACTAGTCACTGGAAGAGAAAATAAACATTTCATTCCTGTATTAAAAATACCAAGTGTAAGCACCTAGCCATGTCCTGGCCATTATGGTAACCACTAGCTGCATGTGGCCATTTAAATTTTCTTTGATTAAAAAACTGTTCCTCACTTACATCTGCTGCATTTAAAGGGCTCAATAGCCACATATGACTAGTGGCTACCATATTGTTTTTTGTTTGTTTGTTTGTTTGTTTTTGCGGTGCGCGGGCCTCTCACCATTGTGGCCTCTCCCGTTGCAGAGCACAGGCTCCGGACGCACAGGCTCAGCGGCCATGGCTCACGGACCCAGCCGCTCCGCGGCACATGGGATCTTCCCGGACCGGGGCACGGACCCGTGTCCCCTGCATCAGCAGGCGGACTCTCAACCACTGCGCCACCTGGGAAGCCCCATATTGGCTTTTTTATGATTAGAATTTTCTGTTTTAATTTTTTTATTGAAGTATAGTTGATGTACAATATTATATAAGTTACAGTTGTACAATATAGTGATTAACAATTTTTAAAGGTTATACTCCATTTATACTTATTGTAGGATATTGGCTATATTCCCTGCAGTGTACAGTACATCCTTATAGCTTGTTTTATACCTAATAGTTTGTACCTCTTAATTCCTTATCCCTTTATTACCCCTCCCCATTCCCTCTCTCCACTGGTAACCACTATTTTGTTCTGTGAGTCTGCTTCTTTTTTGTTATATTCTCTGGTTGGTTTTATTTTTTAGATTCCACATATAAGTGATATCATACAGTATTTGTCTTTCTCTGACTTATTTCACTTAGCATAATACTCTCCAAGTCCAGCTGTATTGCTGCAAATGGCAATATTTCATTCTTTTTTATGGTTGAGTAGTATTCCACTGTGTGTGTGTGTGTATGTGCAGGCGTGTGTACATTCATCTGTTGGTGGACACTTAAGTTGCTTCCATATCTTGTCTATTGTGAATAATGCTGCTATGAATGTTGGGGTGTATGTATCTTTTCAAATTAGTGTTTTTGGGGCTTCCCTTGGTGGTGCAGTGGTTGAGAGTCTGCCTGCCGATGCAGGGGACACGGGTTCGTGCCCCGGTCTGGGAAGATCCCACATGCCGCGGAGCGGCTGGACCCGTGAGCCATGGCCGCTGAGCCTGTGCGTCCGGAGCCTGTGCTCCGCAACGGGAGAGGCCACAACAGTGAGAGGCCCGCGTACTGCAAAAAAAAAAAAAAATTATGTTTTTGTTTCTTTCATATTTACATCCAGGAGTGAAATTGCTGGGTCATATGCTATGTCTGTTTTTAGATTTTTGAGAAACCGCCATACTGTTTTCCATAGTGGCTGCACCATTTTACATTCCCACTTACAGTGTACGAGGGTTCCCTTTTCTCCACACCTTCGCCAACATTTGTTATTTTGTGTTCCTTTTGATCATAGCCATTTTGACAGGTATAAGGTGGTATCTCATTGTAATTTTGATTTGCACTTCCCTGATGATTAGCATCTTTTCATGTGCCTGTTGGCCATCTGCAGTTCCTCTTTGGAAAAATGTCTATTCAGTTTTTCTGCCCATTTTAAAATCCGATTGTTTATTTATTTATTTTTTTGATGATGAGTTGTATGAGGCGTTTATATATGTTGGATATTAACCCCTTATCAGTCATATCATTTGCAAATCTTTTCTCCCATTCAGTAGGTTGTCTTTTCGTTTTGTCAGTGGTTTCCTTTGCTGTGCAAAAACTTTTAAGTTTAATTAGGTCCCATTTGTTTATTTTTGCTTTTATTTCCATTATTGTAGGAGACAGATCCAAAAAAATATTGCTGTGACTTATTTCAAAGTGTGTTCTACCTATGTTTTCCTCCAGGAGCTTTATAGTATCTGGTCGACATTTGGGTTAAATCTATTTTGAGTTTATTTTTGTATATAGTGTTCTAGAGTATGTTCTAATTTCATTCTTTACATGTAGCTGTCCAGTTTTCCCAGCACCACTTATTGAAGAGACTGTCTTTACTCTATTGTGTAGTCTTACCTCCTTTGTCATATATTAATTGGCCATAAGTGTGTGGATTTATTCTGGGCTTTCTATGCTGTTCATTGATCTGTTTCTGTTTTTGTGCCAGTACCATACTGTTTTGATGACTGTAGCTTTGCAGTATAGTCTGAGGTCAGAGAGCTTGATTCCTCCAGCTCTGTTTTTCTTTCTCAAGATTGCTTTGCTGGCTATTTGGGGTCTTTTGTGTTTCCATGTAAATTTTAAAATTATTTGTTCTAGTTCTGTGAAAATTGTAGTGGCTACCATTTTGGGTAGCACTGATGTGGAACATTTCCCTAACTGCAGAAAGTATTATTGGATAGCTCCAGTTATTTGTCCATTCAGTACGTTTTTCTTGAACTATATTCCAAGCTCTGCTCTAGTTGCTGTGGATACAGCAGAAAATAAACCAGAGAGATACTTGCCCTGGAGAAGCTTAAATATCACATAGTAAGTGCAGGAGCCATATTTAGCATCTGTTTTCTCCATTTTACATCATCTCTGGAGAATCTTGGAATTATCAGTGATGGCTTTCAGAGCAAGCCGTGCTATAAAGGAACAACATATCTGGATGGTAAATATTTGAAAAAAGATAATTATCATTAGAAAAATTGCTCAATCCATTTATCTGATAAAACTTTCCAAGAGAACATGTGGTAGGTGAAAACTTCTTGCTTCCTTTTACATTAGTTCCTGTGGTGTGTGTGTGAGGTGTACACTCATGCAGGTAAGATTCCTCAGCTCATCGCCAGTGTTTTCACTGAGAAAGAAACTGAGAAAATACTTGGAGATGGTGAATTGTTATAATGCTTCTTGATATTCATATTGAATTTGACCTTATGGCACCTTCCTTTAACCCAAATAAGTGCATAATGATTTAAATACATACAATTATATGCTTTTAGTCAAAGTGCTCATTTTCTTTTTAAGTTGAATTCAGTTAATCCAAGTGCTTACAAAGCGTTTGTTTTCAATATGTGTGATTATCTGAATTTCACTTTTTCTCTTACGGCCAGTTTTTGTGAACATAAATTAAGTCCTATACAAGTTCCCAGAAAACCAAATTCGTTACTAGTGGGTTAAATTATAAGCCATAGATATTTGGAAGGAAAAGTGTATCTGTCACATTAAATATGGATATTTGGGTCAATATCAAAGTTTTTTATGTGTCCTGGAAAGTTGTGGAATATTTGTTAAAACTGAGCAAATAACATTGTTGAACTAGTCCTTCATATAGTGACATGGATTATTTAAATTGCATACTCAAAATTTTAAAATACATTTTGTAAATTTTTAAAATTATTACTTTCTTTTGACAAACAGTACACGTTACTTTAGAAGGGTGCTGAAAAGAAAAAAAAAAGGCAGAAAACACAGTCACTCATGACTCCTGAAGTTCTTAAAATAAGTGCCAAATATTTTTTGGCATATTTCCTTTCAAGTTTCTTTTTTCGATGTTCATTTTCACATAATTAAATACACCGCATCTAAAAGTCTCATTAAATAGAATATAACCTAATGATTACGATTTCAACTCTTTACCTTAAAAATCTTCATTGCTGGGCTTCCCTGGTGGCGCAGTGGTTGGGAGTCCGCCTGCCGATGCGGGGGACACGGGTTCGTGCCCCGGTCCGGGAGGATCCCATATGCCGCGGAGCGGCTGGGCCTGTGAGCCATGGCTGGTGAGCGTGCGCATCCGGAGCCTGTGCTCCGCAACGGGAGAGGCCACAACACTGAGAGGCCACGTACCGCAAAAAAAAAAAAAAAAAAATCTTCATTGCTTATTTGTTCTCAGAATCAAAGCCATGACTTTTGAATACCGGCAGACCTCATTTTATCGCACTTTGCAGATACTGTGTTTTTTTACAAATTGAAGGTTTGTGCTAAGTCAGTCTGCTGGTGCCGTTTGCTCACTTCACGTCTCTGTGCCACATTTTGATAATTCTCGCCATATTTCAAAATTTTTCATCACTTGCATTTGTTATGGTGATCTGTGATCCGTGATCTTCGCTCTTAGGATTGTAACTGTTCTGGCATTTTTTCAAGCAGTAAAGTATTTTTAAATTAGGTACGTTCATTGGTTTTTTTTTTAGACATAATACTATTACACATTTAATAGACTACAGTCTAGTTTAAACATAACTTTTATATGCACTGGGAGACCAAAACATTTGTGTGAGTTGCTATATTGAAGTATTCCTTTATTGCCCGTGGTCTGGAATCGAACCTGCAATATCTCCGAGGTCTGCCTTTGTATTAAAATTAAGTTAGTAATTTTAGCTACCCTAATCCAGATGAGGACCTAATATTACATATGAATCAGATTTGGAGGCAGCAGGATTCTTTACCTGAGCACTGAGGATACCAGGATACCAGGATACCAGGTCTTCTTTCCTAAGTCTTCCCATTGGACAAACACATGTCAAGGACACCTGGAGATGCCAAGCTCCTTAATAAGCAAAACTTGGATCTTTCTTTGTCATCACACTGAATGGAATCAAATCAGGTGTAGAATACATCTTTATTATTCATTCTTAGTCTTTAGCATATATCCCCAATGTCCCCTCTCTGCCTCTGCCCCCTCCCATCAGAAAGTACCTGCCTGCATTATTTTTTATTTGTTTTCTCATCCTGTTTCTACTCAGAAAGGACCACATGTGCTTTTGATTCATTCCATTTAAATATTTGCACGGCTAACCAAGACACTGGGTAGGCATTTTGAAAGACACCAAAGCAAGCAAAAGATAGCCTCCGCAGTCACGGAGTTTAAATCTAGAAGGCGGTGAAATAGATTGCTTTAAAAATAAAGGATGGGATTACCTACCCCCGTCATCTCAGTGTTGCATATCCCAATTAGTATGCATGTTGTCACCAGTTATCAATGAAGATGAGGATTTGATTCCCAATAATGAGTGGAATGTTCATGTGAGTTCTATTATGTGTATAATTGACCTCAGGCTGATTAGTATTGTAGCCAATTAGTGGCAATATGATATTAATGACTTGGGGCTAAGTGATGGAGAAGCTCAGTCCAAATTAGTGAAAACTGTCGATTTCCAGAATGCTCATTTACGAATTAAGTGTTTGCGAAATCTGTCCGCAGTGCTGACGGTAGTGAACAGAACATGTTCCTTTGTATTAAATTAATTATGGTGAAACCCATAGCCTTCCTTTTTTTTTTCTCACCTGACCTAGGCTAACTTAGCTTGGCGACTCTCAGGTAAGTGCAGGAGCCATGTTTAGCATCTATTTTCTCCATTTTACATCATCTCTGGAGAATCTTGGACCTGATATCAGCCCAGTACCTTGGCTGTCAGGTGATTGAGTCACCACGAAGATCAGCCCTGCCAACAGTACACACGTTCATAGCCCAACAGGCACATTTTCAGGAACTCAAGAAAGTCTCCAGTCTCTGTCTTCAGACACAAGCCCTTTCCACAAAAGATACGCATCAAGAAAGAATGATACATATTTTTTAATTTTATGGGAGTCTAGTTGATTTACAGTGTTGCATTCATTTCAGATGTACAGCAGAGTGCATCACTTATACATATACATGTACCCATTGTTTTTCAGGTTCTTTTCCCTGGTGGTTGTTATAGAGTACTGAGTCGAGTTCCCTGTGCTCATTCTGGTGAAGGCAGGATTAGGCACGATTTAGGTTGATGCGGGCAGAAGTCTCCCTTTGAAGTGTGTGTGTGTGTGTGTGTGTGTGTGTGTGTGTGTGTGTCTGTCTGTCTGTCTGTCTGTTGGGGGGAGGGACGTGGCATGAGACTAACAGGATTGTAGACCAAGAACATTGTCCCGAGGAATTGGGTTCGGAGCTGGCCAGTGTCAGAAGCATGCACATTTGCTCGGTGTATTCGTTCTTTATGGCTGCTCAGATACCTCGACACTCGCACGATGGCTTAAAATAGCCACAAATTCATTATCTCACTGTTCTGTAGGTTAGAGGTCCAGCATGGTCTCAGTAGGCTCGTAGCAAGGTGTGGGCAAGGCTTCCTTCTTTCCAGAGGCTGTAGGGGAGTATGTGTGTTTTGCCCTTTCCGGTACCTAGAGGCTGCCTGCATTCCTTGACTTGTGGTCCCGTCCTTCATCTTCCAAGCCAGCAACCACAGTTGGAGTCCTCACACTGCACCACTCTGACCTCTTCTGCTTCCCTTGTCCACTCCCCACCCCACCTGCTACCCCGGGCCACCACACAGCCTGTGGGACCTTAGCTACCCGACCAGGGATTGAAGCCAGGCCCGGGCAGTGACAGCGCTGAGTCCTAACCACTGGACCACCAGGGAAGTTCCCTCTTCCACTTTTAAAGACCTTTAGGCTTCTCTTGAGTCCACTTGGATAATCCCTTAAAATAGGGAGAATCTCCCTATTTTAAGGTCAGCTGATCAGCAATTTTAATTCCATCTGTAACCTAAATTCCCCTTCGTCATGTGAGGGAACATTGTCACGGGTACTGGCATTAATACGTGAGCATCTTTGGAGCCAGGCGTTATTCTGCCTACCACACGGGAAAACCACAGACTTTGTCTCCATCCATCACCAGAGAAAAATTATTCCTAATATGCTTTATGATAAATAAGGAACTTCTGTTACAGATTTCAAAATTATATTTGGAATATATCCTTTATGGATACTTCTAGATATCTGATACGGGCCTTAAAATGCTACCTTTCCACATGAGGTGGCAAGTAAAGTGAATTTTCATACATAAATATATTACTGCTGCTTATAAAGAGGCATTTTAAGGCAAATTATCGAAAAACAACATAACACCGTGCAGTCAATGCAATTTCTACCATGAATTTTATCTCTTCAATTTCATTTGCAAAAAGAAGTGTCCAAACCATAGGCTTAAAAAAATCTCAGGATAAGAGTCACTGATAGAGAGGTTTAATGCAATTTCCTTATTTTAAAGATGAGAAGTGTGAAAGTGAAAGATTTCAGGTGACCTGCTAGAAGTTATAAATATAGTTAGTGACACAGGTAGGACCTCATTCTTCTAAATCCAAGTCTAGTTTTATTGCCAGAAATAAAAGCCTGGCCCTCATCTCTGATAATAATCTTCAGTGACTTTTCATTTAGAGCTATTACAGTTTTTCAAAGTAGAATTATTAGAATTTACAATAACAGGTCTCTACATTGTTTAACCATAAGAAGCTTGGCCAGCTTCAAGCTTGGCCAGCTCTCGACATGATTCTGTCAGGTAAATGTGAGCTCCAGGAGAGAAGGCACGTGAACTCATTATAGGCGAAGGGAAGTTAAGAGGATTTTCCCTTTCCGAGTTTATCCAGCTGGCTTTATAGTTGATCCAATAATTGCTTTAATAGGGGTGCATGATTCAGAGCACATCTCCAAGCATCTCTCTCCCTCCGATAGTCCCAGGGAACTCAGGACTTAACGATCTTTCGAGTTATAATCCCAAGGGCTGACCAAACGGGCCAAGGAGTATGCTGGAGACGTTTTGTGATCCTGAGTTAACAGGCAAAGTGCCGGCATTGCTGTGAATATTTGGATGGTAGATTCTTATTTTACATGAAACGGAAGATCTGTTTGAAGGGTCCGTTTGTTAGAGAATAAATTTTTAAGAACAGGTACGCCAACTCGATAAGGGAACGCTATGGGAACCCCTAAGTGTTCTTATTAATGTTCTTGGCAGTTAACGTCCAAGAGGAACTGATGGCTTTGGATGGTGGAGCAAACACTGTGCTTAATGCAAATCCCTGCAGACCATTTTCAGAGCCACTTCAAGGAAGTCTTGACTGTCTTCAACACCTGCATGCGCAGTGTGTTCTCAGGATTACTGTTGTGAAGAGTGTTAGTGGGTATTTGCTACGGATGGGCTGCATCGTGCCCACCCCCGCAAATATATGTCGAAGTCCTCATCAGGACCTCAGAATATGACTGTGTTTGGAGCCAGGGTCTTTCAAGAGGTCATTAAGGTAAAATGAGGTCATTAGGGTGGGTCCTGATCCCATAGGACTGGTGTCCTTATAAGAAGAGGAGGTCAGGACACAGACACGCACAGAGGGACGACCACGTGAGGACACAGGGAGGAGACGGCCGTCTACACTCCCAGGAGAGAGGCCTCGGGAGGAACCAGCCCTGCTGACACCTGGATCTCATACTTCCTGCCTCCAGGACTGGGAGACATAAATGTCTGTTGTTGAAGCCGCCCAGTCTGTGGTCCTTTGTTATAGCAGCCTTAACAAATTAATATTCCATAAAAAAATAATCCCCCTTGCCAGGAAAGTTTGGGAAGACTGAGTAAACTGCACTTAAACACGTATGTTTTTCACGTTACATTCGGCACTGTATTGTGTGCCCTACAGCCGGGAGCTCTGATAAACAGAAATACCCTGTGTGCATATCAAATTTTCCCAGCCTCCCATTTTACTTTTCTGGGTGGAATTATTAATTATCCACCAGGAAGTGTGTTCTGAAAAGAGATCCAGTCCTGGTTCTTTCACCAGACACATTTTCCAACATAAACGAAAAAATTGCCTGTACGTTTAAAATGATAAACGTAACGCCTCATATTGTTATAGTGATCTGAAGTTTACCATATCTTCTTAAATATCCCTGGATCCCACACACTTTGTGCAAGGAGGTAAAAGGTTTTTGTTTTTGTTTTAACAGAGAAGGAGATGAAGAAATAACTGTAACAGTTCTTTAGGCAGCTTTTTGGAGCATTTGACAGCATAACTTTGGAGTCAGTTCCAGCTACACAGAAGAGTCTCTCTAGGAAAGCCAGTTAACCCATCTGAATCACAATTTCTTCATCTTCTCCCTGAGAGAAAATATAGGACACAGCTTTCCCTCTCAGGATTGAAGAAAGGATTAGATGAGCCGATAAAAGTAATTAACAGAGAGCCTAGTGCAGTACGTGCCCAGTGAGCATTAGGTGTTATTTCTCTTCCCCAAGTTTACCTTAACCCGCGAAGCAGTGTTACTGCCGGTTCCCAAACGACGTCTTCCGATAGTCAGTCTCCTGTGCTTTTTACTGTATATAGTCACATTAAACATAAAGTGTAGTTGATTTACAGTGTTGTGTTAGTTTCTGCTGTATAGCAAAGTAATTCAGTTATACATATATATGTAATGTGTGTGTGTCTATATATGTACATAGGCACACACACATTCTTTCATATTTTCCATTATGGTTTATCATAGGATATTGAATAGAGTTCCCTGTGCTCTCCAGTAGGACCTTGTTTTTTATCCATTCTGTATGTAATAGTTTGCATCTGCTAATCCCAAACTCCCAATCTGTCTCTCCCCAACCACGCCACTGCCGACAACCACAAGTCTGTTCTCTAGGTCTGTGAGTCTGTTTCTGTTTTGTAGATTAGCTCATTTGTGTCATTTTTTTTAGCTTCCACATATAAGTGACATCATATGGTGTTTGTCTTTCTCTTTCTGACTTACTTCCCTTAGTATGATCATCACGATGATAATCTCTAGGTCCGTCCATGTCCCTGCAAATGGCATGATTTCATTCTTTTTTATGGCTGGGTAGTATTCCATTGTATATATGTACCACATCTTCTTTATCCATTCATCTATCGATGGATGTTTTGGGTGCTTCCATGTCTTGGCTCTTGTAAATAGTGCTGCAGTGAACATTGGGGTACATGCATCTTTTTTTTTTTAACATCTTTATTGGAGTATAATTGCTTTACAATGGTGTGTTAGTTTCTGCTTTATAACAAAGTGAATCAGTTATACATATACATATGTTCCCATATCTCTTGCGTCTCCCTCCCTCCCACCCTCCCTATCCCACCCCTCTAGGTGGTCACAAAGCATCGAGCTGACCTCCCTATGCTATGTGGCTGCTTCCCACTAGCTATCTACCTTACGTTTGGTAGTGTATATATGTCCATGCCTCTCTCTCACTTTGTCACAGCTCACCCTTCCCCCTCCCCATATCCTCAAGTCCATTCTCTAGTAGGTCTGAGTCTTTATTCCCATCTTACACCTAGGTTCTTCATGACCTATTTTTTTTTCTTAGATTCCATATATATATGTATTAGCATACGGTATTTGTTTTTCTCTTTCTGACTTACTTCACTCTGTATGACAGACTCTAGGTCCATCCACCTCACTACAAATATCTCAATTTCATTTCTTTTTATGGCTGAGTAATATTCCATTATATATATGTGCCACATCTTCTTTATCCATTCATCCAATGATGGACACTTAGGTTGTTTCCATGTCCTGGCTATTGTAAATAGAGCTGCAATGAACATTTTGGTACATGACTCTTTTTGAATTCTGGTTTTCTCAGGGTATATGCCCAGTAGTGGGATTGCTGGGTCATATGGTAGTTCTATTTGTAGTTTTTTAAGGAACCTCCATACTGTTCTCCACAGTGGCTGTACCAATTTACATTCCCACCAACACATGCATCCTTTTGAATTATGGTTTTCTCTGGATATACACCCAGGAGTGGGATTACAGGATCATATGGCAGCTATATTTAGTTTTTTGAGGAACCTACATGTATGTTTTCCATAGTGGCTATACCAATGTGCATACCCACCAGCAGTGTAGGAGGGTGCCCTTTTCTCCACACCCTCTCCAGCATATGCTATTTGTAGAGTGTTTTAATGATGGCCATTTTCACTGGTGTTATCACATTTTAGATTTTGGCTAATAGGAACTGATGGCCCGGACCTTAATCATAACTAAGTGAACTGATAAAACTGCTATTCTCATGTACAAATGAAGGTATATACACCATCAGGATCCAAATCAGCAGAACTCTGGAATCCTCCACACATTTACGAGCAAACTTAGAAAGTCAAAAATGTATCTCAAAAAATAGCGTTGCCAGAAGCTCCTCAGAGAGACCAGCCAAATTTATTAAATGTGAAAATTACATAAACACCGCAGGAAACAAAGTTTAGACTTGGCGTGGGAAAGTGGATTCCCAAATTCTGCTTTATGATGCACAAAGTCTATAATTCAAATATAATTTTAATTTGTTTTACAGTTAGCTTTGGACAAGCTTTTTTTTTTTTTTTTTTTTTTTTTTTTTTTTTTTTTGCGGTACGCGGGCCTCTCACTCTTGTGGCCTCTCCCGTTGCGGAGCACAGGCTCCGGACGCGCAGGCTCAGCGGCCATGGCTCATGGGCCCAGCCGCTCTGCGGCATGTGGGATCTTCCCAGACCGGGGCACGAACCCGTGTCCCCTGCATCGGCAGGCGGACTCTCAACCACTGCGCCACCAGGGAAGCCCTGGACAAGCATTTTTGAACCTTGGGTAAGAGTCCCTTATAGCTTCTACCTACACAGCCTGAGTTCATTTTTGTACTCAAATGCATATTTTTGTTAAAAAACACTATTACAGAGTGTCAAAGGACATGCCTCCTTGGAAACCAGTAGGGAATTCCAAGACCCACACACTTTATCATTCAGTGAATCATGGGTATACATTACAAATATAAGATGCTTTTTGCCAAATTTAAAGGTAAAACCTTTCATGAGTTCAGTTATTTGCTAGAACAAATGTATGTCAACAGTAACCACAAAAAAGAGAACAGTCATATCATGGCAGTTCAGCTAGAGCCATCATTTTATACATCAGAGATTACAGAGTTCCCAGCTAACAGTGTTGAGGTGTTTTTCACAGTATTTTGTTGTTGTTGTTCTTTTTTTCTTTCTTTCTTTTTTTTTTTTACAAAACAAAAAAAGCTTTTATTGGATTTATTCACTTTTGAAAGCTTCATCTAAAGTCTTATTGAATAAACATTCTTGTATTGTACTTTTCTTGACTCTCAAAGAAATTTGTAATTTCTGTTTTTCCTTCTGAGGTTGGGTGTATGCAAAATTTTTCAATATAATTTTGAAGATTCAGTAGGATTCAGTTCTATTCTTTTTTTTGTAACATCTTTATTGGGGTATAATTGCTTTACAGTGGTGTGTTAGTTTCTGCCTTATAACAAAGTGAATCAGTTATACGTATACACATGTTCCCGTATCTCTTCCCTCTTGCGTCTCCCCCCCTCCCCCCTCCCCATCCCACCCCTCCAGGTGGTCACAAAGCACTGAGCTGATATCCCTTGCTATGCGGCTGCTTCCCACTAGCTATCTACCTTACGTTTGGTAGTGTATATATGTCCATGCCTCTCTCTCGCTTTGTCACAGGTCACCCTTCCCCCTCCCCATATCCTCAAGTCCGTTCTCCAGTAGGTCTGTGTCTTTATTCCTGTCTTACCCCTAGGTTCTTCATGACATTTTTTTCCCTTAAATTCATATATATGTGTTAGCATACGGTATTTGTCTTACTCTTTCTGACTTACTTCACTCTGTATGACAGTCTCTAGGTCCATCCACCTCACTACAAATAAATCATTTACGTTCCTTTTTATGGCTGAGTAATATTCCATTGTATATATGTGCCACATCTTCTTTATCCATTCATCCGATGATGGACACTTAGGTTGTTTCCATCTCCGGGCTATTGGAAATAGAGCTGCAGTGAACATTTTGGTATATGACTCTTTTTGAATTATGGTTTTCTCAGGGTATATGCCCGGTAGTGGGATTGCTGGGTCGCATGGTAGTTCTATTTGTAGTTTTTTAAGGAACCTCCATACTGTTCTCCATAGTGGCTGTACCAATTCACATTCCCACCAGCAGTGCAAGAGTGTTCCCTTTTCTCCACACCCTCTCCAGCATTTATTGTTTCTAGATTTTTTGATGATGGCCATTCTGACTGGTGTGAGATGATATCTCTTTGTAGTTTTCATTTGCATTTGCCTAATGATTAATGATGTTGAGCATTCTTTCATGTGTTTGTTGACAGTCTGTATATCTTCTTTGGAGAAATGTCTATTTAGGTCTTCTGCCCATTTTTGGATTGCGTTGTTTGTTTTTTTGTTATTGAGCTGCATGAGCTGCTTATAAATTTTGGAGATTAATCCTTTGTCAGTTGCTACATTTGCAAATATTTTCTCCCATTCTGAGGGTTGTCCTTTGGTCTTGTTTATGGTTTCCTTTGCTGTGCAAAAGCTTTGAAGTTTCATTAGGTCCCATTTGTTTATTTTTGTTTTTATTTCCATCTCTCTAGGAGGTGGGTCAAAAAGGATCTTGCTGTGATTTATGTCCTAGAGTGTTCTGCCTATGTTTTCCTCTAAGAGTTTGATAGTTTCTGGCCTTACATCTAGGTCTTTAATCCATTTTGAGCTTATTTTTGTGTATGGTGTTTGGGGGTGATCTAATCTCATACTTTTACATGTACCTGTCCAGTTTTCCCAGCACCACTTATTGAAGAGGCTGTCCTTTCTCCACTGTACATTCCTGCCTCCTTTATCAAAGATAAGGTGACCATATGTGCATGGGTTTATCTCAGGGCTTTCATCCTGTTCCATTGATCTATCTTTCTGTTTTTGTGCCAGTACCATACTGTCTTGATTACTGTAGCTTTGTAGTATAGTCTGAAGTCAGGGAGCCTGATTCCTCCAGCTTCGTTTTTTGTTCTCAAGATTGCTTTGGCTATTCGGGATCTTTTGTGTTTCCATACAAATTGTGAAATTTTTTGTTCTAGTTCTGTGAAAAATGCCAGTGGTAGTTTGACAGGGATTGCATTGAATCTGTAGATTGCTTTGGGTAGTAGAGTCATTTTCACAATGTTGATTCTTCCAATCCAAGAACATGGTATATCTCTCCATCTATTTGTATCATCTTTAATTTCTTTCATCACTGTCTTATAATTTTCTGCATACAGGTCTTTCGTCTCCTTAGGTAGATTTATTCCTAGATATTTTATTCTTTTTGTTGCAGTGGTAAATGGGAGTGTGTTCTTGATTTCACTCTCAGATTTTTCATCATTCGTGTATAGGAATGCAAGAGATTTCTCTGCATTAATTTTGTATCCTGCAACTTTACCACATTCATTGATTAGTTCCAGTAGTTTTCTGATAGCATCTTTAGGATTCTCTGTGTATAGTATCATGTCATCTGCAAACAGTGACAGCTTTACTTCTTCTTTTCCGATTTGGATTCCTTTTATTTCCTTTTCTTCTCTGATTGCTGTGGCTAAAACTTCCAAAACTATATTGAATAAGAGTGGTGAGAGTGGGCAACCTTGTCTTGTTCATGATCTTAGTGGAAATGCTTTCAGTTTTTCACCATGGAGGATGATGTTGGCTGTGGGTTTGTCGTATATGGCCTTTATTATGTTGAGGAAAGTTCCCTCTATGCCTACTTTCTGCAGGGTTTTTATCATAAATGGTGTTGAATTTTGTCAAAAGCTTTCTCTGCATCTATTTAGATGATCATATGGCTTTTCTTCTTCAATTTGTTAATATGGTTTATCACATTGATAGATTTGCGTATATTGAAGAATCCTTGCATTCCTGGAATAAACCCCACTTGATCATGGTGTATGATCCTTTTAATGTGCTGTTGGATTCTGCTTGCTGGCATTTTGTTGAGGATTTTTGCATCTATGTTCATCAGTGATATTGGCCTGTAGTTTTCTTTCTTTGTGACTTCCTTGTCTGGTTTTGGTATTAAGATGATGGTGGCCTCGTAGAATGAATTTGGGAGTGTTCCTCCCTCTGCTGTAGTTTGGAAGCATTTGAGAAGGATAGGTGATAGCTCTTCTCTAAATGTTTGATAGAATTCGCCTGTGAAGCCATCTGGTCCTGGGCTTTTGTTTGTTGGAAGATTTTTTTTTTTTTTTTTTCCGATACGCGGGCCTCACACTGTTGTGGCCTCCCCCGTTGCGGAGCACAGACTCCGGACACACAGGCTCAGTGGCCATGGATCATGGCCCGAGCCGCTCCGCGGCATGTGGGATCTTCCCAGACCAGGGCACGAACCCACATCCCCTGTATCGGCAGGCGGACTCTCAACCACTGCGCCACCAGGGAAGCCCCTGTAGGAAGATTTTTAATCATAGTTTCAATTTCAGTGCTTGTGATTGTTCTGTTCATATTTTCTGTTTCTTCCAGATTCAGTCTTGGCAGGTTGTGCATTTCTAAAAATTTGTCCATTTCTTCCAGGTTGTCCATTTTATTGGCCTAGAGTTGCTTGTAGTAATCTCTCATGATCTTTTGTATGTCTGCAGTGTCATTTGTTACTTCTCCTTTTTCATTTCTAATTCTATTGATTTGAGTCTTCTCCCTTTTTTTCTTGATGAGTCTGGCTAATGGTTTATCAATTTTGTTTATCTTCTCAAAGAACCAGCTTTTAGTTTTATTGATCTTTGCTATTGTTTCCTTCATTTCTTTTTCATTTATTTCTGATATGAGTTTTTATGATCTCTTTCCTTCTGCTAACTTTGGGGTTTTTTTGTTCTTCTTTCTCTAATTGCTTTAGGTGCAAGGTTAGGTTGTTTATTCGAGATGTTTCCTGTTTCTTAAGGTGGGTTTGTATTGCTATAAACTTCCCTCTTAGAACTGCTTTTGCTGCATCCCATAGGTTTGGGGTCGTCGTGTCTCCATTGTCATTTGTTTCTAGGTATTTTTTGATTTCCTCTTTGATTTCTTCAGTGATCACTTCGTTATTAAGTAGTGTATTGTTTAGCCTCCATGTGTTTGTATTTTTTACAGATCTTTTCCTGTAATTGATATCTGGTCTCATGGCGTTGTGGTCGGAAAAGATACTTGATACAATTTCAATTTTCTTAAATTTACCAAGGCTTGATTTGTGACCCAAGATATGATCTATCCTGGAGAATGTTCCATGAGCACTTGAAAAAAATGTGTATTCTGTTGTTTTTGGATGGAGTGTTCTATAAATATCAATTAAGTCCATCTTGTTTAATGTATCATTTAAAGCTTGTGTTTCCTTATTTATTTTCATTTTGGATGATCTGTCCATTGGTGAAAGTGGGGTGTTAAAGTCCCCTACTATGAATGTGTTACTGTCGATTTCCCCTTTTATGGCTGTTAGTATTTGCCTTATGTATTGAGGTGCTCCTATTTTGGGTGCATAAATATTTACAATTGTTATATCTTCTTCTTGGATAGATCTCTTGATCATTATGTAGTGTCCTTGTTTGTCTCTTCTAATAGTCTTTATTTTAAAGTCTATTTTGTCTGATATGAGAATTGCTACTCCAGCTTTCTTTTGGTTTCCATTTGCATGGAATATCTTTTTCCATCCCCTTACTTGCAGTCTGTATGTGTCTCTAGGTCTGAAGTGGGTCTCTTGTAGACAGCATATATACGGGTCTTGTTTTTGTATCCATTCAACCAGTCTGTGTCTTTTGGTGGGAGCATTTAGTCCATTTACATTTAAGGTAATTATCAATATGTATGTTCGTATTCCCATTTTCTAAATTGTTTTGAGTTCTTTATTGTAGGCCTTTTCCTTCTCTTGTGTTTCTTGCCTAGAGAAGTTCCTTTAGCATTTTTTGTAAAGCTGGTTTGGTGGTGTTGAACTCTCTCAGCTGTTGCTTGTCTGTGAACGTTTTAATTTCTCCATCAAATGTGAATGAGATCCTTGCTGGGTAGAGTAATCTTGGTTGTAGGTTTTTCTCCTTCATCACTTTAAATATGTCCTGCCACTCTCTTCTGGCTTGCAGAGCTTCTGCTGAGAGATCAGCTGTTAACCTTATGGGGATTCCCTTGTGTGTTATTTTTCCCTTGCTGCTTTTAATATGTTTTCTTTATTTAATTTTTGACAGTTTGATTAATATGTGTCTTGGCGTATTTTGTTGTTTTTCTTAACATAAGCTTTTCTTCTTTTTTTTTTTGAAATAATCGTAAGTTCACATGCAGCTGCAAGAAAAAGTAGAGAGATACTGTGTACCCTTCACCCATTTTCCCCTGATGACAACTGCTATCTGTATAAATGTAATTTATTAGCATTTAAAATCGGTTAAATTTTGATTTTATAATTTGATTTTATGCTTCTCTTAAAAATTGGAAGACCTGGCAACGCGGGGCCTATATTTTCACATGGCCTACAGAGTCTGGTGCTAGGTGATCCCACATGAAATAGGGAGATTTGTAGGATTTTTAACAAGAAGTAATTTTGTTTCTTTGTAATCGCTACTCTCAGGCGGGTAGCTTCATATAAGAATCACGCGTTCCGTTGACCAGTCGTGTCCAAATTACCTCTCAGTGTAAGACCAGACCCGTGTTAGTGTGGGGCAAGCTCCGTTGCCACTTAAGAACACCTGGGCATTTATCAAGGCTCAGATTGGTTTGTGTTCTGTTGGTATTCTCTTGATGTCCAAGACTTGAGGGCTCTTCACAGCTGCCCAGTAACAAGAGGCGCATGCCAGCAGCCAGTGTGATGCCACACACTGAGAATGACTCCACAGAAATTCCCTACAGCGATCAGTACGCGGGACCACTCACCTGCCTTAGCGGAAAGCAGGTGTCGATGACACTGTCATGGGTTTGTCATGGGCTAAGGTAGGGCGGTTGTCATCAAGTAGGAGGTTAGTGCCCGGTTTTGATGCTCTGGGACTGGAACATACGCTTTTCTGACGGAGGTAACCATGGGAATGGCACGCTTAAATTCCCCCCGGTCCCCAGGGTCTTAGGAATCACAGATGTCAGAACAATCAACTTTATAAAGAGCCCTCCTGAGCGTAGCTTATCTGAAGTGGCTCAGGGTTGCTTTTTTAGTTCCTGATGTTGGAGGGACCCAACCATGTCAGTCCTCTGGAATCAGCAGAATTCAAAGGCATCACCTGTATACTCTGGGCACTTGCCCATTTTGTTTTCTTCTTCCTTTTATACTAGCAGCCAACTTTATGGCAGCATCCGTCTTACCTGTGTTCACCCTTCTGTGCTGTCCAGCAGGGAGGCATCTGTGGGCATGAAATTTTCTTCCTGTAGTGCACACATGCTGCTTTCTTCTCCCGCAGCCCTTGCTGTCCTTAATAAGTCTTGTTCCATGGGTGCTGGTGTTGAAGGATGTTTGCTGTCCTACCTGCTTGTTAGACAGACCAAACATGTTAATCCCCATCTTACCATGTTCAGCCTCTCTGACGTTTAGCTCAGTGTTGATGATGGCTTCGAGCATGTTCCTTTTGGTACTAAGTTTGGCAAAACGCCGAGGCTTTTGGAACCTGTACTTTAAAGATACCATGGGAATTCCCTGCTGGTCCAGTGGTTAGAACTCTGTGCTAACAGTGCAGGGGGCACAGGTTTGATCCCTGGTTGGGGAACTAAGATCCCACATGCCACGCGGTGCAGCCAAAAAGCAAACAAACAGAAATACCATGTCTTATTTCCATTGACACATCATCTTAGAACGTGTAAGATTCAATTCAGTTGGGCATGTTTAAAAAATAAAAGCATTAATATTCTCAAGATAGAAATAGACTTCTAGGGACTTCCCCCGTGGCGCAGTGGTTAAGAATCCGCCTGCCAGTGCAGGGGACACAGGTTTGAGCCCTGGTCTGAGAAGATCCCACATGCCGCGGAGCAACTAAGCCCGTGTGCCACAACTACTGAACCTGCGCTCTAGAGCTCGCGAGCCACAACTACTGAGACCACGTGCCACAACTGCTGAAGCCCGCGCACCTAGAGCCTGTGATCCGCAAGAAGAGAAGCCACTGCAATGAGAAACCCACGCACCACAACCAAGAGTAACCCTCGCTCACCGCAACCAGAGAAAGCCTGCGTGCAGCAGCAAAGACCCAATGCAGCCAAAAATAAAAATAAATGAATTTATTAAAAAAAAGAAATAGACTTATAATCAACCCTAAATAAAGAAGAAAAACATAAACTATAAAGTTGTTTTCTTCCTGACACAGACGTTTATATTTATAATTGAAAAATTAATCTGTTCTTAGATTACCCACAGGAATTACAGGGAGCTTAGCTACTTTAAATAATTTTTTAAAAAGTGCTCCAGGGTAATTATAAATAGACAGTACTGGTATTCATCTTTCTAAACTTTTGTCATTTGGATTCTGGATCTTTAATTAATTGACTGATATTATTCAATGATAATCCTATTTCATTTGCTCTTCAGAGAATGAAGATATGAAAGAGATGTAGCCCCAAATCCCTAATTATTTCCACTTATTTTGTTTTTCTGCTTTAACTTCAGGACTCACACGTTCTATTATGTAGGAGGCCTCATGCTTTTTTTTATTTTGAGCCATTCAGTTTTTTTTTAACATCTTTATTGGAGTATAATTGCTTTACAGTGGTGTGTTAGTTTCTGCTTTATAACAGAGTGATTCAGCTATACATATACATATATCCCCATATCTCCTCCCTCTTGCATCTCCCTCCCACCCTCCCTATCCCACCCCTCTAGGGGGTCACAAAGCACCGAGCTGATCTCCCTGTGCTATGCGGCTGCTTCCCACTAGCTATCTATTTTACATTTGGGTAGTGTATTGATGTCCATGCCACTCTCTCACTTCGTCCCAGCTTACCCTTCCCCCTCCCCATGTCCTCAAGTCAGTTCTCTATGTCTGCGTCTTTATTCCTGCCCTGCCTCTAGGTTCTTCAGAACCATTGTTTTTTCTAGATTCCATATATATGTGTTAGCATATGGTATCTATATTTCTCTTTCTGACTTACTTCACTCTCTATGACAGACTCTAGGTCCATCCACCTCTCTACAAAAAACTCAGTTTCGTTTCTTTTTATGGCTGAGTACTATTCCATTGTATATATGTGCCACATCTTCTTTATCCATTCATCTGTCGATGGACACTTAGGTTGCTTCCATGTCCTGGCTATTGTAAATAGAGCTGCAGTGAACATTTTGGTACATGACTCTTTTTGAATTATGGTTTTCTCAGGGTATATGCCTAGTAGTGGGATTGCTGGGTCGTATGGTAGTTTTGTTTTCAGTTTTTTAAGGACCCTCCATACTGTTCTCCATAGTGGCTGTATCAATTTACATTCCCACCAGCAATGCAAGATTGTTCCCTTTTCTCCACACCCTCTCCAGCATTTATTGTTTGTAGACTTTCTGATGAGGGCCGTTCGGACAGGTATGAGGTGATACCTCATTGTAGTTTTGATTTGCATTTCCCTAATGATTAATGATGTTGAGCGTCCTTTCATGTGTTTGCTGGCAATCTGTATATCTTCTTTGGAGAAATGTCTGTTTAGGTCTTCTGCCCATTTTTGGATTGGGTTGTTTGGTTTTTTGATATTGAGCTGCATGAGCTGCTTGTAAATTTTGGAGATTAATCCTTTGTCAGTTGCTACATTTGCAAATATTTTCTCCCATTCTGAGGGTTGTCTTTTCGTCTTGTTTATGGTTTCCTTTGCTGTGCAAAAGCTTTCAAGTTACATTAGGTCTCATTTGTTTATTTTTGTTTCTATTTCCATTTCTCTAGGAGGTGGGTCAAAAAGGATCTTGCTGTGATTTATGTCCTAGAGTGATCTGCCTATGTTTTCCTCTAAGAGTTTTATACAGTGCCTGGCCTTACATTTAGGTCTTTAATCCATTTTGAGTTTATTTTTGTGTATGGTGTTAGGGAGTGTTCTAATTTCATTCTTTTACATGTAGCTGTCCAGTTTTCCCAGCACCATTTAATGAAGAGGCTGTCTTTTCTCCATTATATATTCTTGCCTCCTTTATCAAATATAAGGTGACCATAGGTGTGTGGGTTTATCTCTGGGCTTTCTATCCTGTTCCATTGATCTATGTTTCTGTGTTTGTGCCAGTACCATACTGTCTTGATGACTGTAGCTTTGTAGTATGGTCTGAAGTCAGGGAGCCTGATTCCTCCAGCTCCGTTTTTCTTTCTCAAGGTTGCTTTGGCTATTCGGGGTCTTTGGTGTTTCCATATAAGCCGTGCAATTTTTTATGCTTGTTCTGTGAAAAATGCCCTTGGTAGTGTGATAGGGATTGCATTGAATCTGTAGATTGCTTTGGGTAGTAGAGTCATTTTCACAATGTTGATTCTTCCAACCCAAGAACATGGTATATCTCTCCATCTTTTTGTATCATCTTTAATTTCTTTCATCAGTGTCTTATAATTTTGTGCATACAGGTCTTTTGTCTCCTTAGGTAGATTTATTCCTAGGTATTTTATTCTTTTTGTTGTAGTGGTAAATGGGAGTGTTTCCTTAATTTCTCTTTCATATTTTTCATCATTAATGTATAGGCATGCAAGAGATTTCTGTGCATTAATTTTGTATCCTGCTACTTTACCAAATTCATTGATTAGCTCTAGTAGTTTTCTGGTAGCATCTTTAGGATTCTCTGTGTATAGTATCATGTCATCTGCAAACAGTGACAGCTTTACTTCTTCTTTTCCGATTTGGATTCCTTTTATTTCTTTTTGTTCTCTGATTGCTGTGGGTTAAACTTCCAAAACTATGTTGAATAATAGTATTGAGAGTGGACAACCTTGTCTTATTCCTGATCTTAGGGGAAATGGTTTCAGTTTTTCACCATTGAGAACGATGTTGGCTGTGGGTTTGTCATATATGGCCTTTATTATGTTGAGGTAGGTTCCCTCTATGCCTGCTTTCTGGAGGGTTTTTGTCATAAATTCGTGTTGAATGTTGTTGAAAGATTTTTCTGCATCTATTGAGATGATCATATGGTTTTTATCCTTCAATTTGTTAATATGGTGTATCACATTGATTGTTTTGCGTATATTGAAGAATCCTTGCATTCTTGGGATAAGCCCCACTTGATTATGGTGTATGATCCTTTTAATGTGCTTTTGGATTCTGTTTGCTAGTATTTTGTTGAGGATTTTTGCATCTGTGTTCATCAGTGATATGGGCCTGCAGTTTTCTTTCTTTGTGAATGAGCCATTCACTTTTTGTTGGAAGTAGAAAACTGGATTTTAACCTTTTAACTTGCCCCCTTTTATATTTAGATTGAGGAAACTTACTCTGTTTTAGCAACTATTTATTTCTAGAAAGAACATATATGACTTTCCTAGGTTATTTTTCTTAACACTAATTAGATATTAAATAATAATAATAGCAAATGTAGTAATTGTAGGTAAATCTCGTTACTGGAATTTGATCAATTTGTGAATTTTGAGGAAAATATATGATCATATTTTCCAAAATAACCAACTTTAATGTATCTGTTTATTAATTTTTGAGTCAATACAAATTTATTAACCTATTATTATGTTCCTCTTATAAATTATCTTTTTTAAAAATTGAAGTTGTAGTTGATTTATAATATTGTGTTAGCTTCAGGGGTACAGCAAACTGATTCAGTTATACATATATTGATATTTTTAAAGATTATTTTCTAATATAGGTTATTACAAGATATTGAATATAGTTCTCTGTTCTATAGAGTGAATCTCTCATAAAACGTCTTAAATTGCTCCAATGTAAAATAAATACAGAGAACATTTTGAAAGGCAGTTACTCTCAGTATAAAATATCGTGTACTTATTTATGCACTTCTGTTCCCTGTGAATGCTTGTGTTCCATATATTTTCAAAGGAACTTTACTAACCACAGTGTTCACGAATTATGGGGGTTCGTTTCTTTCATCTTAGGGTGAGTATATTTTAGTAGGAATGTACTGATTCAGAATTTCCTCTGTTTTACATCACAGTTTAAAATCCCGTTCAGGCATATCTAATTCCACAGTGATGATGTAAGTACATTTTTTAGAGTCCAGTTGTGTGTGTTTGCTAGAAATAATATGTGCTGGCCGTGTCACCAGAACCTTTTTAGTTCCATGGTTTGGATGATAACAAGGACGTAGGTCATTCACGCAGCTGGGTTTGGTGTCTTCTTTTCCAGGCAAAGAATAGGTAAGACCACAATTAATTCACTGTTGCCTTGACCAGAACAAACCCTGCCTGTCTTAGGTTGGAATTCTTTGGGATTGCAGACTCTTGCATTTCTGTGTGGTTTGCAATTGTTGTTGAGCTTCCTGAGTCCGGTCCACAAGTGGAATAGGTAAAAGGAAAATTCTGACACAGGGTATAGTGTTTCCTGTATGGAACAGGAGTTAAGAGACTGTCTACTAACAGGCAGTTAAGCTTGACCTATCACCCTGCGAAAAATAGACAGCCGTGCTCAAGTAATGACACAGTTTAGTTACTTATGAAAGTAGATATTCAAATAGTAGTAGTAGTAGTACTGTTTTTTTTTTCTTTTTTTCTTTTTTGCGGTACGCGGGCCTCTCACTGCTGCGGCCCCTCCCGTTGCGGAGCACAGGCTCCGGACGCGCAGGCGCAGCGGCCATCATGGCTCACGGGCCCAGCCGCTCCGCGGCACGTGGGATCCTCCCGGACCGGGGCACGAACCCGCGTCCCCTGCATCGGCAGGCGGACTCCCAACCACCGCGCCACCAGGGAAGCCCGGTAGTAGTACTATGTTAAACTGGGGGCTAAGTTAGCAGGATTGGTTGCAGCCATGCCACGGTCTTTCTCTTCATCATTTTAGTTTCTCTCATACTTTACCTGGAAATTAAATGATACTTTTCTTGGGTGTAAAACACACACACAGCAAAGGGATAGAAAACATGTATAAGGCATGGTTCGTGAGTACGTGTTAGAGGAATTGAGTTTGCGTAGACAAAAGGGTAAAAACTAGAGAGAGGTATATCTTCCCTAAAGTATGGTTCAGGAGGGACACAGATTCCTGGCTGATTCTATATTAATTCTATTTGTTGGTATTTTTATAAATGGCCGACCTAGGCACTTCTCTCTTAACAGCTTAAGGGGAGGGGCAGCAGCAGTGTATCTCCCGGGTGGAACCGTTTGCAGGGAGGTTACGAGTCATGCATTTTAACTTACTATGTGAGCGGCTTGGAGGACAGGTGAGGGCAAAGCTTAGCTGCTGGGGATGATTGCATCTTTGTGGGCCACTTCTTCCAAGCTGAGGTGTGGCTACAAATGTTAATGCTTCGGGTGGTTTTCCTCCTCCTGAAAAGCATTGTAAATTGCATAACCTCAAGGTAGATTTCTAGAATAACAAATGTGCACAGCGGACGTTCTCCATTGGGGTGGGTGTTGAAAGCTCGGTTCTGTCTTGCGGCTCTCAGAGGAGCATGGTTGAGCTATCCAGCAGGAGAGCAAAGAGAAAATTCCCGTACCTCCTTTCTCTGGCTCCTCAAGAAAGAGCAGGTCTGTAGTATGTGAGATGGGGATCCAAGGCAGCCGGATGCTGAACTGAGCAGAGCGGCAGCTGAGACCATGGCCCTAAAGAAGATAAAGAATATTTTAAAATTTCTGGATGAAATAACGTGTATACCCTGAAACCAGTTCCCAGATGCACTTGCAGCAGCCCTGAATATCAGAATAACATAAGAGCTAGAAAACAAGATACTGATTTTATTACACCAGAATGACCGCACCTGAGTCACGAACTCTCTATTCTCTTTGAGAAAAACATATAATGAGTCAAAACTCATGTGTTACTTAAGAGAATAACTCTTAGGCAAGAGGGAGGCTCGACTCTCTAGAAATAGAACAGAAGTCATGACTCAACACATTCATGGAATTAAGTAATGAGCGTCAGAAGAAGGAAAAAAATGGCAAGTAGCTGGGTTTGGGGAAAAGGGAATCATGTGGGAGGGGTTGTAAACGGGATGCACACTTTTAAGCAAGTATATCCCAGGGTGACAGTGGCCTCCAGCTGTTTGCCTCTGGGAAGTAACTAAGAGTCGATGCAGACGAATGCAGTTTCCACGGCAGGAGAAATGAATCTGCCCACCAAGACAAAGAAGCAATAGTCTGAAGGAGAATTCTTTTGCATCCCCGCTTTGATGGCTAACTTCACCGCATATTTCCAAATCCCTCTAAACATTTGCCTGGCATGAGGTCTGTAGGGTGAGTTCCTCTGGTAGAAGCATGCATAGAAGACTGAAGCACATACACAGAAAGTACGCTGCGCCTGACTGATGCGCGCCCATCGCGTGCTCAGCACAGTGAGATGTAGCTTCAGGTGAAGATGGATGTGCCACCGTCCCCGCCTTCCGACAGGGCAGCCACAAATAAGCTCGGGACAAAAGCTGCCAGTACTAGGGCCTGATATTTGACAACGTGATAACGTCCTCTTGCTTCCTTTTCTTTCACCCACTGAATGAAAGAATAGCAGCAGATCACACCCAGGATCCTTTCCAACTCTGAGATTCTGTGATCATCCGGGGCCACACAGGTGCTAGAACTAGAAGGAAGCCGTGGCCTGGGGTTGGAACTCAAAGCTGTGTGGCATCTGGGTAGAGAGAGGGAAGCGAGGAGCTCATTCTGTGGGTGAGAATGCGAGCAGAGAGCTCAGAAAGAACTGTTGATGTGTGGGATCCTCAGACAGCCTCAGTTCAACAGAGAACGTTCACCGAGAGGTAGAAAGCCGTCAAGACTGACACACGCATGTTTTCCAGATCTCACGTGGCCTCAGATGACACGTCAACGGGTTAATCCTTGATATGTAGGAATAGGCAGGAAGCGATGCAGCGCAGAGAGCGATTAAAGCTCCCACCCCTGCAGGATTCAGAAAGCAGGAGGATGTAGAAATGTGGTTTCCTATGTAGTGTTCAGATTGTCTGTGAGCTTTAAAAGGAGACACGCTATCTACCACTGATTAGGAGAGAAATTCATGGGGAAAAGGATGAGGGGGGGACGCCATATGCAGACAGAGACAAGAAATTTAGAAATAGATGAAGAAGGAAGAGGTGTACTTTTGGAAGAGGAGAGGGTACCAGTAGAATTACAGTATTTAACGTGTCGTGTATCGGCTGAACCCGTACAGGTTCGGAAAGACGTTACACCAAAAGCAACCAAGAGAACAAGCAGGGGATATTTGTACCCTGCAAACCACAGGAACATGACAGGAAGACAGGGAGTTTGGTCGGATGGAGCAAACAGAATAACAAAGACAAAACGTGCGTTAGTCTCAGGGGCTTGGGTTTTGGTCCAGCTGGCTCTGCCCTGGGGGGGCAGGGGGTGGGATCCAGATAGGATTAAGGTGGAAAATGCAGTTTCTCTAACCTTGCATACTTAGCCACATTTTAGCCACTGAAACATACCTGTTGCATCTCTGATGTAAATATGAGGGATATTTGGATAATCCTTCCTTTGCATGGTGCACACAGTTCTCACCAGACGGCAAAAACTGAGCTTTGATATCACGATGACACCTGCCAAAGTGACTCCTAAAGGCTGAGATGGCTGTTTCCTCCTTGCTCAGCATCAGGGTGTCTCCACCTCGGCACTACTGACTTTCCGGGTCGGATGCCAGTTTTCTTGGGGGGCTGTCCTGGGCACTGTAAGATATTCAGCAGCGTCCCTGGCCTCCACTCCCTAGAAGCCAGTGACAACCTTCCCGTTCAGACAGTGGAAACTGTCTCTAGGCATTGTCAAAGTCCCCTGGGGAGGGGTGCCCAGTTACTGCTGGGTTCCCCCTTAGCTGCTAAGCACAGCCAGACACCTTACATTTGTATGAATGAAAGAATGAATAACCTGTTTTTCCTCCTAATGGTGACAATAAGCTTTAAATGCCAGGCTCCCTCCAAGCCCCCGTCTGTCCCCCATGACTTTATAAACACAGAGATAATTCGGTAAGAGTCTAGGCGTTACATTTTCTACTAGGTGGCCTTGTGTATGCAAGAAAAGCCCTACCCCTTCCATCAATATTTTGGGACATAGAATTGCAGAAGAAATAGGGTGTCGACAAGTTGCCGTTCATTTCCCTTGTTTACAAACACCACTTTGATAAACAGTGTTAAGTCTCTGAAAGACTTGCTTTCCCCATCCTGTAAGGTTCTTCCAAGAAGGTTCGTTTCAGAGTGGGTTCGGGGGCTGTTTCGGGCGGACAGCCTTCCCTCCGAGCCTCTCAGGCGGCCTCTCGCACCCGTGACGCACCAGCCCAGGAACGCTTTCAGGAGCCAAGCAGCGACCTGCGCCTCTTCTCTTTCTGGCACCAAGACGCGCGACACCCGAGCGGGCGCGCCCAGGTGGCTTTCCGGGCTGTGGGAAAGCTGCCGTGAATGGGCTCATTCAAGGGCATCCATGAAAACGAGGGCACTTTGCAACCGGCAGGGCGTTCAAAGGATCCCACGGGGCGTTCTTGGCCAGGAAAAGGAGCAAGAGAGCTGAAAGCCCGAGGATCCCCCTGCTCGCAGGGAGGCCTGGAAAGCCCCACGCTCTCCTCTGCCTTGAAAGTAAAGCGGTTCAGGATCCTTCAAACGCCGGACAGCACAGCACGTCACTTCCCCAAACGGGATCCTTGAAGCCCAGGCGCCTCTGCTCCCGGGCGCGGCCTTCTGTGTCTGCGCATCCCTGGAAGCTGCACTGCTATTCGCGCATTTACGCACGTGCTCCGTAAACCACGCCCCCCATCAGTAGGGATCGGATGTGCAACGATGGTGCGCTGTCTGCTCTGTGCCGGGCGGGGGCTGGGGGGAGTGGCTGTGAAAATGCTTCCAGAGCTAGGGTCCTCTGCACAGAGGAGCGAATGAACGGGATTAAAGGGGTTTCGATTTACATCTTGAGCGTGGAATTCCTTTCTCTTTCAGAGATGATGAGCGGTGTGGTCCTCAGTCCTCCCCTTTAAAGAGGAAGATGGGGGATGCTACGGAAGCCCTTCGTCGTCCATGCCACTGAGGTTCGTTAGCGTTTGTAAAAGGCTGTAGGGTTGGGTGCCCTCCCCACTTCTCCCCGCCCTGAAGCTGGATGAAAACATCTGGCACCACAAATCCTGCTCGCGGACCTTGCTTCTGTCACCCCTTTGATCCCTGGACCCCTCATGGGCTTAAATGTCATTCGCACATTTCTGATTACGGCGGAGGGCTCCCCCCCTCCCCAGCATCCCGTCACCCCTGCCTCCTCCTGGACTCTCTTACATCTCATCAGGCATCTTGCTCTGCGGCCTAGGAGGACCCCTTCGGATGCGCGCGTGCCGGTCTCGGTGAACGCCTTCTCACACGCACGTGCCTATCAGTGTTTGCTCCTCTTGGTGGAGACGGTTGGAAACCTTCCATGCTCACCAGACCATTCGTCTCCTCCCAACAGGAGAAGATCCCCAGAGTAGGCAGACCACCCTGTTGTGAAGTCTGGACACCAACAGGGTTTTCAGGGGCAATGGGCTGCCACAGTTTTGAGGACAGAGGACCACGGGAGGCCCTTGGCCTTGGGGCAGATGTGTTCAGGGGCTTGAGATTGGTAGCTCCACCCAATGCAACTGCACCAGTATTGGAGTACTCCAGATTGCCTCTGGGAAAGACTGCCACTTCCTGTAGTCCCTTGAGACTTGTATTTGTGGGAAATCCCACATAAGAATTCTGTGCGCAGCAGAGAAAGGTAAGAAGAGGCATTACTCGTAAGGAACGTACAAGAGCACCATGGATGTGATGCAGTTTGACGGCCCAGGGTTCCGTTTTCATAATTGTGTGTCTGTTGCATGTGGTACATATCCCAAACCTATGGCAGAGGGAGGCTGCAGCCCTACGTGCAGACCCCTCTCCTAGGTAAGCTAGGCTTTCTTCACAACTGTAAAGCAAAGAAACGATAAGACAAATGCGAAGGATTTGAATTCTGGGAAGCATCCTGCTTTTTCTTACATTTGTCTTATTCGCATATGAGATAAAGTAAGTTAGTTGCAGCGTTTTTTTTTTGTTTTTTTTTTAAGAGCAGGGGTGGTGTAAAAATCAATAAACAACTGCTGGATCAATAACTTTCTGAACGAGACCAGCTGACAGATCGGTATCTGCACGAGATCTCTTCTTAAATGTCAAGTGACCAGTTAATTTTCCTGAGCTTGTTGTTAGTTTCAGGCTTCAGGAAAGCCCCCCTTTGGAGCATCTTTGTGTGCACCTGTGCACTGTAAGAGCTTTGCCGAAAATGCACGAAGCCCATATCTCCCTGTGCTTTCCAGCAGCCTGGGTTCTATTGAAGTTTGGCCATGGCAAGCTGGTTTTTCTAGAAAGCCTTGAGTGGTTAAGTGAAGAGAGTCTGCTCTGCTAACAGGTGCCGAGAGAAAGATTAGATACAAAAAGGTCACTGGTGACCAAGAGGGGCGAACGCTTGCTTAATTTTTAATAGACACCATGCCTCCAAATCGTAGCTGCTTTCCACCACTGCGTAATTCCTGAGACAGGGATTGAATAAACGGATGATTTAAGCAGACCGAACAATGGCACCAAAAAGAATACTCCTTTTGTTATTGGTGAGCATGGCTTCAAGATTATAGAATGATGGGGTCTCAAAAGGACAGAAAGAAGAACTATGACCGAATTATTTTTGGATTAGACCCAATTTCTAGGTATTTAGTGAGATGCCAAAATAATTTTTTAGATGTTTCTGCTCAGGCACCATTTCTGCTTTCCATAGGCATTTCTCTGGAAGCCGGAAGCTAAAAGAAGTCTTACCGAATAACTGATGCATCCAGAATGAGCCTGGGGGCCGGTGGGTGGGGGGGTGGGGGGGGAGGACTGGAAAGGAAATATTCTAGCCTTTATGTTCAGTTACACACCGTTACATCCACCATTATCTTAAAAGGCTAATCAGCCATGTTTAAAAATTAGAATTGTTAAAAGTAAAATAGGTTGATAAATATAGAGGGAATGCAGAGTTGGCCACATCGCATACGGCTTAGGGATGAAGCAGGCTGCTAAGGGGCTCCCGAAATTAGGGCTGGTGGGTGTAAGTACAATGATGACATACGTTGCCACGTGCACCACCCGGTACAGAGGTGTGTGGGTCTCTTCCAAAAAGTGAATGTTACTGAAAAGGAAGCAGCAACAGCGACAAGAAAATGAGGGGGAACCAGTGGCGTTAAAAAGCCTCAGGAGGGGTGACAGCCTGCAATATATAAGCCTTTTCTATTGTATTAATCTGTATGACATTCCCCAGCCCTGTCTCAGAATCCATGGGGCAGGTGCATCTGAGTTCACGCCTGGTGGACAAGGGCACAGGTGCATGGGGGATGCTCCCAATGGATGGAGATGCAGGTACGCAAGCAGAGTAGGAAGAGAGGGGATGCCCTGTCTGTGGAACTCCAAGTGGGTCCCCGTGGCTCAGTACCACCTCTCACACGTGGGAGGCCCAGGCTGACAGCCACTCTGTAATTCTTATGAGACAGTGCGTTCAGGCCATGACCTTGCCCTCGGTTCAGTTGCCCCAGCCTAACGTGGAAATCGCCATCCCATCCAAGGGAGGTATTTCTCGGGCCCTGCAGCAGTAGCAAGACGTGAGAATGCAGGCTTTTCTGAAAAGCACGGCAGTGAAACAAAATTAACACTCAGGGCACACGTTGTGTGCCCTTGAGTTTTGGGTGGTCCTGTCTTAAGGAGCCTGCCATGCAGACCTAGAAACAGTGCCGTTTAGAGAAATGTTTATACCAGGGGTGAGATTCTGATCTCTGCTGATTGGGTATTATTATTGAATGGCTGCTAACAGTAGGAGAGATTCAGCGCCCTTAAATGGTTACCAGGGAGTGGGTCTTATCCATCACAACATGAATCAGCCCGTTGACAGGCACGTACTGTGTACCTTTCAGCTGCGGAAGGCTTTGCAGAGGGTGGGGTGTACAAGGAAGCAGAACCCAGGGACCCTGCCATGCAGGAACCTGCAAGGAGCACACGAGGATGAGATGAACACACGCTAAAAGGCTCAAGGACGATGCAGGTAAACGTTCAAATCCTGTGTTGGGTGTTGCATACAAAAGCCCTGAGCTCATTACTTTAACAGCGTTTATGAAGATTTGGATGGGTGACTGACCTCTTATGCTTTGAAGGGGGACAGCTTTCGTTTCAGGATGGGACTTCTGGTTTTCTGAAGGATGGGGGAGCCTTGAGATTTCATAAGGTGAGGCAGAATATATAGGGGAGTTGATGCAGGGGTGAAAGGTGGAGTGATGGGGCTGGAGGTGACGAAGCACGGGGCATCTTTGGGGAAGTGACAGTGACTTGGTTAGACAGAAGCCAGAGATGGGTGTGCCCCAGGGCCAGAGAACCAGGAACATTGATGCTGTAACTCCCAGTGCAGGAGAAGACGGACGTCCCGGCTCACGCAGTTGGGAAGAGAGCAAAGTCAACCTTCCTCTGCCTTTGGTTCCACGCAGACTCTCCAGGGATTGGGTGACACCCACCCACACTAGGGTCAGGGCGTCTGCTGTACCTCATCCACTGATTCCCATGCTAACCTCTTCCAGAAACACCCGCCCAGACACACCCAGAGTTAATGTCTAACCAGCTGTCTGGGCACCTGTGGCCCCGTCAGGCTGACACATCAGATTCACCATCTGAGCGTCCAGTCCCCATCTGGGTGGTTTGGACTGTGTCATCTGAGCTGAGCTGGGCTGCACTTCCCGACACACCCTTCTGTGTAGGTTTTCAGACCTCCTTCACTTTCTCCTTCTCCAGCTTTAAGGCTTTCCTATATACATCGGCGCATTTTATTCCTCCAGCACTTGTCTAGGCTTTAAACTACGTGGTATTTTTAGTACCACCATCACCTCTTTCTTACTTTCTCCTTTACAGATGAGCAAACTCATATAGGGGCACAGATAGTAATGGATAAACAGAATTTGGTCTTCTCATGCGGACCTCTTCCTGTTACACGACGCTCATTATATCATAGGGGTTCCTGTGAGCCCTGAAATTACATGTCTGCATTTACATTTCTTTTTTTTTTCATTGAAGTATAGTTGATTTACAGTGTTGTGTTAATTACTGCTGTAAAGCAAAGTGACTCAGTTATATATATTCTTTTTCATATTCTTTTCCATTATGGTTTATCACAGGATAATGAATATAGTTCCCTGTGCTCTACAGTGGGACCTTGTTGCTTATCCATTGTATATGGAATAGTTTGCATCTACTAACCCCAAACTCCCAGTCCTTCCCTCCCCTACCCCACAACCCCCTTGGCAACCAGAAGTCTGTTCTCCATGTCTGTGATTCTGTTTCTGTTTCATAGATATGTTCATTTGTGTCCTATTTTAGCTTCCACATATAAGTGATATCCTATGGCATTTGTCTTTCTCTTTCTGACTTGCTTCACTCAGTATGATCATCTCTAGGTCCATCCATGTTGTTGCAAATGGCAATATTTGATTTTTTTATGGCTGAGTAATATTCCATTACATACATACATACATACATGTATATATATACACACACCTCATCTTCTGTATCCATTCATCTGTTGATGGACATTTAGGTTGCTTCCATGTTTCGGCTATTGTGAATAGTGCTGCTATGAATATAGGGGCGCATGGATCTTTCTGAATCATGGTTTTCTCCAGATATATGCCCAGGAGTGGGATTACTGGATCATATGGTAGCTCTATTTTTACTTTTTAAAGGAACCTCCATGCTGTTCTCCATAGTGGCTGCACCAACTTACATTCCCACCAACAGTGCAAGAGGGCTCCCTTTTCTCCACGCCCTCTGCAGCATTTGTTATTTGTAGACTTTTTAACGATGGCCATTCTGACCGGTGTGAGGTGCTACCTCATTGTAGTTTTGATTTGCGTTTCTCTAATAATTAGCGACGTTGAGCATCTTTCATGTGCTTCTTGGCCATCTGTATCTCTTCTTTGGAGAAATGTCTATTTAGGTCTTCTGCCCATATTTTGATTGGGTTGTTTGTGGGGGTGTTTTGTTGTTGTTGTTATGTCTGCATGTAGAGCACAGTGCTAAGACATAGTATACCTGGAATAAACAACCGCTATAGAAACAATTATCAGTTCAGATCAAAATGCTGTTAGCGTTCAGTAAAGCAGCAGTTCTGCACAAAGGAGTAAAGAATTTTGTGGGCGATGAACCTTCATGGAGTCTCTGTTCGTACAGATTTCAGTTCAGACTGGCCACATGTGTTACCTAGAAGCCAAACATATGTGTCTTTTCTAGAAATGATTTCTTGCTTAAACCCTTTCATGATTGTCTGTGCACACTCTCTCAGGGGGTTAAAGTGTTGGGTGAGGGAAGATGTTTCAGCAACAGACATATGTGAATGTTTGAAAATCAGAGCCCCCGAAATAGAGGGAAATTTCTCGGCAAGCACTTTGAGGAATGCGTAGCTGTGCTTTAAAGCGCACAGGGGACGCAAACGGCTCCTGAGTGATTAGAAATCGTCCTCCCGTTACCCGTCACCCTGTTTAGAAAGTTATTAGGTGCTCACTTCGGCAGTGCATATGCTAAAATTGGAAGGATACAGAGGAGATTAGCATGGCCCCTGCGCAAGGATGACACACAAATTCGTGAAGCGTTCCATATTTTTTAAATAAAGATTCTGAATGCAAAAAAATAAATTAAATAAATGCTTAGAGGCAAAAAAAAAAAAGGGAAAGTTATTAGGCTGATACCTTAATAAGAATTGTGTAAATAGTATTAGGAGAATGACAAATGGTTTTCTCCAGAAGATTAACTTCTCTGCAGCTAAACCACTTTACTAGTAATTATTTGAGAAATTATCTCTGGAGCAGAACACAAGTGAAACTCTTTAAGTTACAAAATGTGTTTTATAGACTCTAGAGAAAAAGCACATTCACATATTTGGGGATTTCTTTTGTAATCCTTCAATGACATGGGCCCTACTGTACAAACGCTCAAAATAATACTTTATTTTATTTTTTTTATTTTTATTTTTTGCAGTACGCGGGCCTCTCACTGCTGCGGCCTTTCCCGTTGTGGAGCACAGGCTCCGGACGCGCAGGCTCAGCGGCCATGGCTCACAGGCCCAGCCGCTCTGCAGCATGTGGGATCTTCCTGGACTGGGGCATGAACCCGTGTCCCCTGCATCGGCAGGCGGACTCTCAACCACTGTGCCACCAGGGAAGCCCTCAAAATAATATTTGACCTGGGTGTAATATTCATCCCGCTCCTTGCAGGTTCTGTAGAATATCCTTTCATGCCCATTTTGAATTAACTATGTATAAATGTAAGGCAGGGTTCTGCAAACTTCTTCTTAAAGTAAATATTTTAGTATTTTAAAATCCTAAATATTTTAAAAGTAAATATTTTAGACATTCAACTTGGTGAACCAAGATGCAAAGTTGAGGCAATTAACACAGGCATATATACAACCATTTAAAATGTAACCATTTGGGGCTTCCCTGGTGGCGCAGTGGTTGAGAGTCCGCCTGCCGATGCAGGGTACCTGGGTTCGTGCCCTGGTCCGGGAAGATCCCACGTGCCGCGAAGCGGCTGGGCCCGTGAGCCATGGCCGCTGAGCCTGCACGTCCGGAGCCTGTGCTCCACAATGGGAGAGGCCACGACAGTGAGAGGCCCACGTACCGCAAAAAAAAAAAAAAAAAAAAGAAAAAATGTAACCATTTGGAAATGTTCAGACCATTCTTAACTCACCAACCCTTAAAACACACAGATACAAGCAGCTGGCCAGATTTGGCACACTGGTTATAGTTTGCTAAGACCTATTTTTAAAGTATCAAAGATGGTCTAAAATATGTCATTAGTAGTGATTTTAATTGTAATGATAGCATCCATAATCACAATCACTGAAAGCCACGTGTTAAAGCTTATGGAATCATTTCACTTGCGTTACCTTGTGTGATTCAGCCGCCTCCCCGCCTCCCAACTATCATTCTAAGTGCTTTTCCGTTGGGAGCTTTGGGGTGGGAACTGATTTGATTAAACTCAACGAGGACAGAATCATCTTTTGTCTGAGATGTTCATAAAAGGCACATGATTTGTGGGATCAGCTGTCACGGGCATGATGTCCAAGCAGCCCCGTGCACTGTCTTCTTGACATTGCCCTCGACAAGACAGGATTTAGAGAAAAACAACAAGCAATATACAATACCACGTAATCCTCAGAAGGCGTTTCAAGGATAAAAGATGTGTGGCCAGGTTTCCAGTGTGAACTCTAGACTTTCCCTGATTTGCATTGATGATCCTCTACCGAGTAGCAGGTTTTAAAGATTGCTGAACAGGTACAACTTATATCACAGACACTCCTGTGCATTTTTTTGGAAGCCCCAAGCAAAGCACGCCCAAAGTTTTCTTGCAGAAATCATCCTCATGTGTGAGACAGTCGACATCGTCAAATTAAGTATTGAGTATCAAAGAAAAGAAAAAGTAGGTCAGGAAACAGTTGCCCTGCAGAACCTCAAAATTGATGTTATAGAGAAAAATAATGGACGAGATGTCCAGTGTCATCTCATCAAAGTGCCAGGAGACGGGAGATCAGTAAAGGTCCTGGCAGAAGACGCATCACTGGTTTCTGGACATTGAAGGTGGAGCAAGTTTTAACCCCAAGGTCGGAAGATCCGGATCTCCGGCCTCTTCACCCACCAGCGATCTTCCTATGGTTGTTAACCTGTTTTCCCCTCTACTCCACACCCAGGAGTTTGAAATTGGACCGGAAGAGCTCTAAGATTCTGGCCAGGTGTAACCATCGCTATGATGCCTATCTTTTCTCCAACTCTTGCTTTTAGAAATTAACACACAAATGACTCGATTCCCATTACCTGGTCTGTGCTTCTTGAAATAGCGGCACTGTAACTATTCCATAGAAAATATCTTGAAAAGACATGATCATTATGGGATGTGATGAAGGTGCTAACTATTGTTACAATGGCGACCATATTACAGTACAGAAATATATCAAAAGAACATGTTGTACACCTTAAGTGTACACAGTGTTACAGGGCAATATATTTCAGTAAGGAAAACGCTCATGGAAAATATCTTAGCGAGGGCCTGCTTCTTTGTGTGTGACCCGTACAAACTTGACCAACATAAACCATGAGGATGCTGGAATGACCAATGGAAATCACTTCTTCAGGCGATATCATTTCTTCTTTTGCTCACCTATGCTATCTTTGTACAATGAGAGTGCACTGATCAGTTTTAAAGGGAGTTAAAATATTTCAAATTGCAGTAAAATACACATAACGTACAAGTTAACCATTGTAACTGTTTTGAAGTGTACGGTTCGGTGGCATTAAGTACGTTCCCACTGTTGTGCAAGCATCCCCACCATCCGTCTCCAGAACTCTCATCTCACTCAGCTGAAACTCGGGCCCCATGAAACACTACCTCCCCATTCTCCCTCCCAGGCCCCGGCACCCACCGTTCTACTTTCTGCCTCTATGATTTTGACTATTTTCGGCACCTCGTATAAATGGAATCATACCACTGTGTCCTTTTGTGACCGTCTTATTACTCAAGGTTAGCCAAGGGAATTTTGTAAAGCTTGTTTCACAAGGCATAGAATTATAGAATACAATAACCCCAATTTAGAAACCTTTAGAACAAGATTGGGGAGAATTTATTTTTCTAAAATCCAGTGATGGGTTCCTAGTTGTGCAAAGATGAACAACATAATTAAGATGCACGCATTCCTCCTTCAAATGGTGTCTACTTCCTGTAAAAAAAAAAAAAAGAAAAAAAAAAGGTGGGGACGGATGTCACAGTGTAGTCTGAGGATTTAATTAGGAATTTGGTACTGAGAGGGAATGCATTCCAATTAAAAAACTAGGGCACAGGGTAATAACAAATAAAAACGATTTAAAAGTACTTTGGACACATACCCTGATCTATCTGTGTAGTGTGATCATGGTGAGCTTGGTGTTTCTGGAGCAGTTGCTTCCAGTAATAGCCACATGTGCTCAGTCCAGAGCAACAGCGTAACGTGCTCTTAATGTCGGCATCTCCTTAAACGGTCGTCCCATTTTTGTCCTCATGTCATAGGAAAAGCCTTACTAGGCGTGCTATTTAGGAAAGATACGAAACAGCTAGAGTTTAGCGGCATCGTGAAGGGATAGTCTTTCCTGAACTTAAGACACAAAAAGAACCAATTATTTTAATTGGTTAATTTGAATATGCAGATGATTCATAGTTCTAAAAATAAAATATACCATCAACAAAGAGAAAAGCCAAGAATCTGTGAAGACTGTTCACCCCAAATGTTTATGATGACTATCAAGAATGTATTATAATACACTCATATATATAAGAATATACGTATATTATATGTCTGTGCCACACAATTGACTTGAAGACCAAAGCAGGGAATAGAGGCTAGGGACATCACATCATCCTAAAAACATGCCGCTAAAAATCCATAATAATCTGATGAAACTTGCATTCTAATGCTGACGACAGTCTTCACATACCTAACGCTTAACATGACAGTAAATGAATATACGTGTTTGTAAGAGTTTATAAAAGTACACGCACGCACAGATAACGACAGATCAAAAAGAAGAGGGAAAAAACCTCCACAGAAAACAGGAAATGCATAGCACTCAGAAGACAAAAACCTGAATGGCAGGAACATTCTATGTGCATTACTATGGACAGGGAAACTCAAGTTAAAACGTGAACAAGACTCCCTCATGTTGGGCAGAAATTTAAGTCAGATAGTGTCAAGCACCAAGGAAATGGTGAAGCAGAAATGGATCTCCATACTGTTACAGGGCGTGTGGACTGACCAAACCACTTTGGGAAGACTTCTCGAAGCATCCGTTGAGTTGAAGATGCACTCAGCTCTCCAGCCAGCTGTCTACTCCACAGAAGCTCAAGCCATGTGCACAGAGTATGGACAAGAATGTTCACAGTAACTTGCTCGTCATAATGAAAAATTAGAAACTACCCACGATGGAATAATTATAAGTAAAATAAACTGTAGTTATAGGTATCAGTTTAATGAGTCTCAAGTTGAATGATGAATAAAAGAAGTGACCTTCAGCATGATACCATTTGCTTACGTTTTAAAAATGAATAGATAGGTGGTAGATAGATAGATAGATGATGGATAGATGTAGGTAGGTATGTTGAGACATATAAATAGATGAGAGATGAGATAGATGATTGAGATAGATGATAGATAGATGACAGGTAGATGGATAGATATAGGGAAGGAGAAAAACAGGAAGAAAGAAAAGAGAAGGAAGGAAGGAAGGTGGTTGGATAGACATGTACATGATGGATGGATAGATGTAGGTAGGTAGGTAGATCAGATAGACAGAACTAGACGATAGGGGCTTCCCTGGTGGCGCAGTGGTTGAGAGTCCGCCTGCCGGTGCAGGGGACGCGGGTTTGTGCCCTGGTCCGGGAGGATCCCACATGCCGCGGGGCGGCTGGGCCCGTGAGCCATGGTGGCTGAGCCTGTGCGTCCGGAGCCTGTGCTCTGCAACGGGAGAGGCCACAACAGTGAGAGGCCCGCGTACCGCAAAAAAAAAAAAAGAACTAGATGATAGATGAGATAGATGATAGATAGATGGGTAGATATATGGAAGGGAGGAAGGAAGGAGAGAAGGAAGGAGAGATGGATGGATGGATAGATATAAATAGATGATAGATTAGATAGATGGTAGGTGGATAGATACATGGAAGGAAAGAAAGAAACAAAAATGAATAGATAAATATTGATAGAAAGGTAGACACATATGTATTAGAATGATAAGACAATTCAGGGATCCAGGACACTGTGAAAACCAAATTGAGTTTGCTGGGAAGAGAAGAAGGGAAATGAAATTGAGGGCAGGTACACAGGGGACTTCAAAATACAATACTTCTCTAATGTGCTATTATGTTTTAAAAACCAACATACAGAAGGCATGAGGGACTTCCCTGGTGGCACAGTGTTTAAGACTCCGTGCTCCCAATGCAGGGGGCCTGGGTTCGATCCCTGGTTAGGGAACTAGATCCCATATGCATGCCACAACTAAGAGTTCGCATGTCACAACTAAGGAGCCCGCCAGCTGCAACTAAGGAGCCCACATGCCACAACCAAGGAGCTGGTGAGCCACAACTAAGGAGCCTGGCTGCCGTCACTAAGACCCGGTGCAACCAAATAAATAAATAAGTAAATAAGGCATGAAGGAGTTATGGCAAAACTGATCACACCATTCTTTCCTCCACCGACTTCAGAACTCTTTTCGCCCCCTCCCTGCACATACAAGGCTACATTCCAAAAATATGAAACAGCTCAAGTTATCTTTTCAAAACCATATTTTTAGGACAGGAGGAAAATTGCATGCATTATTTTCCTCGTGTGACATAGTTTCTCCTAAGTTTCAACTGCAATGAGAAATATCCAATTAATAATTCCCTATTTTCCTCTTTCATTCATTTCATGGTTTTTTTCTGTTTAAATGTCATTTTTATATATCAGCAAACACTCTATCAAGCAATAAATAGTAGATATCTTCCCATTTGAAAATGTAAAGTTTTTTTTTTAAGGACTAAGGCCCCTGGGAATCTTGGACATATGTTCAGACACGTGGGCATATGCTCATGTACTTAGATAAAGAGATTCGGTCGTGGCAGTTGAGTTGCACTGATTTCATTCCTAGCATCAGTTACAGGAGTGTAAGTATCCATTATCCATGAATTTAACAAACCTACATCCTTGTCCATGGTATCTTTCTATTCTTACTAAGTCACTTCTTTCTCATGATCAGATGTTCTAGTCTGGACTTTCTCTTCCTTTCTCTGAGTAGAGTAATCTTGACAGTGGAGTGATGAACATATCTAATGCTTCATACAGTGTAAAGGAGTATAAAATTGGATGTTTCAGGGAGTATGTGTGAGAAGAGAACACAGATGTCCTGTGACAAGGAGCCTAGAAATGGTACCAGCTCATACAGGCCCTTGTCAGGTCATTATTGTTTGAAAACGAAGAATGCAAGAGACTTATTAACTGCATGTACTGTTTATATACATACAACACACAGGTACACATATGTCTATATATCTCTTCTTTGCCTCTTTTTATATACGTACATTTATTATATACTTTATATTATTTTATATTTCATATATGTTAATATATATATTTTATATTGTATACTAACAAATTGATAATTATATTGTAATTATATATTATGTTACATATAATGTATAGTTATAATATATAACATACTATATAATTTATAATTACATATAATGTTTTATATATAAGGTATAATTACATATAATACGTATAAGTATACATGTATATAGAATATAGTACACAATAATGTATATATAATAATTAGCATATTGATTAATATTTTTGCACAGAATTTAGAGTGTTTCACATCACGTAGCTTTCTAAGTATGCTACATTTGCTAACTTCACAATTTAATCTTTACAACAGCCATGAGCCAGAAGTTACTCTTAACACCCGTTTTTACAGTGAGCACCAATGCCCAGAGAGGCATCCGTACCAAGTAAGACGTGCTGAGTGCAAGCAGTGTTTTGATTCTAGGCAGTGTGGTCCAGAGATCCTCCCCCAGCCAGCATGTGCTGTCAGAAGTCACCACTGGTTTCCACTTCTCCCCAAGAGCAAGACGGCGCCTCAAGAGGATACAGATATCCACAGAGATCCGCCATGTTGAACTTAGCCTTCAAGACTCATCCTCACCCTGTAAATTCAACATTCATTCCTGCTCTTATATGTACGGAAGCAAATCTCTGTATAATAGGTGCACGTGCACCTCAGAGCCAAAAGAGGATGACAGAAGGTGCTCTGTAGATCTTGTTTCTCTTGCTAGGGATACAGATGTTGCAAAGGAAAAACGTTAGATGCCTCTAAGTTCATCGCCAAAGAGAGTCACCAGTAGCCTTGGATCTGTTTAAATAGCTCCTGTATGGAACGTTGTTGATGTGTTGAATATTTTAAGCCCCATTGTTAGCATCCTCATCCACAGCTACATTCATCATCATTGGCCAAGTGATGGGAAATGTTTTGCTAGCGACCAAAGTGCTGTGTGCTCATTTCAGAACGTCTTGTGCGCTTAATGTACTTTCTTAATGATGCTTCCAAGTTGTGATGGGGAACAGGGGCTTTGGCAGTCAGAAAGCCTGTGTCGCATTGCAGCCTCTTCTTCAGGTGGAGACGTCTTCACCCTTCTTAAAACAGACACTGAGGGCTTCCCTGGTGGCGCAGTGGTTGAGAGTCCGCCTGCCGATGCAGGGGACACGGGTTCGTGCCCCGGTCCGGGAGGGTCCCACATGCCGCGGAGCGGCTGGGCCCGTGAGCCATGGCCGCTGAGCCTGCGCATCCGGAACCTGTGCTCCGCAACGGGAGAGGCCACAACAGTGAGAGGCCCGCGTACCGCAAAAAAAAAAAAAAAAAACAGACACCGATACGTAAAGCTCAAATGACCAAGACTTCGCTTCATTTACTGAAACCAAATGAAACATCAATATCCCTTTTAGGATGATAATCGCACTTACAGTCACCTCTGAATTTTGTATGAGCAATCGCAAAATGGGAAAACAAGAAGATCCTGTTGATACGTTCAGATGTTGAGGCTCTGACCGAGGAGCTTCACTAGAAAAGAAAGAATTTGTTGCAACTTGAAAGGTGATCCCGCTTATCTTAAATGGGTGTTGGTTATCCAGGTGAACTGGAATGGCAGTACGTGTGTAAAGAATCATGGGAAATAGCTGGAGTCTTTGGTTGGGTTCCCTAGAAGAAGAACCTGAGACAGGAATTTGAGTGCCAGTGATTCACTGAGGGAAAAACCAGCAAGGAAGGTGCAGAGAAGTGAGAAAGGACCAGCCCCTGGTAAGATAGAGCCTTGGTCTGATGTCATGGTGGCAGGGCCCCTGGAGCACAGATTGTACCATCCGGCTTTGAAGCAAGAAGGACCACCATTTGTAGCCCCCACGTCAGGAGGTCTGTGGCTGTGGGGTCTTCAGGGTGGGTAGGTAGGGGGCAACTTTCCAGGCAGGGCAACTTATTCTGCACCAAGGGCAGTGCTCTACAGAGGAGAGCAGCTGTGACCTGTTAATAGCACCCAGTTCCAACGGCTGGAAGAGATCTCCATCTGCCCTGTGAAGATCTGGGCAAGGGGTCAGAACAGCATCGATCCCCCTACTGACTCCTGCAAGCAGACATCTCTTTAAACGTTCATTTAAAATAATGCTTCTTCCGCTGTGATTCCTAACACTTAGCACTCGGAAATTCTCCTGTGTTCAATTCAGATAAGGGGATGGCTTATGCTGGCCATCGTTGTATATATTTAAGGTCATGATTTCTGAATCTTTCGCTTATATCCCAACTGTAGGGTGAGGATTTGTTTAAAAAAGTTTTGTTGTTTTTTTTTTTAAAGATTTATGGGTCCAGTTTCAAACCCTGGGGTTCCTTTTGTGCACGTATTTTCCAGGCTTATCAGTCCTCGTACTTAGCTGGAGTTGACGCTTAGAAGAATGATTTCTCAACGAGAAGCCGAACTGGATTTATTAGCAGGTTTTATAAATCAAGTGCAAAATATATAGTTCAGACTCTAGAGCACAGATTTATGTATCCTTGCAATAAATCATGAGAATGAGTATCCATAAGGTTCTATTATTTTCACTAATCTGGTCAACTGCTGGGTAGACATGTCTTGCCTTTTAATCCATTTCATATTCATAATTAGAACTCATTATTTCAGTAAAAATCTGTTGATTTATGGTTATCCTAAACGGATGCATTTGGAGGAGTTTGGAAGCCTGCCTGCATATTAACGGTTACAGAGGAGAACTAACGCAATCACCATGAGAATGCATGGAAAATGTACGATAATAATACTGGATCCCAGACGTAAAGGACAAGGCAGAATTTAGAACAGCCCGCTTCCATTCTCAAAAAGGCATCACTTAGTAATTATTATTAGGAGGGAGTCTTTCAGCTTTATCACTGTATAATGTTCCATAATGGACTTAACACTTTTATGCCTACGTCTTTATTTCATTCTGACACTAGGAAATAGGTAGGGTGCCTATAATTCTTTTTACAGACAAGTCGATGAAACCAAGGCTCTGATGCTCAAGGCATTACCCAAGGTCACATAGATGGTTTGGAGATCGTCTCCTTGCCCCAGGTCCTGGCCTCCAGCCTTCCTCAGGCTCCCACTGCAGCACGTTTTAGGGTGGACGTGAATGGTCGCTGCACGAGGGAAACTCTCTCTAGGGCAACTGTAATCTCTCCTTCAAAGTCTCCGTACACAGAGAATCCTACTGCGGATCAAAACTCTGAAATTTCACTCCTTTGTGTTGAGTACCTTCCTCCATCGACCCTGGGAGGGAACAGTGTGTAAACAGGTCACCGTCCACGCAAAGTCATTTTCCAGTTGGTCGTATGACTCCTCCCTCTCAGCCAGGATTCATTTATTAGGGTTGACAGGACCCACAGGGGTGCCCGGGGAGGAACCCCAGGAGCCTGGCTACTGGGGAGCTGGTTCGATAGCTGTCACACAGTCCACCAGGAAGAAATACGGATTTAACTTTCCAGAAGGGATTAAAGACTTTGTTAATATTGTGAAACATTAAGGTCACGTTTTAAGATTTTAATCGATGGTTAATGCCATTATGGGAAGGCCGCCCACGAGGGGACTGTCAGAGAATGGTGTTCGATATTCTCTGTAAACAACTAACAGTTTAAAGGAGAGAAATGAGGAGGAAAGGAATCAGAATTCGGGAGTGTCTGGGTTAACAGGAATTTGAATAAGGTGACTATATAAGTTCACCATTCCGCTAGGTCTCTTGAGAGAAATGGGGACACAAAAACAAAAGCATAAATTTATAAATTTGATGATTGTTTAAAAAATTATTGACTGTGAAATAAATTTTATTGAATTGATGGAGCTATATAGTCTCTTAAAAAGGATTTCTGCTCACACACATATCATTAAAAATATTTCTTAACAGAGAGTAATCCTAAGGGTCCTCATCACAAGGAAAAAAAATTATATATATGTGTGTATATATATATATATACACACATATATATGTTTCTTGCATTTTAGTTCTCGATAAAATGGTGGATTAGCCTGCTTGGGTTGCCATAATAAAGTACCACAAACTGGGTGGCTTAATAAAATAGAAATTTATTTTCTCACGGTCTGGAGGTTGAATGTCTAAGAGCAAGGTGTGGGCAGGGCTGGTCCCTCCTGAGGCCTCTCTCCTTGGTGTGTAGATGGCCGTCTCCTCCCTGTGTCCTCACATGGTCATCCCTCCTTGTGTATCTGTGTCCTAATCTCCTCTCCTTATAAGGACACTAGTCCTGTGGGATGAGGACCCACCTTAATGACCTCATTTTCCCTTCATCACCTCCTTAAAGACCCCATCTCCAAATACAGACACATCCTGAGGTCCTGGGGCCCACCCTAATGACTTCATTTAGCCTGTAACACATGGGAACAGTACGTAGTAACCCCCACTGAATTTAACTACAAAATCTGGACAGGTAGCTGAAGACCCTAACCGTGAAATGGACAGTGCGTATCTATCAGAATGGCCAAACACAAATAACAGCGGATTTATACTATAGCATTAATGGCGAAACTCCCATCACAGGAATTCACAGAATATTTATATGCACTAAGACAGTACTGTTGAGCCTTCCTTTCTCCAGCACACATTTGCCATATTCGCAATAATGTCCTGTTGCTACCCTGAATCTGGCCCTGATGGCTTCACGTATAGTCCGGGTCCTGGCAGCAGCCGTGGCTCAACTGGTATACCAAGTAGCCAGTACTACTGGGCACCATCATCGGAGACCAGAAAGAGTCCACAGCACCAGCTTCTGCCCCAACACAAGTTGCATTATTAGCCGGCACCCTGCATACTGCCCTTCAAAGGAGATGCTCATGACTTTGCACCTGGAAAGGGTTGGGGAAAGAGGTTCTGCAGCTTGCCCCTCAAATGTAACTGTATGTTTAAGCAATGACTCTGCAGATCACCTCTGTATTGCACGTAGAACCAGCAGAAAAGTCACGGCAGAATCTGGGAACTTCAGGCTGGTGCTCAACCCCACCTGTCCTGTAGCTCATTTTAATGCAGCTGTGGGCAGTGTTTGGCATCGTTTCCTGGAAATGAGAAGTCTGTAATAGAGACTTCTGCGGTGGTCCGGCAGCGAAGACTCCGTGCTTCCACTGCAGAGAGTGTGGGTTCAGTCCCTGGTCAGGAAACCCAAGATCCCGCATGGCCGCGGTGCGGCCAAAAAAAAAAAAAAACCAAAGTCTATGATGGATGCTAAATTGAGAAGGATGCTGAGGCAACAGTCAAAATCATGCAAGTTTTTAACTTGCAGAGTGTCCTCTGCAAACCAGAAAGAATGGTTACCAGATGGAAAAGGGACTGGAAAAAGTAGAATATGGTGGAATACCCAAGATCAACGGTTCTTAACTTTTGGGGGAATAGATGTTGATTACGATTTGAGAATTTGCTGAAAGTTACTGATATCTCCCCAAGAAGAATGCACCTACACTCAACGTTTTGCCTAGAACTGCAGAGTTCAGGCCATCCTGAATTCTATCCATTGACTCCTCAGGACGGTAGCTCTTCAAAGAGGGTTATGGCATTTTATTGTTACTACTGTTGTCATGATAATCTAGTGTCACTACTGTCATTTAGCAGGCGGCAGCCAGGAATGATAAAAAGTTCTGCAGTGTCCATAACATTGAAACAGAACGTAATTTAAAAGAAGCAAAAAAGAATTGTACCATTTCCCGCACAACTTTGAAATATCCCTCTAAGTATCTGTTTACATAAAAAAGCTCTCTGTAATTATCTGAACCTAGAACTTAACTGCATTTTATATCTAAATTCAAGGCGTATTTTTTTTTTTTTTTTGCACAGTTACAATAGGCACTGAATTTTCCAAGAGCACAGCTGCCAAGTAATTAGAGGGAAAATTGTAGTTTGGAAACTTACCAAGAGTCGTTAACAATTTTAGAAGAATTCCAACACTGCTCATGGTAGTTGAGCCACTGACACAAGCAGTTTAACCCCCAAAGCTTTGGACCACTTCATTATGTCATATGGTGAAAATACGTACTATATTATCACATATTACTTTCCATTTATTTCTTGTTTATACTGTAATTAGGGAATTTACTGTTATTATTAAATAATAAGTTACAGCATAATGAGTAAGAGTGGTGGTTTCATATGTCATCATTTATAACCTTTGCGGTGTTGGGCAATTCCTTTACCTTTGTGCCTCAGTTTCCTGATCTATAGAATGATGATAAAAAACAACTTACCTCTTAGAGCTTTTGAGAATTAAGTGAGTTACTATTTTGTGTGTAAAACATTTGTGCCTGACACCTAGTAAACACTATATAAAGTTAGCCATCAATATCGTTATCATTAGTTATTAATATGAATTAATATATCAATGTGAGAATAAGAGGTGTATTTCAAATATTTGTTATGTAACAATATGCAAGCAATATATACAGTACTGTCTATACATGGGAGATTTTTGTCTCTTAAGGTTTAGAACAACTCTTCTCAAAATTTAGGTAGACCCATGTTGAGAGGTTTTAGGAAAATTGCGTTGTAGTGAGAGATTTAATTTTTTTTTTAAGTCCTACCTTTAACAAGACAGGCATACTTTACTCCTCTTTCATGAAATTTGTTTTGTTCTTGACGTCATTGAAATGTTCCTCCAACCTAGAACGTTCTTCTTTTCTTTGACTCGGTACGTGAGTCCATCTCCTTCACATTTACTAAGCGTTGATTGAAAGGGTTTTCATTACCAGAGATGTCTTTTGCCTTCAATATTGAAAAACAGTTTTGCTCCAACAAAAGAAACTTCCTGGGGTCCCCTGCAAACAATGGCCATGCCAGTTTCCTGCATGGGGCTATTCATGACGTCTGTGGTTACCATGTCTGCTTGCCTCACATGCCACTGGGATTGCAACCTCGCCCACCAACAGTGTGTTAAGATCAATCATTTTCTTCCTCTGTGTTCTCCTAGGGTCCCCAATGCACCCAACCTACCAAAATGGTGATATTTCAGCATCTTGGTGTTGCACAGTCTGTCTTGCTGAGAAGCAAATATGATCTTCGATTTCTGCTGGTAAAAGTTGGTAACCTTTAGACCAAAGAGATTCTGAGAAATGGCATGGATTAAATAACTTCTTGTTATAAAAGTCAAATCATGCATTATTTTCTTGGCTCTGTTTTAGGGAATAGAACCAGGGAATTTTGTTAGTTATGTATATTCACCTTCCTGAAGGAGTATAGATTGCTTACGTTTTTTTTTCCTATTCTTTGGTTCTCAGCAGCTTAAGTAATTCCTTTTTGCCCTCCGTCAACCCAAATGAGTCTTCTTTAGAATCCATAAGTTGCAATATAGGATGTGGATACTGTTCTGTGTTTCATGATCCTTGAAGTGTGTGGATCCACTGTCTTTCAGCATCAGGGAAGAGTGAACTCTAATTACTCATCAGAAAAAAAAAAATCCCACAGTGTCTCCTGCCCAAGTTCTCATCAAGCCCATTCTGAAGAATTAACTTAATGAGGATTAATTGAAAGAGAAGTAAGTAGCCCAGCTACCTTCTAGATTTCTGAAACATCAAGGATTTGCTGTTCCCCGTTTATTTGGACATTTGCTTGAATGGCACCAAATGGCAGAGAAGTTTAGCTTGGATACTGTGTCATCTGCTTCTGTTTAGGATACAGCACATGGAGACACGGTGCATCTGCTGGACGAGCTCATGGTCTTGGAGAGAAGAAGGGACCTAAAGATCTGGGAGCATGGAGAATGCTTTACCTCCCCTGCCCACCATGCTGCATGTTAAGTGATGGATCTGCTGTGAACTCAGGGGTGCCCAATCCTAGCAGGCAGTATCCTAATTAATTGAAGAAATGCCGTGTTCTCCATTCTCAGAAAAAGAGATAATTAGACATTAGTTTACAACTACTTTACATAGACCATTCTTCAAGCATGCCTTCTGTGGCTCTTCTGTTAAGTACAATGAACGTTCGGATAGGCACTTTGTGATGAATGGACCATTGTTTAAAATCTTTGTTACAATTAAAACTAATTGGGGGCATGAGGTAAATGCCCATAAAACAACGCACAGTAAAAGTCTCAGTGTTTACCTGTTCCTTCGGAGCAATTACAAGAAATGCTTCAGGGTAGTATTGGGATCAGAGCTACCTTGATTAGTAAAAAGCCTCCTAAACAAAGATGGACCCGCAGAATGATTTGGATTTACCTCCAAAATAAAGAGAAGAGAAGTTGTTTCACCGAAGAAGAGGATAAAATGACCAACGGCACTGAGAACGAGAAGGGAATGTTTTGAGAGACCTCCCTTAAATCAGACAGATGAAAAAAGAGCCCAGTCATGGAGACGCAGTCAACATGAGTTTGTCCAAGTAGAGTCGTAAAAACTGAAATAGACCTAGACATCTCAAAATTTGTTTCTCTAATTGGACAATGGAAGAGCATAGTAAGGTTTGGAGCAGGGTATTGGCACGTAAATAAAACTTCAATAAAATTCAGGTCAGAGGTCATTGCCAGTAGACAGAAATAAGAAAAAATCTGTACTCAATGAAGTTCATTGGGAGGCCGCTGGCGTCCTTCACTCAAGAACGTGAGGAGGAGAAGTAAAGGCAGGATGCACGGACAGGAAGAAGTGTAGGATTTTCGTTGCTACCAATATGGCAGACTGTTTCTACCAAAGCAACATTCCCACTGGAGAATACATAAAAATTCTGGATAAGGCGTGGCAAACGTTCTTCAAAACACACAGCAGCCGCATGGCACAGGGAGATGAGCTCGGTGCGTTGTGACCACCTAGAGGGGTGGGATAGGGAGGGTGGGAGGGAGGGAGACGCAAGAGGGAGGAGATATGGGAACATATGTATATGTATAACTGATCACTTTGTTATAAAGCAGAAACTAACACATCACTGTAAAGCAATTATACTCCAATAAAGATGTTTTAAAAAAAAACCACAGCAGATTATAAGGAAGTGGAAGTAATTAATTGCCAGGGAGAGAAATGTAACAGAACAGGGAATAAGAGTGTTCAGAGGACTCAAAACTTCTTTGAGGGGATTAGACATTTCCACTTGTAACAAAGGGAGTACACAAGACCTTGGTCTTATACCAAGGATGGAGTAGAAATTGAGATCCCCTTTTGCAGCCAGGAACTCAGAAGGCTCTTCTGCCAGTCAAACATTGCACTAGAAAAGAAAAACCCACCTGCTAAAACAAGGAAGTAAGAAGAAAATATACGCAGGGGACTTCCCTGGTGGCGCAGTGGTTAAGACTCTGTGCTCCCAATGCAGGGGGCCTGGGTTCGATCCCTGATCAGGGAACTAGATCCCACATGCATGCTGCAACTAAGAGTTTGCATGCCACAACTAAGGAGCCCGCATGCTGCAACTAAGGAGCCCTTGAGCCGCAACTAAGGAGGCCACCTGCCGCAACTAAGACCCGGCACAACCAAATAAATAATAAATAAATAAATATTTAAAAAAAGAAGAAGAAGAAAATTACTCTTCTGATCTGAAATCCAGGTTGGAAAAATGTTTCCTCCAAGACTTTGTAACTATAGAACTGTTGTTGCAGAGTTTGGGAGGTTAGACCTTACGTTTCTTGCATGATTTAAGAAGACCCAAGACAATAATAACATGATTACCTTAAAATGCCCTAGTGTTGTGAGGACACAGGGTGCCTGGCACCTAGAAAGTGACTCTTCCTTAGATGGATGTATGCTCAAAATGAGCAGAAAGCTTCTCACAGATAAAGCACACGTTAGCATAAGTACACAAACCCAAATTACAAAACGCACAAGGGGACAAGCTACTAGGAACAAGCGTTAGCTGTAGAAGCAAACATGGGTGAGATCTCTAAGAAATTAATATGTGCACCACGCCCATCGTCCTGTCCCCAGTAAACTATATCAATTTCCTTCATCCTACTCCCAATAAAATGTTTTATACAAATTATAGTAACTTCCTTTGCCCTGTACCTAAAAAATATTTGCACCATCTTCCATCACACTAGTCTCAATAAACTCTTTGTACCAACTTCCATCATCCTGTCCCCAATACACTATATCAAATCCTTCCATTATCTTTCTCCGATAAACTATTTATACCAATTTCCAGCATCCTGTCCCCAATAAACTCTTTCTCCTGGGGATGATTCCGTGACTGGGGCAGCTGTACCTTCTGAATCCACATTCTCACCTACAGGCTCATTGCATCCATTAGCTGCCTCCCTTGGTCCAGCCGTACTTGCTTGGACTACCAAGGTTGGCCGAGTTCTGAGATGAGCTGTTTACCAACCTACTGCCAAGAATATAGGCAAAGCCACAGCCCTGGTCCAGTGATGGGGACAGAGGGGTCTCCAGTCTTTAAAGGGAAATGAACACCTTGGATGAGAACCTAGCACACAGGGTACTAGTTCAGACCAACTACACAAGACATCGGGTGCTCCATCTTGGACAGTTGTGTAAAGACTGTTGCTTAGATGAAGCAAACATCCTATGTAATGTTGTGTCTGTAGATAGACATATAAATCATCACTGTTTTTCTACGTTCCTTGTGATTCATCCTCTCTGATTTTATCACGGTCCTTCTATGCCTACTTATACTCTCCATCTGTTATAGACCCTTCCAGAAATGAGTTCTACATCCTCCCTGCCTGGTGTGTAAACAGTGAGTCCTTCTGTCATCAAACTATCACCTTCCAGCTTTCAGGAACGTGTCCTGGTTTTGGAATTCTGGAATACATGAGCAAGAAAATATGTGTCTCCAATGCCGTGATTTTATAATAGTCAGTCATGAGTTATTGCTTCCTTAAACTTTCCAGAACGATCAACACGTACCCTATAGCTCCCTAATGACCTTTGTTTGTTTTTTCAATTTTATGCTGAATTGGTAGAAGAAAATCAATCTTCTGTTACCCTGTCACCTTTCCCAGGGAAAAATTGACGCAAAGGCACCTTGAATATTTTTGGGATTGTTGATTTCGGGTCTTGAGTGTTGCAGACATAAATTTTGGCTTGTGATTCTCTAATGTCAGAGAGCCTTGAAATCATATTGTTTTTGTTGTTTGGAATGCATCTTAGATTTGGGACTACGACCAAGTATGTTTCAGATTGGCTTTTAAGTGCTCTTGGAGTTTATCTCTTGCAAAACTTTCTGAAGGTAGTAAGAGGCAATGCATAGCCTAGCTTTGTTGGTCTTTAAGGGTAATGAAACCTGTTTTAGGTGAAAGAAATGCAAAGTACATGCCCAGGGCAGGTAAAGCCATGGATGTTGATGTGCCGGGTAAATTATTTTTAGCAGAGTAGGACTGGACAGATTAAAAAGTTTGAAAACTAGCAGGTAAAATCCTGCTAAGTATATAAAAATTCTTTAGGATATATGAGGTGAAAAAATATGGTGCAAATTAATGTATGTAGAAAAGTAACTTTTGTGTTGGGAAGGGGTTAAAAGGATTATATATTCATCTTCCATTTGCATAAAGGAAACACTGGATGGGTGCATAAAAATCTTACCTGGAGAAAACAAAAGTATGAGCATGAAATATCAAAAGAAACATTCATGAGTTTTGAATTATCTGGATGTCTCACTCATTTTAACATTAAGTGAAATTTAAAATTTAAAAAGTGGTATGTAAAAGTGATTTTTTAAAAAAAGAGGTAGGTTAAATTATTAATTCCTAGAATTCTCGTGGAAATCCATTAGTCGGACATAATTCTGACTACGATGGAAGAATTGATTTAAAACAGTTCACAGGGCTTTCCTGGTGGCGCAGTGGTTGAGAGTCCGCCTGCCGATGCAGGGGACGCGGGTTCGTGCCCCGGTCCGGGAAGATCCCACATGCCGCAGAGCGACTGGGCCCGTGAGCCGTGGCCGCTGAGCCTGCGCGTCCGGAGCCTGTGCTCCGCAACGGGAGAGGCCACAACAGTGAGAGGCCCGCGTACCGCAAAAAAAAAAAAAAAAAACAGTTCACATTTTGATATTAGGTACAATTCAGACACTTTGCAGAGTCGCTCATACTCATACAAGGGGGAACTTTGAGTGTTTCCGCTTGATTTTAGGCAAACGATCAATTGATATACTATGTTTTTGTAGCTTGAGATTCTCCACAGAAAATTACTCAGGCAGAAATTTTGCCCATAAAATCCCAATCCTTGAGGCTGCAGATTAGGAGTTTCTGACTTTGGCATATTCACAGACTATGTCCACATTCTCTGACGAGCCCTCAAGGGAAAAACGACAGACAGGCACGGACTGTAAGTTGGCTGTCAAGGAAGCTCAGTTTCAGAATAAGTTGGGACTTACGTAAATGCTGAGTACAACAGAACGTGTTCATAATTTTATAGTTCTACCAGAGCATTTTGGTAGAATTTTATAGTTCTACCAATAACACAACCTAGTGCTTGCTGTAGAAGACATGGTCTTCATTGCAGGTGAAGAGAACAAAGCTTAGATGGTCTATAACTTCTATTCAGTGGGGCTGGACAGGATAAAACGAGCCTGGTTAGATAGGAGTGGAAGTCGGGGAGCTCTTGAAAGTGGCCTGCCCAACGTTCATTGTCCTTTCTCTCAAACTGAGTGGTCCTCTTGCTTTGTTCTGAGTGGTAATGTCTCCCAGTAGAAGAGGACTGCATGGTGTATCTTCCCTTGAAGCTAGGTGGTATCATTGCTTTGGCTTCCACAAGGGTGCCTTGACCTGAACTGGATCTAGCTGACTTCTCCCTTTTATTCTCTCCTTTTCCCTTCTTCCTGCCTGCGATGGAGACATGGCTGGAGCTACAGCTGACATGTCGTGACCGTCAAGGAAAGAGAGACCAAGAGAATGTTACCACATGTAACTTTGACATTCCAGGACCCCTGAGCCAAAGTAGATGCGCGTCTCCCGCCAGAATTCGGGTTAAATGACGACAGGAACAGAATTCATTTAATAATCCCATGAACAAGAGCTAACTTTTCTTCAGTGTCCACTCTGTGTCAGGTCTTTCTCTAGAACTGTCTCCTGTACTAATATATTTAATCCTTACAACATCTTTATGAACTAGATACTGTAATTTTGCCCATTTGACAAATGCAGTGTTAGCCCACATTAACACAGGAACTAAGAATTTTGTCATATATCTTTGAAGAGCTTTGCCCAATGGGAAAGTAGAAAATACATAAAGATGATGTAAATGTAACACCTTCTGTTTTTTGGACCTCAGTTCCAAAAACATATGTGAAACATGAGTCTTGACTCACAACCTACTCTCATCATTAGTCTAGAAATGGCTCATGCATTTCTTTGTGTGTTTATAGTTGTCAAAGAGGCAACCACACAAAAACGGAACCTTAAAAATAACCTACATACTGTTTTCTGGTTCCCCACCCCACCTCCTTCTCTTCCTCTATCCAGGGAAGCGGCTGTCCTCAATCCTGCGTTCATCGTTTTCTTGTTTTCTTTTGTATGTCGTCTTACGGCATAAATAAATGTTCCTCATACACACACACATACCCAGAGTGGCAGAGATGTAAAATTAAAATAAAAGGCAGTGCAGTGCACACAATAAAACAAGGACAGATCAAAAGGAAGGAGCATCTAGACATCCCTGGAGTAGGTTAGCAGCGTCTGGATGGAGGGGTGATATTTAAAAACTGAGCTCCAGAGGAAATTGATGGGGCAGGGGCTTGAGTGGCACTGGAAGAAGATGGGAAAGTTGGAGGAGAAATAATTAAGTGGGGAGGGTGTGGAGTTACAAAATGAGTTGGCTTATCTGAAAAATGGGAATTTTTTTTTTTCCTGTAAGAAGTAACAGAAGTAGGAATAGGACCACATCTTCATCCTCCTGATTTTGGGTTCTTCCACTTACATGTGGTTCTGTCAATTCCTGTTACTGCTCTGAGCAGAGAATCCCTGAACTAAATCTCTGACCTTCATGTGCAGGCTAGGCGGGACTATATTGATATTATCTCAAGCCATTGGTTCCCATGACAACTCCATTTTCCCCCAAATAATTTATTCGCCCCCAATTCTACAACATAGCTGGGCATGGCCATTTAACCCAAGGGGCCTTACAGATTACTTAAATCATCTTACAATGTAATGAACTCTCATTCACTTAGGCTGAGAACACAGTTCATGTGACCTGTAGAAATTATTTTGTTGGGCTGATGCTTGTAGGGAGGTGCGATAAAAGCAAACTTCTCCAGCCTCCGAGGGAGTTGTCTCAGCGAAGGATAATTCCTGGAAATGTGGAAAAGCTACAGGGCTCTTTCACATAAATGACTTCTTGCAGAATAAGAGCAGTTGCAGCTTAAAGTAAATGTTGGTCGTTTTTCCATTGTCTGTATCTTCCACATTTTTTTTCCTGAAAACTGAATATTCTCCTGAGAGTGACTTTCACGGTTACAAGCGGGGGTAGATGCCTCTAGATTTGCACCGCCTGCTGCAGAGCAGACATCGGGACAAAATAGCACCTGAGAGATTGGTCAGGGATTCTTCCATGAAGTCATATTCTAGAGGTGAAGAGTTCTCTACAATGTTAAGAGGTGCAATCATAGAAACTTGCCTTCTCTTTTTCTTGAATACTAAGCCAGCACTTGTTATTTATCAAGGATGTTACAGATTGGCTGTGCTGGGGATGATACTTACTATAGATGTATGTGCATCTGAGGGTTATTGATTTTATTTTAGAACGCCCTGGGTATGGCTGTGCTGGGTATGATACTTACTATAGATGTATGTGCGTCTGAGGGTTTATTGATTTTATTTTAGAACGCCCTGGGTATGGCTGTGCTGGGTATGATACTTACTATAGAGGTATGTGCATCTGAGGGTTATTGATTTTATTATAGAACGCCCTGGGTACGTGAACTAGGAATGCATTTTAGAATTCAGATACGCGGGAATCTATTTGAGTAGGGAAGGTAGGTGAGAGCAAGAAGAGTCAGCATGTGAAGCTTATGATGGGGAGGTGATCAGGCAGGACCATTGATCTGTGTACTGTTCACTGGACGAGCCAGAGGTATTAAGGCAAGGAGCCCCAGTGGTTGAAGTTGCTGTCGTGTCTTCCAGGTCAGTACTCTCTGTAGCATAGCCGTGTCTTCGTTCTTCGGATGGTGAACATTTGTCTGTCTGTTCGGGAAACACCAAAACATAGTTCCCGTTTGTGAAAAAATAAATGTAAAATTTCAACAACGTATTACGACAACATTTATTCTAGTTTTATAGGCACCTGCCAGCACTGGCAGTTGTCAAAATATTGGAACTCAAATATTAGTGGAATGTCTCACGTGAAAAATACCGATTCTGCGTCTCTTGTATTATGCTGTGTACATTGTTACGGTAGCACAGCTGTGGAGTTGGCTGCTGTTTCTTTGAAGTCCCTTCACATTTGCCTATTTTTTTTATACGTTTCTTACTTCCACACTTTTCCCAAAGGATGGATGATAATAAATCATTCTCATTTTATTTATTAAATTTCTTGCTCTTCTTAGCTAATAAGCTCTGCGATTGCACGCTCATAATCTCATGCCGGAATTCACTGATTTTTGTTTTTCACTTTCCATTTTGAATCAAAAATGAATTGTATTGATTCCCAAGCACTGTAACCTACTAGCTTCAGTTTTCAATAAGATGAGAGGTTTTATTGACTCTGAAATGAAAAGAAAATTCACAGTTCTGTCAAAGAATTTGGAATTTGAGAGTGTGTTACTTCCACTCCCATTAAAATTCTTCAGTCCATAATATGGATTGAAAACCCACAATGTAGTTATAAACATTAAACCATAAATTATAACCATTCCATTTTGTGTGAATATGATATAAATTACAAAACAAAGATTTTACATTTTATATGAATGCTATGTAAATTATAAAATAAAGGTTTTACATAAACATTATATACATCATAAAAATTATAAGCACCCTAGTACTGAGCATGGGTCTTTGTGGCCCCCAAAACGTGATGAGAGGGAACAGGCTTCAGAGAAAGGAGTGCAGGTGTCGCAGCTGCAGAGCAGCCTTGCCTTGGGGAGATAATCAAACTAACGTTCCCTTAAAGGCATGGCCATCTAGGGGAAAATGGAACAAGGAGGGAGAATTGATTCCCCTTCCCACATGCTACCACCCCACCACCATCATCCATTGAAAAGACCACATTTTAGAACAGTCACCATAGAAAGTGATCTAGACCTAGAAGCTGTGTTCGCAAAATGCCGAGAACAGGAAGAAAAATCCAAGGAAACAACAGTGCTGTCAAATGAAGACAGGAGATGTGAACAGCTGATGAAAATTCTCACTACAAGCAGAAGAGTAAAAGTAGCAGAACTCTCCAGCACATCCCGATCCCAGGAAATTCCAAGACAACAGTATTTCCACAGAACCCCAGTGTGGTCATTGAGCCCCCCCCCCCCCGCCCGGTCTGGCAAACTCCTCCGCATACCCCGGCTCGCAGCCAGAATTCCAGGTGTCGGCGGATCCATTGGTTGGCCTTTAAGCCTCTCTTTTTCTGGAAGATGACGCTTCTCCAAAGACAAAGCATGTCCAACATTTGAGGAGAAAATCCAAATATGTAAAACTCCAAGTTGTCTGCTGTGGTTTTTAGCTAAAACGGATAAAACTAGGCAACAGAGAATCTTACTCCACTCCCCTAATGCTTATCAGAGAAGGAATGTCACAGCTGCAGAAGTCTTGAAAAGGAGATGCTGGGTGTTTCCAAAGTAATATTTGATAAGAGAATGTTTAAGAAGCAAGACAATGAAGTTATCTTACTTTATTCATTGTGCATCTCTGAATGGATTCTGGGTGATATATGACTGATAATTATAGAATGTTTCCATGTGACTAAATTCCAGTTTCTCTCTCTTTTTGTCCTTTCTCCCTCTTCCATGAATAGTTCTAACTCCCGTTTGTTTCTCTCTTGCTTTCTCTCTTTCTTTAGAAAGCCTTGGTGTTACCCACAAACACTGCAGTTCTTTCCCCATGCACCTCTAGTTCTACCAAGCCTTGAGAAGTTCCTGGCTGCCTGGGTAAGTTTCATCATATTCACCCGTGTTTTACTAAAGTGATGATGGCAAAAGGGAAAGAGGACCCAGTTGAAGGGTGGCTACAGTGATGGGCAAAGCCTCTGGTGATGACCAATTAAGACCGTAAACTAGGACGTTCAGTGATGATGCTGATGGTTGTTGGTGAGACAGCACTTCCGTCATCTTTGTGTGTGATTGATGCTGACATACTCCTGATGGCTCCTTAGATATGAAGTCTCATGGGAAACTTGGGAAAGTAACGTGCAGTAAAAGGGACTCCAGTCACGGCTGGGTCTTCACTCCCTACGGGGAGTTCAGACCTCAGTCCATTCCCTCGTCAGTCCATCCCCTCGTCAGAACATCAGAGACTCTGACAGTTACTAACATGTAAAGGATAACTTGAGACTACAAGGACTCTTAGCTCTGATTCTCATCCATATGATAATATGCAAATAGACATTCCTTTATAAACACATGCTTTAAAAAATTAAATGGAATCATTATTGAAGACCAGTTTATGATGTGCACATTCCAACTCAATTTTATATAAATCTAAATTCTATATAAGTTATATTCATTTTACAATACTGATTTAAGACACATTTGTTGAGTGTGTACTGTGTGCTAAGAACAAACTATTCCTAGGGAAACCATAATTTTTTTTAAAAGAAGCCTTCTTTTTTTGTAGCTTGACATTAGTCGAAAGTTGTGAGAATGCTACAATCAGCATACCTTCTGTCCAGATTTATCTACTGTGATATTTTGCCCCATTTGTTTTATTTTTACTCTTCAGTATCTTAGTATATTAGGAGTGTTAGTCCTTTATCTGTAATAAATAGTGAAAATATTTTCTCCTCATTCGTCTTTGTTTTTGATTTTATTTATGGAATTTTATACCATGTGAAGGTTGTTTTTTTTTTGATGTAGTCAAATTTATCAATCCCTTCTTTTATTAAATCTGGGCTTTGCATCATTGTTAAGAAAGCCGTTTCCCTACACCCAGCTCAGAAAAGAATTTTCCCACTTTTTCTTCTAGTACTTTTGTGGTTTCATTTCTTTTTAACATTTAGATCTTGGGTCCACTGGGGATTCATTCTTGGGTATGGTGTAAGGAATGAATCTAATTTTTATCTTCTCTCAAATGGCTGCAGACATTTACAATATAGCCATTCATTAAAACATCCATTATTCCCCAAATGATTTGAGATCCGGCTTCATCCGATAGTAGATTTCTGTATATCCTTGGGTCTCTTTCTCTTATTTTCTCCTCCATTCCATTCCATTCTTTGTTTTTTTGTGCCATTTCAACATCATCATCATTATAAAGATTTTGTATATTCTAATATCCAGTGTAACTCCACCCCCCTCATAGATCTTACTTTTCAGTATAAAAACGTGCTTTCTTTTTTCTTTACAGCATTTTTTTTATTGAATATATTTGACGTAAAACACTGTGTACATTTAAGGTGTACAACTTGTTGCTTTGATCCATTTATATAATGTACTATGATTGCCACTGTAGTGATATTTATTATATTACATAATTATAATACAGTACTGTTGTCTATGTTTATTATACTGAACATTAAATCTCTGTGGCTTATTTACTGCTCATTGCAGGTTCGTAACCTTAAACAACATCGATCTTATCCCCCAATCCCATCCCCCGGGAACTGCCATTGTACTCTCTGATATTTTACGAGTCTGACATTTTTAGATCCCATGTATAAGATTAATCATACCATCCTTGTCTTTCTCTGTCTGACGTATCTCACTTAGCGTAATGTACTCAAAGACCGCCTGTGTTGTCACAAATGGCAGGATATCTTCTTTGCTCTTGACTGAATAACATCCCATAGTTTATATATACAGGATCTTCTTTATTTGTTCATCTGCTGATGGGCAGTTGGGTTGTTTCCGTATCTTGGCTATTGTGAATAATGCTGCAGTGAACACGGAAGGGCATAGATCTCTTGGAAATAACTGTTTTCATTTCCTTTGGGTATATTCCCAAGTAGTGGAATTGCTGGATCATAGAGTACATATATTTTTAGGTTTTCTGAGGAGCCTCCATGTTGCTTTCCATGATGATTGGATAAGACATGCTTTTTTAATGAAAACAATCAGAATTGGTGGGACCCTTTAGGTCCAAAACTGCTGTTGAACTTGGAAGCTTAAAAAAAAAACTTCAGAGGCATCAGCCCACCCAAGCACTCTTCAGTCCACTGACGTCCCGCTGAATGCATTTGTGTACATTCACGGGAATACACATCCGTGTTCTGTATTTGCACTGTACAAAGGAACAGCAGTACCTTGATTTCTTAATTACTAATGACACAGGCTGTTAAATCTTCTCCTCTGTCATTGAACAGAACGAGCATCAGGGCTTTAGGTGGAAATGCTTTAGGATTGTCTTTTAGAAACAAACGAAGACATGATAGAGAATTAGAAGGCTTGCTGATATTCTATTCCACTGTCAAACCAAAAGGTAACTTAATGTTCAGTTAATCTCAGGAGGAGGGACGTGCTGTCTCATGTCGTCCCCTGTTGCCAATTTATATGTATTGTATCAAGTAATAACCTCATCTGAACCGTAATGAAGAAGAAGTACATATTTAGCCAAACATTCTGTCTCCAAGTAGCCCATATGTCTAGAGCAGATATTTCACGAGAATTTTTAAATGTGTAAGAGACATTTAGAGTATGTTTTTCGCTGTAAAATGTACTCTCTTAAAAGCTCTCATTAGTTTATCACCATAGGTAAAATTGATCATGAATTGTTAGTAAATAATTTTGAAAATTCCTTTGCAATTAAGATGCTTTAATTCTTATTTTTAGTTGTCCCAGTCAATGGATCATTAAAAGCTTTCTGATAAATTTTCTGTTGACAATGATTAGGAATGCGTAAATGCGGTAAAATCCTGACTAATGGAATGCCACTGATCAAACCCCAAAATATTTTCTTTTTATTTAAAGAGATTTATAAGGAACAGGAAAATATTTTAGGGTTTTAAAAAATCAGACCCTAAAAAACCAGGATGCCTATTTTGTACTACTCCCTAGTCTTTTCAGTTTTCTTTACTATAAAAAAAATTGAGACTGAATTTTATTCTGAAAATATTACAAATGGATGTATATCATTAATGAATTGTCATTAACGTATAGAATGGCCATACCTTCTTTTTTAAAAAATTAATTAATTTATTTATTTTTGGCCGAGTTGGGTCTGTGTTGCTGCACACGGGCTTTCTCTGGTTGCGGCGAGTGGGGGCTACTCTTCATTGCGGTGCGCGAGCTTCTCATTGCGGTGGCTTCACTTGTTGTGGAGCACGGGCTCTAGGTGAGTGGACTTCAGTAGTTGCAGCACACGGGCTCAGTAGTTGCAGCACGTGGGCTCAGTAGTTGTGGTGCACAGGCTCAGTTGCTCCATGGCATGTGGGATCTTCCTGGACCAGGGCTCAAACCCATGTTCCCTGCATGGGCAGCCGGATTCTTAACCACTGTGCCACCAGGGAAGCCATAGAATGGCTGTATTTTCATTTTATAAATATATCTTAATTTCTTTTATAGAATGATATTAATTGTATTTGATCTAGACACATCATTTTTAAAAAAAATTTGGGGTCATGCTGCACAGCATGTGGGATCTTACTTCCCCAACTAGGGATTGAACCTGTACCCACCACGTGCAGTGGAAGCGCAGAGTCTCAACCACTGCACCACCAGGGAAGTCCCTAGACACATCATTTTAGAACATATTGGTGGCATGTAACCCAGTAAGGAAAAATACATTTATAAAAACAGGCTAATCTTTTTACGCTTATGACTTACAGAATTGGAAAGTTGCTTAGATAGTAGGATAAACCAATAAGAATATGAAAGAGCACATTTTCAATGGGGTATTTTTTTCAGAAAAAATACGATTAGCCTTCCTAGTTTCATTCTTGTTAAAGGTGCTTATTAGATCATAAATGTCTTGAGCCAGCAAATTTAAAGGTAGGTCAAATAAAAGTGTCCTATGGTACCAGGCTAATTTTGGACAATTGAGCTGTTTATATTTATCTGCACCATATTTTGCACCTGTCCTACTGGGTCTTGAGTTATTCTGTCCTCTGGCCCGTATCTACAGGACACTGGATTGGAATTAAGGGACGGATTTCTTGTTCTGAATCAACCTCTAATGATCCCCAATTACCAGTGCCCTGTTTTCTCACCCGTAAAATGACATCTGGGCTGGTCAACATCCAAGACAGTGGATTGGTTTTGTCATCAGGTAGAAATGGCCACATCATATTCTTTGCCGAGAAGGAATGAAGGCTTAGCTGGAAACAGTATTGATCATTTAGTCTACATGGGAGCTGAAAGATGATCTAGTGGTGTGCGCCCCAAACACCTGCTCCCGATGACCTCACGTGCTGACTCTGTGTGTGTGTGTGCGTGTGCGTGTGTGTGTAGAAGGGAAGTTTGCCATATATGTACGTCTTTTCCTCAAGTACCTGTTCTGTTGATTTGTTTCTCTGTCTTAATGCCAATATTATTCTGTCCTGGTTTTTATAGCTTGAATAAGTCTTGAAACCAGGTAGTGAGAGACCTCCAAATTGGTTCTTCTTTGTCAAGTTTTTTTGTTTTGTTTTTAGTTACTCTAGGTTCTTTAAACTTAACATACAAATTTTAGAATAAGTTTACCAATTTTGACAAAAAGATATCCTCCTGAGATTTTGACTAGGATTGTGTTGAATCTATAGATTGATTTGGGGAGAGCTGACATCTTGGCAATACAGAATGTTCCAACCCATGAACAGAGTAACCTTTTCATTTCTTTAGGTGTTCTTCAAATTCTCTCAGCAATTTTTCTGTAGTTTTCAGTACACAGGTCTTGCACACCTTTGTCCGAATTATCCCAAAGTATTTCATACATTTGATGCTGTTGTAACTGAGGTTGTATTTTTCATTTCAGTTTTTGAGTGTTCATTGCTAGTATATAGAAATATAATTTAGATATTCATCTTTTATCTTACAACCATGCTAAATGCACATAATAGTTCTAGTAGTTGTGTATATACCGTTGGATTTTCTACACAGATGATCATGTCATCTGCAAATGCAGTTTTAGTTCTTCCTTTCCAATCTGGAGGTTTAAAAACTTTTCTTCCTTGTTTTACTGGGTAGAATCTTCAGTGCATTGGTGAATAGAAGGGCTGAGAGTGCTTCCACACACTGTCTGCTGAGCCGAAGTGTCAGACACAGCCATTTCACACGAGAAACCCTGGTCTGAAGAGTGCAAGGTGCAAGGCCTCTGCACTCGGCACCCTATGAGCAAGTGAAACTACACTAAGCACAAAGGAAAAAAAAAAGACTGGCCTCCTTGGAGAGCAGGCATCAAGTGCAGTCCCTCCGGTCCTGTTCTTGGACAGTGGACACGTTGTTTCAAGGGCACTGATGACTTCTTGATACTTCAGTGGCTGGCCAGATATGTAGTTGGATCACATCCTGAGGTGACCTGATGGGGCATTCTGTACAGCCGTGTGGCCGGCAGGGTCTTGGTGCTCCGGCTGGGTGTCAGGCCTGAGCCTCGGAGATGGGAGGGCCGAGTTCAGGACATTGGACCACCAGAGACCTCCCAGCCCCTTGTAATATCAGTTGGCAAGAGGTCTCCCAGGGATCTCTGACTCAACGCTAAGATCCAGCTCCACCAAACAGCCAGCAAGCTCCAGGGCTGGATGCCCCATGCCAATCAACTAGCAAGACAGGAACACAACCCCACCCATTAGCAGAGAGGCTGCCTAAAATCATAATAAGTTCACAGACACCTCAAAACACACCACCAGATGCGGCCCCGCCCACCAGAAAGACAAGATCCAGCCTCATCCACCAGAACACAGGCACTAGTCCCCTGCACCATGAAGCCTACACAACCCACTGAACCAACCTTAGCCACTGGGGACAGACACCAAAAACAATGGGAACTACGAACCTGCAGCCTGCGAAAAGGAGACCCCAAACACAGTAAGATAAGCAAAATGAGAAGACAGAGACATACACAGCAGATGAAGGAGCAAAGTAAAACCCCACCAGACCAAACAAATGAAGAGGGAATAGGCAGTCAACCTGACAAAGAACTCAGAGGAATGACAGTAAAGACGATCCGAGATCTTGGAAATAGAATGGAGAAAATACAAGAAACCTTTAACAAGGACCTAGGAGAACTAAAGTGCAAGCAAACAATGATGAACAACACAATAAATGAAACTGAAAATTCTCTAGAAGGAATCAATAGCAGAATAACTGAGGCAGAAGAATGGAGAAGTGACCTGGAAGATAAAATAGTGGAAATAACTGCCACAGAGCAGAATAAAGAAAAAAGAATGAAAAGAACTGAGGACAGTCTCAGAGACCTCTGGGACAACATTAAACGCCCCAACATTCGAATTATACGGGTCCCAGAACAAGAAGAGAAAAAGAAAGGGACTGAGAAAATATTTGAAGAGATTATAGTTGAAAACTTCCCTAATATGGGAAAGGAAATAGTTAATCAAGTCTAGGAGGTGCAGAGAGTCCAATACAGGATAAATCCAAGGAGAAACACACCAAGACACATATTAATCAAACTATCAAAAATTAAATACAAAGGAAAAATATTAAAAGCAGCAAGGGAAAAGCAACAAATAACACACAAAGGAATCCCCATAAGGTTAACAGCTGATCTTTAGCAGAAACTCTGCAAGCCAGAAGGGAGTGGCAGGACATATTTAAAGCGATGAAAGAGAAAAACCTACAACCAAGATTACTCTACCCAGCAAAGATGTCATCAAGATTTGACAGAAAAATTAAAACCTTTACAGACAAGCAAAAGCTAAGAGAATTCAACACCACCAAACCAGCTTTACAACAAACGCTAAAGGAACTTCTCTAGGCAGGAAACACAAGAGGAGCAAAAGACCTACAATAACAAACCCAAAACAATTAAGAAAATGGTAATAAGAACATACGTATCGATAATTACCTTAAATGTAAATGGATTAAATGCTCCAACCAAAAGACAGACTGGCTGAATGGATATAAAAACAAAATCCGTATATATGCTGTCTACACGAGCCCCACTTCAGACCTAGGGATGCATACAGACTGAAAGTGAGGGGATGGAAAAAGATATTCCATGCAAATGGAAATCAAAGCTGGAGCAGCAATTCTCATATCAGACAAACCAGACTTTAAAATAAAGACTGTTACAAGAGACAGAGAAGGACACTACATAATGATCAAGGGATCAATCAAAGAAGAAGATATAACAGTTGTAAATATATATGCACCCAACATAGGAGCACCTCAATACATAGGTAAATGCTAACAGCCATAAAAGGGGAAATCGATAGTAACACAGTCATAGTAGGGGACTTTAACACTCCACTTATACCAATGGACAGATTATCCAGATAGAAAAGTGATATGTCTCAGGGACAACAGCTCAGTGCTTTGTGACTATCTAGAGGTGTGGGATGGGGAGGGTTGGGGGGAGATGCAAGAGGGAGGGGATATGGGGATATATGTATATGTATAGCTGATTCACTTTGTTATACAGTAGCAACTAACCCAACAATGCGAAGCAATTATACTCCAATAAAGATGTTAAAACAAAAACACCAAACAGAAGGTTCAGACTCAGTCTTCAATAATTTCATAATTTTGTAAGGATGCACAGAATCACGTAGAGATGAACAGTGACGGATAAAGGGCTTTCACAGCTGTGACTTCAGCCGGGATTGATGAGAAAATGCTACTGGAGGGAGAAAAGGAAAATGAATATTTATTAATAGAATAAAGTGTCGGGGGCCTAAAATCTAAGGAGATCCATCATTTCACATCCAAGGCTGGATGCTTTCAAAACAGAAGGTTCAATACAACGACCCCATGGCTGAGCCATAGACCAGGGAATTTCACAGGCGCTGCCGTCATTCGGACCATGGGGGACTTTCTGGAGCTGTTATTCCCGTTTCATCCTCTGTTAACACCACCCGAACAGGGCAACATCCCATGAGTTATCACTTCAAGAATGCTGTGACAACAGTTGCCTTCACGTTTTAGAATACCCAGAGCTATGTGGTCTGGTCATTCACCCAGAAATTAATATATCATGTCTGCATACTTTCTCTGTATATGGTAGTGACAGTCTCTGTGCTGACAGCTTCGGAATTATTGGTAAGATTTTTTTCCCTCCCATGACCTCATCAGTTCTCCCCTGTACCTTATAAGGGCAGTGCTTAGCCAGGTAACAGAACCTCTTCACATCTTCTTGCATATTTTGTCCCCATAGATCCCCTTCCCTGTGCTTCTTCTGTTTCGGTCAGTTAAGACTCAGAAAAGACTGTTTCCTTTTGGTGAAACGTTACTCACTGGACCTGAACATCTTAAAAAAATTAAAACTGGGAATCCAAAAAAAAAAAAAAAAAGTGTTGAGAGCAAACATAGTTGGCTTGTTTCTGATTTTATGGGCGAAGAATCCACCATTAGGAACGCTATTAGTTGTATGTTTTATGTAGATGCCTTTTATTGTGTGGAGCACTTGCCCTTCTTCTTTTATTTATTTATTTTTTTGCAGTATGCGGGCCTCTCACTGTTGTGGTCTCTCCTGTTGCGGAGCACAGGATCCGGACGCGCAGGCTCAGCGGCCATGGCTCACGGGCCCAGCCGCTGCGCGGCATGTGGGATCTTCCCGGACCGGGGCACGAACCCGTGTCCCCTGCATCGGCAGGCGGACTCTCAACTACTGCGCCACCAGGGAAGCCCGCCCGCCCTTCTTTTTTTTGAGCATAATTTAAAAAATTAGGACTATATTTTGAATTTCAGCAAATTTTTTTGAAAATATTAAGATGATCTATTTTTCTTTTTTAACTAGTTAATAGACATTGATTTTGAATGTTAAAACACACATTTTTGAAATGATCCTCCTTGGTCACGATATATTATCCTTTTTACCCTGTTTTAATACAGTTTGCTAAACATGCATTTAGAACTTCTGACTCTGTGGTTATGAGGAATATTGGTCTGTAGTTTCCTGTTCTGTGCTCTGTCCAGTTTTGTACAACAGTATATTTTCATTTTTCCAGTCGTATGTGGCAGCATATAGTATTGTTGTCATGTTTCAGTTTTACATGTATTATGAACTTCACAGTACATTCCTATCATTTTTGTTTAAACCATCATTTTTTTTAAATTGGGGTATAGTTGTTTTACTGTGTTGTGTTTCTGCTGTACCGCGAAGTGGAGTTCCCTGTGTTATACAGCAGGTTCTCATTAGTTACCTGTTTTATACATATTAGTGTATATATGTCAGTCCCAATCTTCCAATTCATCCCACCCCCCCCCCTTTCCCCCCTTGGTGTCCATACGTTTGTTCTCTACATCTGTCTCTATTTCTGCTTTGCAAACTGGTTCATCTGTACCATTTTTCTAGATTCCACATATATGTGTTAATATACGATATTCGTTTTCCTCTTTCTGACTTACTTCACTCCGTATGACAGTCTCTAGGTCCATCCACGTCTCTACAAATGATCCAATTCCATTCCTTTTTATGGCTGAGTAATATTCCATTGTATATATGTACCATAGGTTCTTTATCCATTCATCTGTCAGTGGACGCTTAGGTTGCTTCCGTGACCTGGCTATTGTAAATAGTGCTGCAGTGAATGTTGGGAGGCATGTGTCTTTTTGAATTATGTAAACCATCAGTTATTTTTAAAGATATTTAAATAAGAAAAAAAGTATAGGTTTAGCAAGGAGCTACTGTTGTGTTCTTCACTCTTTTATGTAAATGCAGATGTCCATCTAATATCATTTTTCTTACGCCTGAAGGAATTCTTTGGACATTTATTGTAGTGCTGGTCTGCTGGTCATGAATTCTTTCTGGATTTATATATATGTCTTTTCTCCACCGTTGTTTGACTTAAAGATATTTTTGCTGGGTATAGAACTGTATGTGACTGGTTTTGTTGTGGTTTTTTAGTACCTTAGATATGTTTGTTACATATTTAAGAAGTCTAAAGTTGTTCTGATCTTTATCCTTTATACAAAACATGCTTCTTTCCTCTGGTGCTTGTGAAGACTTTGTCGCTGGTTTTGAGCAATTTGTTCATCATGTGTCTTGGTAACATTTTTCTCGTTTCTTGCACTCAGAGTTTGTTGACATTCTTGGATCTATGTAGGCTTCTAGCTTTTTTTAAGTTTTGAAAATTTCTGGCCATTATTTATTCAAATTATTTTTCAGTCCTCTTCTCTTTCCTTTGTGTGTTCCAGACACCAATATATAAGGATGCCTGATGCTGTACTACAGTTAATTTATGCCTTTTTTTCTGTCTATGTACAGTTGGCCTTTAAAGAACTTGAGGGTTAGGGGCACTGACTCCTGGGTAACCCCCTATAACTTTATAATTGGCTGTCCATCTCCATTGTTCTGCATCTGCTGATTCAATCCACCAAACATCATGTAGCACTGTAGTATTTATTGAAAAAAAAATCCACTTACAAGTGGCCCCCAAACAGTTCACACTCAGGTTGTTCAAGGGCCAGCTGGTTTTCATTTTGGATAGTTTATGTTGCTATACTTCAAACTCTCAAATGTTTGAATGTATTGATAGAACATTGTAGATTTTACCACTTTGGAGTTGAGTAATTATTATTCCTATAAAAATGTTAGGTTTTATGCTGGGCTGTAGTTAAGCTATTTGGAGGGAGATTGAGCTCTTCAAGTCTTGCTTGGCACGTTTGGCAGGCAGACCCTGAGCAGTGCTCAGGCTATGGTGAATGATTTCCTTCTTACCAAGGCTGCACCTTCCTCAGCACTCTGCAATGTGTTATGGTTTGCGGGATTTTTTTCCTTCCAGCAGATGGGGACAGGCAGTATTTGTGGTCCTCTGTGAGCACTGAGCAGTGTTCTACCAAGTCCTTTTGGAGGGGCATATCCCCATCCGTGGGTCCTGTGCATGCAATGTGTTAGTCATATGTGTTCGCTCATTAGTCATCTGCTGAATACCTGGCGGGGGGACCCTGCAATCCTTTGGGGTTCTCTGTGCAGCTCTCGCTTCTCCTGCAAACTCTATCCTGGCAACTCTCATTGCCTCGTTCTAAACTCTCAGGTCCGTCACCTCAAATCACGGCGTCTGCTGGGTTCTGCCTGGATCTCCTCCTTGCACCATGACCTAGAATCCCTCTCAGTGCCACAGCTTCACCATCAGAGCGCTCATCTCATTGATTCCCCATCTTTCTGGAATCACTATTACCCATTCGTTGATATCCAGTGTCCTGAAAGCCATTGCTTTACTTTTTGTTTCTGTTGGGAAAGTAACTCTCCAAGAAGTAGAAGTCTTAACTTTCTACACGCCAAGTAATATAATTCCTCGTTAGGAGAAGATCTCTGTAACATTTGATCTGGCTATGAGGATTATTGACTTTCTGTATTTGAGAGCATTTTTGACACCAATAGTATTGCCACCTGGCTACTTTCCCAGATGCAATGATGTATTTGCTACTGTCTTCAGGCCCAGTTGCCCTTGGTTTTAGAGAAGGAATGTGGAGGAAGGTTAGGAGGCTGTTGAGTCAGGGTCCAGAATCTGTGGGTTTGTATCATGGCTCCCAGACTCACCTGCTGTGTTCCCCTGGGGAACTTGCCAAAGCTCTCCACGCCTGCATTTTCTTATGCGTAATGTAGGAGTAGCAGTAAAACTGCCTTGTAAGGCAGTTGTGAGCACTGTTTGTAAGACATTTGGACCAGTGGCTGCCACTTAATAAGTACCACATATGGTTGTTAAAAACAAAAAAAGGTAAGTCCAAAAAGGAATTACAAATGTTGCAGCGATATAATGGGAAAGTACTGTCTGTGATTTCAGGAACCATTATGTAGACAAATAGCTCTCTCATTCTGGTTGTAATGGTTTTATCAATAAATTATGCTTACATCTTTTATAGCATTATATCACATCCGTATTTTTTTTAAATGAGTCATCTCGACAAGCCTGAAATTAAATCATTAATCTTATTTTTAATTCAGAATTCTAATGATACTTGCTACTAAATACATAGAGTAATTACCAACCCTCCAGCTACTCACTAACAAAAGAAAAAAAGAAAAGGGTTTTTTTGTGTTTGTGTGGAAAAAGGATGAACATGTACTTAAAAGGGAAATAAATGTTAAATGATCTGACGGAAGCATCAGGTTAGTGTCCAGAAACTCGAACATGTGGTGGATTCAGGAGAGCACATTCTCTAAGATTTGCTGTTTGAAATTGAATGTATAGCAATTGAAACTGAGTGTATTTCATGTGTTTCCCAGGAGGGCAGGACAGAATGGTGAGGTTTCCCAACCATGATGGTATAATCCAAATGTGGGAAGAACTAGGGGTAGCATTTTAATTACCCAGTCACTTTCTTTTTTTTTTTTTTTATTTTTAACTTATTTTTATTTATTTAATTTATTTTTTAAACTTTTTATTTTATACTGGAATATAGTTGATTAACAGTGTTGTGTTAGTTTCAGGCATACAACGAGGTGATTCAGTTATACATGTACGTGTATCTATTCGTTCAGATTCTTGTCCCAGAGTTACCCAGTCACTTTCTGCCTTGAATCCTTTTGCATATAAAGCTTCATCCTGCCATCTCCATAACGTCTTTATAATTCCAATTCAGTGGTTATAAAACATCATCATCCAGATGTAGGATACTTATGGATTTAGAGGAGACATGAGTTCAAGGTACTACCTCAGGTGATCAGAAAGAACTGGACACATGGGTTGGGAAAACAGGGTGCTATGGGAGGACACTTACTTGGGCATTTTCTCTTGTCTGTATTCTGAAAGGTCGGTGTTCTTGCAGCAGGAAGTTTGGGTTTATGTAAGTTCTGAGTCTCCAGTCTCAAGAGGCAAGGTGCTGGTTATTGAATGCTACATGAGCTCAGAGAAACAGGAGAAGGCAGGCTTGCCTTTGTAATGTGTCATCTTGACTTTGCTCAGTGGCATTTCCCAGAAACCCCTCTCCTGTATGAATCACCACAAAGGAGATCATCCTTGGGGGTGGGGGGAGGGAATCAGGAGGGTGCGAGGGAAGCAGCCGCCATTTTGCAGGTCACCCCCATTGTCTCTGATCTACTGACTCACCGTGTTGGTGTGAAGCAGCGGCTGGGTCTGCACGTCCTCCACTTTCTCCGGCTCCCCCCGCAGCTTCTCCAAGTCACAGGTCAGGCGTGGATGTCTGTCAGCTCCCTGGGGAGGGGCCCCGCGTTCTGCAGGAAGCCCTCATCGCCAGGGTCGAGGCGGCAATCATGACCAGCGTCGGTCCACCCTTGTGTGGTTCCACTAGCGCTTGTGGGCTCGGCCTGCTTCCCATCCCTCCCACCTGGGGCTCCTCTTCCCTTCCTGACTGCTGCCCTGTGGGCTTCCGGCTCCAGCTGGAAGCATCGGACGCAGAGACAACAGCCTCATGGCAGCAGCTCGCCCAGCCCTGCAGGGGTGTCAGCAAAGCTCTGGAACAAATCCCTCTAACTGTGTGTAACTCTGCAACGCCTGTGACGGCTTGGAGAGAAGTATAGCTTATATGTAGAATCAGTTTATCTGTATCTATAGGATATATTGGATAGGGAGATATTTTCTGTGTGGTGTGTGTATATATGATGTACACATGAAATATAGAGAATATATGTGGTACATAGATAGATGGATATGTCTTATATATATAAGGTTGGCCAGAAAGTTTGTTCAGGTTTTTCCATAACATCTTAAGGAAAAACCCGAACAAACCTTTTGGCCAACCCAGTATTTATATGGAATATATGTAATATCTGTATCTTTCTGTATCCTATATATATCCATCAGTGTACAAATCTACATATCTATAGATATATCTATATGATTATATAATATCTATCAATATATTGTTGATATTGATACCATCTCTAGGTGTATCTTATATCAAAGCTCTGTAACAAAGTTACATGCATTCTGTATGCGGTGTGCTTCTGTGATAGCACCCTGATTGATCTTTAGGAATAGAAAAGAAGTAGGAGTCACAGTCAACATATACATAAGCATCCTGCCCCGGCAGTGAGAGTAAATACCTTCCGTTCATTGCCATGCGTCTTGAGACTCTTGTTAAGCCCACACATCGAATGAAAGCACGCACCGGGGTGGATTTATTCTTCCACGATTTCGAAAGAGAAACGATTGCCACTGGAGATAGCGCTGGGATGCTTTAGTTTAATAAGTGATGAAAAGAGAAACGCTTTTGAGTGTCTGAAGGATGAATTTTTTTCACGCTAGATAATATTCTTTAGATTCATTGGTTTGTATTCTTCAAGAAACAACAAAGAATAGGATTTTCTTCCTACTCCTTTAAAAGTAAACACATGGCAAAATGAACTCAATCATGAATTATATAGATTTGTTTAAAAGAGCCAGAAATTAGATAGTGAGAGTGACTGTCTTTAAAGATTTTTATCTTTCTGCATTTCTTAAAAAATAAGAGGAAAAAAATAAATAGGGATGTCCATGTCTTTGGATCAGGAAGTTGCCAAAGGTGGAAGGTGACAACTCAGCGCCTCATATTTCCAAAAAGGGGAGTCGCTTGGATGGGACTCAGAAAGGCAAATCCCTTTCTTTTCTTTTCTTTTTTTTTTTTTTTTATTGTTGTGGCAACTTTAAGTCCAGAGTTGGTCTCTCATCTCTGACACATGTCTCATGTGTCCTAACACCAAAGATTGATGATGCTTTAATATGCACGACAGTTCCTACAAGACCAGAATAGCTAGTCAGATGTTTAAGAGTGGAATCCCCAAATCTTCAGTGTTTCAGAAAATAGTTTCCCTTAAAGAGGTGCTTCTCAAATTTTAACGGGCACATGAGTCACCTGGGAAACTTATCCAGATGCAGATTCTATAATAGATGGAAGAGGCATCCTAAGGTTCTGCAGCTCTTACAGGCTCCCAGGCAATGACAATGCTACTGGTCCAAGAGGCGTACTTCTTAATAGCAAAACCTTAAAGACCATGGGTTCATAAGTTCCTTAAGTGTGTTTCTTTTCTTTTCCTTTTTTTTTTTTGCAGTACGCGGGCCTCTCACTGCTTCCTTTTTTTTTTTTGCAGTACGCGGGCCTCTCACTGCCATGGCCTCTTCCGCTGCGGAGCACAGGCTCCAGACGCGCAGGCCCAGCGGCCATGGCTCACGGGCCCAGCCGCTCCGTGGCATGTGGGATCCCCCCGGACCGGGGCACGAACCCGTGTCCCCCACATCGGCAGGCGGACTCTCAACCACTGCACCATCAGGGAAGCCCTGTTTCTTTTCTTTTTAAATTTTATTTATCTTATTATTTATTTGTTTGCGCGGGTCTTAGTTGTGGCTGGCAGGCTTCTCAGTTGCAGCTTACCGGCTCCTTAGCTGTGGCATGCAAACTCTCAGTTGCGGCATGCATGGGGGATCTAGTTCCCTGACCAGGGATCGAACCTGGGCCCCCTGCATTGGGAGTGCAGAGTCCTAACCACTTTGCCACCAGGGAAGTCCCAATGTATTTCTTTTTAAGTGAGGGGTATGGTGAGTAAATTATATCATAAGTAGTATCTTTTTTTTTTTTTTTTTTTTTTGCTGTACGCGGGCCTCTCACGGTTGTGGCCTCTCCCGTTGCAAAGCACAGGCTCCGGACGCGCAGGCTCAGCGGCCATGGCTCACGGGCCCAGCCGCTCCGTGGCATGTGGGATCTTCCCGGACCGGGGCACGAACCCGTGTCCCCTGCATCGGCAGGCGGACTCTCAACCACTGCGCCACCAGGGAAGCCCCATAAGTAGTATCTTCAAGACATATTTATTTGCCAGTGTAGGGTGGCACTGCTTTTATGAATGTTTTAAACTTTTTCTCAGTGACTTCACAATAAAGGATTTGGGGTTGTGATGAATAGTTTGGATATTCTTTACTTCTTCTACAGCTGACTTAGATGTGCATTGCAAAGCTTTGTTTGTAGTTCATGGTAAAATGTGTACCTGTTTTCTTCAATTAAGAAGCCAATTTATCTACCTATCCCCATGCAGAATTTGCAAGACTAGGGTTTAAAAGAAATTGTCACAAAACATGTTTGATTTTCAAACACTCTTTAGTTACATTCCAACACCCCAAAGTGAAATGGAAATTGAGCAATGATTCTGTTAATTCAGAGCCCAAGCCATGTTGAGACCTGAATTATGAGGTAAGGTTATTTTGACACAAATCAAATTAACAGCTGAAGGCTTAAGAAGAAAGCAACAGATTGGCCATAGAAAAAGCAAAGGGGAAGAAAAAAATGTGCTTTATAAAAGACAAAGCAAATTCACAAACCACAGTGATATTTAGAAACAAGATAACAGATTAAGAATAAACACATATGAAATCCAGGCTGCTTCCATAATCTGTTGGTGATTTAAATTTAAAGATAACTCTAAAAATGCCTTTGTAAAGATGGAAGTTCCTCATTTGTTTTCTTTGAAAATGTAATAATGCTTCCATGAGTCCCATAATTTCTATGGTATTTTGCAAGCAGTTGGCAGTAAACACAAGGTGGGAAAAAAAGTGATACTTCTTTAAAAAGTGGTGATAATATTCAAGTCTGTGTAATGGTAATTGGATTGAGGATGGTATTCATTAATTAATTATCCTTTAGTTTTCATAAAGGATCACAAAGGGCAAATAACCTGTGATGTATAAATTTTTAAAATATGTATTTTTTCTTCTTAAAGGGTAAAGAGAAATGAGATTCTAGTATGGTTCCCATTTGGGGGATGCAAGTATGTGTAAGATTTGAAAATCAAAGACGTGGTACTAATTTTCAATTTAATGGCATGACGCCACCTAAACCGTGGATGATGTGTTTGAGCCTATCTTTCAAGGAATCACGCTATCCTGCATAACAGCCAGGGTTCCTTCTACATCTTAATTCTGTGGCTTCTATTCAGTAAGCCTGCGATGGGATCTGAGAATTTGCTTTTATAACAAGTTGCCAGGACCATTTTCATATTGCTGATGTAGAGACCACAGTTTGAGAACTACTGTTTTATATCATAGCATCTCCAGTTGGTTACTTAGAACGTTCTTACCTTTTTTGTGTGTTGGTGTGTGAATGCAGGAATTAATTACCAATTCGAAGTTCTCAATTTTCCTCTTCTTGTTCTTGTATGATACAAATTATAAATACATACCTATGTGTGCTGTAGAAGAAAATAAAGGAAAAAAAAGGAAGAGAAATGGCTTCAGTATAAAGAGAAACCTTCCGTTGCTTTAGAAATACATAAATTTATAGCTGAGGCTTTCTATCGAAGGAAGAGCTCATAGAAAAATCTTCAGAGGATTTGTAACCATTTAAGAAAAAAATGCTGCTTAAGATTTGATTACATCTTAAAATGAATTGATGTTGCCCCTTCTAACATACCACTTTTGGTATTAAAATATTCCATTTTCAATGAAGAAATCTGATATGATTCAAGGTACCCTGAAGGACAATCAATTCTTTACATCTCTTGGCCCCAGGGAATTCACAGCAGGGGTTGTATCCAAAAAATTGTCCCGCAGAACAAGACTGATGAGTCCATGCCCGATGCCATATATCTGGATATGTGGCAGTGGCCCATCCTGATCCGGACTGATTTCTAGAGTTTCGTTCCTTTACAGAAAGGGGAGTTTTCTCATAGGCGGATAGAAACGGTTCATGAATTTACTGGCTTAGAACAACACAACTTTATTATCTTACATTTCTGGAGGTTGAGATTCTGACATGGGTCTCGCCAGGCTAAAAATCAAGGCGTTGGCAAAATTTTATTCCTTTCGGAGGCTCTAAGGGAGAATTTACTGCTGTCTTTCCCAGCTTCTAAAAGGTGCCCCCATTCTTTGGCTCAGGGGGACCTTGCTTCATTTTCATAACCAGCAACAGCACTTGGATTCCTTCTCACTCTGAATCACCCCCTTGCCCCCCTCTTATCTTTATAAGATCCCTGTGGTCACGCTGGGGACACCAATATAACCCAAGGTAATCTCTCCAACTCAAGATCCTGAACTTAATCAAAATTGCAAAGTCTCAAAAATAAATGCAGAGTCTCTTCTGCCATGTAAAGTAACATATTCACACATTTTAGGGATCAGGGCGCAAGTGTCTTTGGGGTCCCCAGTTTCCTGCCTGCCACAAACTGAAACATAACCAGCCAGTCTTAGGAAAGAATGAAATAGGGCCATGTCTTTAATCTCATCCCTTTCCCAACAGATTCTAGTAGGAATGGCAGGCTTTGGCAAAGAGCAAGTGGGTTTGTTTGCTTCACATTATCTCATGAATTCATTTTTGCTGGCTTCTCTCCTGATAAATAGTGTTCTATAGATCCATGAAAGAACTAGTTGGCAGAATTAGCTGTCACCTCTTACCTCATTTGACTTCTATTTTGGGTAGAAAAGAGGCTGTTGAGAAGAGACTGCCTATAATTTGCTTCATTCTTAGTTTTAATTTATATAATTTTTAACATATAATTTTATATGATTTATAATATCATGTTAGTATGTGGTGTACACAGTGTTTCAGTTTTATATATATATATATACACACACATATATATATGTGTATATATATATATGCATACACACACACACACACACACACACATACTCTTTTCCAGATGTTTTTCCATTCTAGGTTATTACAAGATATTGAATATACTTCCCTGTGCTTTACAGTAGGACCTTGTTGTTTACCTGTTTTATACATAGTAGTTTGTATCTGCTAATCCCAAGCTCCTAATTTATCCCTCCCCTCCACCTTTTCCCTTTGGAAGCCATAAGTTTGCTTTCTATGTCTATGAGTCTCTTTCTGTATTGTAAATAAGTTCATTTGTGTCACATTTTAGATTCCACATATAAGTGATAGCTTATGATATTTATCTTTCTCTGACTTACTTCACTTGTGTATATGTATTTTTAATCAAAACCGGATCACACTGTACCTACTGTGCCTTTCCCTGTTTTCCTCACTTAATGTATTCTGACCCTCCATGTCAGTTTAGAGCTCTGTCATTATTGGATGAGTACAGAGTATTCTGTTACATATCTGTGCAAGCGTATATAGGAAATAAATATCCCCTCTCCTTGACACTCAAGTAGTTTTCTACATATTTTTTAAAATTTATTTAATTTATTTATTTTGGCTGTGCCGGGTCTTAGTTGCAGCATGAGGGATCTTTTAGTTATGGCATGTGGATTTCCCAGTTGCGGCATGCAGACTCCTTAGTTGCGGCACGCGGGCTTCTTAGTTGCAGCATGTATGCGGGATCTAGTTCCCTGACCCAGACCCCTTGCATTGGGAGTACGGAGTCTTACCCACTGGACCACCAGCAAAGTCCCTATGTATTGTTTTAACTTGACAAAATATCTTAATGTCTTAAACGTGTCTCCTTGCTTAATTTTTCAAAAATTTCTTGAATAATCTATAAAACGTATTCATCCAAGTGGATTTTAAAACATTTCTTCAAGTTAGTACTTTGATATTTTGAATGAATTTGCATTAATTTGCTTTCAGTGGAATTAATCTTTTTAATATTAAGACCTTCCTAGACCTGCAGGAGCTATCTCTCCCTATCTAGTCAGGGATTTTTATTCAGTCAGGTCTTTTTTTTTTTGGTCTTCCCCCTGAGTTAGGAATCCATCTTTCTTCATATAGATCCCGAAACTTATTAATTTTGTTCCTCTCTCTATTTGTAGCTATTGTAACATTTTAACATTATGTTTCCTAACTGATTAGGGGTTGAACATAAGCAAACATTGATTTTCTGTTTTATAATAGTTAACAGTAACATTTTTTTAACAATGAACTCTTTTATCACTGGGCTTCATCATGAACATATATCATTTTGACTATTTTAAGTTGAGCCTTTTGGTTAAGTATTAGACCATCTTCATATATCAGTGATTTTGCTTCTCCTATCAGATGTGTCCCATTATCATTTTCTGAAGAAAAATTGTAAACAAAAACAGAGTGAGAATGCTTGTCATATCACTGATTGACATTAAGGGAAAATGTCTGGTGTTTCACCTTTAACATGACTATACTTTTGAAATAAGTATTTTTTGAAATCATGTTAGGAAGTTTCCTTCTAAGAATTATTAGGTATGGATATTGAATTTTATCAAATTTATTAATGTTATCTAATTTGTAAAGGAAACTGCTTATTCTTTCTGCCATGTGTCATTTATACATTGAGCTATATATTTGGATTTTGGAATATTGACCTGCCTTGCAGTCCTGAATTAAACCATGTTTGGTAATGACATTGTTCTTTTAATGGTATTATTACTTTCTCTATTCTTGGAAATTTATAAACACATAGGAATCCTGTGCTTCTTCAAAATTTTAAACAACTCATTATATATTATGACATAATTCTCTGACAGCCTTCTCAGTTCCTTTTGGAGTCATTGGTCTAAATCATGGGTCTTCTTGAGTCAATTTTGATAATTTATTGTTCAGCAAAAATAACACCCCAATTCATCCTCATTTCCAAATGTTCTATAATATATGAAAGATCTTTGGGAAGTGTTTTAATTTCTCTATTTGATATATAATTTTCTTCCCTCTTTTTGGATATCTGTTAAGTTTAAAAACAAATGTTTTATAGTTATATATCTGACCTTATATTCTGTCATTTGTTCCCTAGAAAGTCGTACCTTATGTGTCTGTTTTTGTGCCACTACCATACTGTTCTGATGACTGTAGCTTTGTAGTATAGTCTGAAGTGAGGGAACCTGATTCCTCCAGCTCTAGTCTTCTTTCTCAAGATTGTTTTGGCTATTTGGGGTCCTTTGTGTTTCTATACAAATTGTAAAATTACTTGTTCTAGTTCTGTGAAAAATGCCATTGGTGATTTGATAAGGATTACATTGAATCTGTAGATTGCCTTGGGTAGTTTGGTCATGTTAACAATATTTATTCTTCCAATCCAAGAACATGGTATATCTTTGCATCTGTTTTGTGTCATCTTCAATTTCTTACATCAGTGTCTTGTAGTTTTTAAAGTACAGATCTTTTGCCTCCTTAGGTAGGTTTATTCCTAGGTATTTTATTCTTTTTGATGTGATGATAAATGGGATTGTTTCCTTAATTACCCTTTCTGATATTTTGTTTTTAGTGTATAGAAATGTAGCAGATTTCTCTGCATTAATTTTGTATCCTGCAACTTTACCAAATTTCTTGATGAGCTCTAGTAGTTTTCTGGTGGTGCCTTTAGGATTTTCTGTGTATCATATCCTCTGCAAACACTGACAGTTTTAATTCTTACATTCCAGTTTGGATTCCTTTTATTTCTTTTTCTCCTCTGATTGCTAGGACTTCCAAAACTATGTTGAATAAAAGTGGCAAGAGTAGGCATCCTTGTCTTGTTCCGATCTTACAGGAAATGTTTTCAGTTTTTCACCATTGAGCAGGATGTTAGCTGTGAGTTTGTCACATATGACCTTTTGCAGCAACATAGATGGACCTAGAGATTGTCATACTAAGTGAAGTAAGTCAGCCAGAGAAAGACAATATCACATAATATCATGTTTATGTGGAATCTAAAAATGATACAAATGAACTTATTTATAAAACAGAAATAGACTCACATAGAAAACAAACCTATGTTTACCAAAGGTGAAACTGGGGGGGAGGGATAAATTAGGAGTTTGGAATTAGCAGATACACACTATATATAAAATAAACAACAGGAACGTACTGTATAGCACAGGGAAGTATATTCAATATCTTGTAATAACCTAGAATGGAAAAGAATCTGAAAGAGAATATCTGAACCACTTTGCTGTATACCTGAAACTAACACAACATGGTAAATCAACTCTACTTCAATAAAAATTTTTTTAAATGTTCAAAAAAATCATATCTAACATGATTTTTTTTTAATTTTTAAAAATATTTATTTATTTATTTGGTGGCATCGGGTCTTAGTTGCGGCACGTGGGATCTTCATTGCGACACACAGGCTTCTCTCTAGTTGTGGCATGTGGGTTTTCTCTTACTTGTTGTGGCATGCAGGCTCCAGGGTGTGTGGGCTCTGTAGTTGTCGCTCGCGGGTTCCAGAGCACGTGGGCTCTGTAGTTTGCGGCAGGCGGACTTCTCTCTAGTTGAGGCGCGTGAGCTCAGTAGTTGTGGCACGTGGGATCTTAGTTCCCCGACCAGGGAGAGAACCTGCATCCCCTGTATTGGAAGGTGGATTCTTTACCACTGGACCACCAGGGAAGTCCCATAGCATGATTTTATAAAAATACGTTTTCCTCTTCTCTAATTCAGTAACTTACATTATTTATATTAATTCTTTCTATTTGTTCTCATCTGTCTTTAACGTTCTTAAATGAATGCTAAATTGCCTATCTTTATTTATTTTTGCTAATACAGGCAGAGCTCATTTTATTGTCCTTCACAGATACTGCACTTTTTACAAATGGCAGGTTTGTGGCAACCCTGCCTCAAGCAAGTCCATGGGGGCCATTTTTCCAACAACATTTGCTCACTTCATGCCTCTGTGTCACATTTTGGTAATTTTAACAATATGTGAAACTTTTTCATCATGACTACATTTGCTGTGGTATCTGTGATCAGTGAGCTTTGATAGTTACTACATAGTTACTACTATGACTTGCTGAAGGCTCAGAAGATGGTGAGCATTTTTTAGCAATAAAGCATTTTAAAAAAATTTTTATTGAAATATAGTTAATTTATAATGTGTTTCAGGTGTACAGCAAAGTGATTCAGCTATACAGATTCATGCATATCTATTCTCTTTTAGATTCTTTTCCATTATAGGTTATAACAAGGTATTAAATATAGTTCCCTGTGCTATACAGAAGGTCCTTTTGTTGTTTATTTTATATATAGTAGTGTGTATATTTTAATCGTAAACTCCTAAATTATCCCTCCCCCCTTTTCCCCTTTGATAGCCATAAGTTTGTCTTCTCTGAGTCTATTTTTGTTTTGTAAATGAGTTCATTTATATCATATTTTAGATTCCACATATAAGTGATATCATACGGTACTGGTCTTTCTCTGTCTGACTTCATTTAGTGTGATAATCTCTGGGTCCATTCGTGTTGCTGGAAATTGCATTATTTCATTCTTTTTTATGGCTGAGTGATATTCTACTGTATGTGTGTATATATATATAAATATACATTTTAAAATTAAAGTGTATACTTTTTTTAGGCATAATGCTATAGCACACTTAATGGACTATAGTCTAGTGCAAACATAACTTTTATATGCACTGAGAAACAAAAAATCTGTGTGACTTGCTTTACTGCAGTGCTCTAGAACTGAACCCACGCTATCTCTGAGATATGGCTGTAAACCTGTTCAAAGCTGTGCTATTTTCAGGGAGCCCGACCTGCCGGGCATGCTATCAGTTAAATATAAAGTTCTCACACTGTTGACTTTTCCTCTACTGGTGCAGTTTTAATATTCAGCTTCTGTCCAGTCTCGCCTCCTTCTTAATCTCCACATTTTTGCCAGAATCTTAATAATTCCAATCATCATGGGTAATACACTTAAATTCTCCATTACCTGCAAGACATCACTTAAATTCTTCAGTATCTTATACTCTGTCCTTTCTGATCTGACCTGACCTACTGGGTGACCTTCAAGCCCTACAACCTCTATGTGAATCCTACTCTCAAGCTTTATGGGTGGTGAGTTTGATTCTTCAGATGGACCACAAAACCTCTTCCCCAACCTTGGCACTTGAAAGAACGTTATTCACCAAGAGTCAGCCCCATCGTTCAGTCATGTATGAATTCTTCTGCCCTCCCTATCAGAGCTAAGCACTTTCTACTTTCTTCCAGACCCGACCACCCTGCTCCTACTTCCCCTGTATCATTTCCACACCGTGCTTCACTTTCTCCTCTTTTCTTTTACCTCGCATCTCTCCTGATCCTTTGATGTATCCTCACCTCCTAACAGAGGAACGGCTGAACAGAAGATTTAAGAATCCATTTTTCGTTGAAAGAACACACCAGCCACGATTCACTCATCCCACCATGTCTCATGATATCCTTCCTGGTTCTGCTCCATCATCTCCCACGTAATCATGCCCGAAGGTACAGGTACTGAGCAGATAATCCAAATCCCCTGAGAATGCCGTTACATGGCCTTTTTGACTTAATAATGGTTTAGCTCCCTCTTGGACAGGACCAGTCCCTGGCATCTTTGTGAACTTGGTCGTAGAGCCGAAACCAGAGGTGACTTTTCAGTCCCCGCAGGGTAAGGAGGCAAAGCTGAGCCCCACGATTGGCTGATCTGAAGATATCATTAAGGTGTAAGGATTGAAGTCCGTTCCCCTGAAACATACTCTGATATTTTGCCCATTAACAGCTGATTGCCTTCTCTCCGCTTTCCTACCAAGCCTTCCCTGTCCCATCTATTCCTGTACCCCTCTGCCTGGGCTGCCTGGAGCCCATACCTGCTATGTTGGCTGCACCCCCAGCCCCAGTCTCCTAGATAACCAGAAAAACCTGCTCCAGGAAGATGGAGCTCTCAGACCATCTAAACAAAAAAGGAATAATCAAAATATATTAAGAGGCAGTTTAAAAAATTCAGTTTAAGGAAGAATAAGAAGAATAAGGGGAAGGGGAAGAAGGCGTGGGGCAGGGGAAGGGGAAGGAGGAGGAGAGGAAGGAGAAAAGGAAGAAGGAGAGCTCTGAGCGCTGTTGCTAATCGGAGTACAAATCGACATCGTTTTGGGAGGAAAGCTTTTCAGCAATGTGCTTCAAGCAGCTGGACCACTGTTGCTTGTCAACACTGTAGATGAATCAAGGTGGCCTCCTCCTAATTGTGAGCATCATGGCCCATCTCCTGGAAACCGCTGACATCACAGACGGGCAGGGCTACAGCACCATGACATCACTATGGGCTGGGACTAGCTCCAACTGAGAGATGAGAGAGGCCTCTCAGCCTTGGTCCTGTCCAGCCCAGCAGAAGGTTCAGGACAGGTGTCAGCTCACCTGCGCTGCGACCTGTTGTAGAAAATGATCATTGTACGATACAGGAAGTAGAAACCACTCTTTTCCTCCCATGGCTGGTGTTAGACATCCATGGGGGCACAGAAATGGAAGAAAATTCATAGAAAAACTGTGTTTATGGATGGAGGCTGGTCAAGGATTTGACCACTCCAGACTGGAGGCTCATCAAAGATGTTTATATTGGATTCCCAGAAGGATCTTCATTTCAAATGGTACCGTCCCTTGTGCCATCCGTCATGGCAGTGGGAATATGTAGGTGAAGAGATTGAAGCCGGAAGACCCTTTACCACTAGAAAACAGACTCTGAAGGAGTCCCCCTCCTTCACAAAGTTCATCTCCATATGGAAAGGTGGTGTACACTCCTCAGAACTTATGGTCTGATCTGGATACATGATCATTAACTCAAGTCCGTACGTTATTCCTATTTCCTTTTTACCAAACATCCCTTGTCTGTTCTAGCATCCTGTCCGGGACACCTCATTCCATTCAGTCCTCAGTCACCTTAGGCTCCTCTTGCCTGTGACAGTTCCTCAGATGACCTTGACATTTGGAGAAGGACTTCTCAGGTATTTTGTAGGATGTCACTCAGTTGGGATTTTTCTCATGTTATAATTAGGGTTGTCAGGTTTGGAAGAAAGGCAGCTACAGTTTTCATCACATCCTAGGAAGGGTACAGTCTATCAACATGATATCACAATTGCTGTTAAACTTCATAACCTGGCTGAGGTAGTATGTTAGGTTTCTCCACCGTAAAGTTACTGTTTTTTTGTTTAATAATATATTTGATACACACAGAATATGCAAAGAAGAAAGTTCTATTAGCTGTAATTGTGCCTGTGTTGCCTGTTGGGCATATATTCCTTTAGTCGCCCCTCTAGGGGCAAATGTATCTGTGTCTGTATCTCTGTATCTCTATATTTGTATCCAGCCAATAGCTTTCACTTATTTTGTCAATTCATATACTGAACCTTTGGTCTACGTCATTAGCTGTCCTGAAACACCTTCATTAAACAGGTGCCTTGAAGTTCAACTCATTTTTATTTTAACAGTTCTTCATTTGGGGCGTTCAGCTTCTGACCATCGCTTCACTGTTAATAAATAGAACGTGAAGGAACATACAATTAAATCTTTGCCCACATCAGCGATTGTGTGCTTAAGATGTATTTCTTGGAATGGAATTGCTAGGTCAAAGGATATTCATTTGCTTAAAGCCTTTGCTGTATATTTCCTTCCGGAAAGTTTGTAACAACTTGCCTCCCATCAGAAGCCCTTAGATAGGCTTATTTCCCCTGGATGACACCAGTATTTAATGTTAATATAGTGTGTATATTAATTGCGTATATAGCTACATATAGCAGAGAATTATATGTGTATATATGTGAAATTGGTTCTGTTTCTCTGGAGAATCCTGACCAAAGCATCCTGTAATCTTTTCTAAGCTAACCCTAGCATGACTTAGGTATGCCAAGGAGTAAACCACGGGAAAAGACCTGCAGAATAATGAACTAGCGTATTTGCCAACTTCCCCATTTATTTCTCAGACCGACTCGGATTGCTGTCTGGAAACCCAAAACACAAGCCAGATGTGACTCATGCCCTCTTCTGACGATATTTTCCAAACAAAACCATGTATTGCCGTCAGCAAGTCCAAGCTAATATGTGATTACGCCTCTGTAGGTTGCAGGATGTGTGTACGATTTCAGTGCAAACAGGTAGCTCTTGGGCTGTCACTGGTGCTTCTGATAGTTGCAGTACCAGGTCCCCAAGCGCTGCACCAGTTCTTTGGCCATTTCCATGGTGCCTGAAAGGAGAATTTGCCCCATGTGGCTGGCTAGGTAGCAGGAAGGCATTTGGCTATTATAGTGCCACAGGCATAAGCAAAAGTGTTTGGGACAAATCAGACTTAAAGGATTGTCAGAAAATTTGCAGGGTCATCATTTACCTTTCCGTTAACAAGCAGGTGTCCTCACTTTCACGTTCACAAGCAGTGTCGCTTTCAAAAGTGCCTCCTGGCCCTAAATCTGAAAATGCTTCCATCACGATGAATAACGGTTCATCTTGTCAACCCGTTTTATTACTGACTGGATCATTTTCACTTCATAGCTCATGGTAACTCGTGAAATGCCTTCTTTACAAGGAAAATTCTCAGGGGAAAAAAACTCTTTTTTTTAATATCTTCGAGTTATTTAGTATTATCTAGAGGTCTTGAAACTAAAGACAGAACTATATATTGAATTCTCGCTAGAGTGCGTTTCTGTCTCTTTAAACATTTTTAAATTGATTTAATTATGAATTGTTGATTTCCAACTGTTTAGAAAATAGTTGATCTCCAGCTGTTGAGAAAATAGTTTCCATCCTGGAAATCGGAGCGTTTTTGTTTTGTTTTGTTTTGTTTTTTTGCGGTACGCGGGCCTCTCACTGTTGGGGCCTGTCCCTTCGCGGAGCACAGACTCCGGACGCGCAGGCTCAGCGGCCATGGCTCACGGGCCCAGCAGCTCCGCGGCGTGTGGGATCTTCCCGGACCGGGGCACGAACCCGTGTCCCCTGCATCGGCAGGCGGACTGTCAACCACTGTGCCACCAGGGAAGCCCTGGAGCGTTTTTTAACCTAAAATTTGTGTTTAAAAAGTTTTGAACTGGCATCCTACATCAATTAACTCACCCCAGCTAAGCACCTGAATAGTAAAAATAAATTAATATTAATTAGTGCCAACAGCCCATAATCATACTTTTAAATACAGTTTTTATTTTCCGTTGAATGCTCTTTTGAATTCCTGAGCTTTTAATTTTTTTTATATAACATTCAACTTCTCCCCTTTTTGCTCTCTGATGAAAACTACAGGTGGTGGTAAGGTTGACAGGCAGTTCTGCCAACACCAGGTCAAGTGGGGGAGCACTGAGTGGAGACGAGAACTCTGGGAAGGGGGTGAGGAAAGTTAATTTCTAGGACAAACTTCACCACTAAAACACTGTCCTTTACATTAGCTAATAGATGTCTCTGAAACACAGTTTCCTCATTCCTCAAATGAATATGTGCTGTACTACTCTCAAAATTGAGAGTTAACACAGACATAGAGAACAGACTTGTGGTTACCAAGGAGGGGTGTCGGGGAGGGATGGACTGGGAGTGTGGGCTTCACAGATGCAAACTATTATGTTTAGAATGGGTCAACAACAAGACCCTACTGTACAGCACAGGGAACTATATGCGGTATCCTGTGATAAACCATAATGGAAAAGAATATGAAAAAGAATGTATGAATATGTATAACTGAGTCAGTTTGCTGTGCAGCAGAAATTAACAACATTATAAATCAACTAGACTTCAATAAAATAATTTTTTTTTAAACTGAGAGTTAAGGGCTTCCCTGGTGGCGCAGTGGTTGAGAGTCCGCCTGCCGATGCAGGGGACACGGGTTCGTGCCCCGGTCCGGGAAGATCCCACATGCCGCGGAGCGGCTGGGCCCGTGAGCCATGGCCGCTGAGCCTGCACGCCCGGAGACTGTGCTCCGCAACGGGAGAGGCCACAACAGTGAGAGGCCCGCGTACCGCAAAAAACAAAACAAAAACAAACAAAAAACTGAGCATTAAAATGAGATAATGGTTATAAAGTACTTTGTAAAAAAGTGCTTTATGTTTGTAAGATAGCATTATTGTTTTTCAACTGAAACGGATAAGTGAATTAAGCCACTTAGTATAATTTAAAAATACATTTTTCTTAACCTATTTTCAGTAATTTTAGAGATTACCAATAATGCTGTTAGTATTGCTATATCATGATTAGAATTTGAATATCATGGGGTCAATCTTATGTCTGTTGTTATTTTTTAATTTTTTTTAGTTTGGGGAAGCATTAAAATGGAATTTGAATTTTGGTAAATGTCAAATTCTCTTAATGCTCTTTGGGAATTTGCAGTTTATTAACACAAGTTTAAGATCATTCGTTAAATAGTAGCACAGTGGCTATATTTTGTAAGAGTGAGTGGTTGTATATATGTCAGAATTTGAACACAGACCGTTAACACGATTTGAGTACTCTTCTTACATGTGTAGAAAAATCTCCACAGGACATGTCCAAAAAACAAGGGCTATTTACTTAATGGTGAAAGTCTGGCTTCTTTCCCTCGAGGGTTGGAAACATGACAGGGTTTTTTTTGCCACTTCTGTTCAACGTTGTGCTGGACATTACAGCCAGGGCAGTTAAAGGAGAAAATAATATGAAAGGCATGCAGACTAGGAAAGGAAGAAGTAAGATGATTTTTATTTGAAGATGTCATGATCCTGTATATGGAAAATTCTGTGGCTATAAGATCAACATAAAAACTCAATCAAATTTCTGTACATTTTCAATGAAACATAAAATTAAGAAAACAATTCCCATTTATGATAGCATTGAAAATAATATAAGTGCCTAGGAATAAATTATATGAAAAATGTACAACTTACGCTCTGAAAACTACAAAACATTGCTGAAGGAAAGTCAGGAAGACCCCAGTAAGTGGAAATACATCTGTGTTCATGATTTGGAAGACTTCATATTGTTACGATAAGCAGTACTCACCAAAGTGATCTGCAGATTCGTTGAAATCCCCATCAAAATCTCAGGGGTCCATATCAGTAATGGAAAAAGTTGATTCTAAAATTTATGCGGACTTGTAAGGGACCAGGATAGACAAAGCATTCTTCAAAAAGAAGAACAAAGCTGAAGGACTCACATGTCCATCAATGGATAAATAGTTAAACAAGTGTGGTCTGTCTGTGCAGTGGAATATTATTCAGCCATAAAAAGAAATGAAGAATTAATTCATGCTACTGTTTGGATGTTTCTTCAAAGGATTATGCTGAATGAAGAAGCTGGTCACAAAAGACCACGTATGGTGGGATTCTATTTATATGAAATGTCTAGAATAGGGAAATCGATGGACATGTTAAGTATGTTAGTGGTTGCCTAGGGTTGGGAAGAGGTGTAATGAGGAGTTGCAGCCAAAGTGTATAGGTTTTCTTTTTCAGGTGATGAAAATATTCTAAAATTTACTGTGATGATTGAGCAATTCTTCTGATGTACTAGAGATCATTGATTTGTACTTTAAATGGGTGAATTGTGTGGTACATGAATTATATCTCAGTAAAGGTGTTACCAAAAAAACCACCAAAAGCAAAGCCTGCGGAAATCAGAGAGTTCTGTAGCTTGGATCCCTTTTGATAATTGATTCAGTTCTCGGTGTTTTACTTTTCCTCTTGTATCCCACAGCTTACATTCAGCTGAGACAGAGGACAAATTCTGGGAACTTCAGCTGCTTTTACTTTCTTAGGATGAGTGAGCCAATTCCTTCCTGCTTGGATTTGCAGAAAAAATTTCCTATCTGAGAGTACGGAGTTCTGATCAGCACGATGAATTGATGATTAAATGTGTATAGAGTGATTGTTTATTCAGCGTGCTGTGCTGAGGGCTTTTGACGATACTAAATAACTAAATGAACAAAGAGAAGCATCTTTGTCCTCAGATCCTGTATGACTAGGCAAAGAGATATGTCTTGTTAAAAATCTGTCTTTTAATGTCAGTATAGCTTACTTTTGAACGCACAGATTGTAAGTTTAGAGTGGCTAAATCAATAAATCAATATGGCGCCCAGTTTTATGTCTTGCTTTGAAAGTTGTCTCCACTTCAGCACTGTACTTGTAAAATGAGCCCTGTTCCCTTCTAGAATTTCTACCCTCATATTTAAATTTATATAAGGAATAAAATAAGCCATAGGTAAATAAATGGAAATGAAAATATCTATCATCTATCTATCTATCTATCTACACACAGATACTATTTAGTATATAGTCTGTGTATATATAGTATATAGTTACTATATATAGTAACAAATATAGTTTAATAAACATATATACTCATATATATGTATGTAGATATGCACATATATGTATTTTCCCTTGATGGCCACATCTCTGTCCCACTATTATTTGTTAAATGTACTCTCTTCCTCACTGATTTAGGATGTTCTCTTTGACATATACTAAATTCCACTTCGTATGTCAGTCTACTTATGGCCTCTGTCCTGTCTGTTGCTCTCTGCGTATATTCCTGTACGGACATCAAGTAGGTCTAATAGATGTAGCTTTATAATACGTCTGAATATCTCGAGGGGCTGGTCCTTCCTCATTAGTCTGAGAATTAACTTTTCTAGTTTCAAAGTAATCCTGTTGGCATTTCTATTGAGATCACCTTCAATTTACAAATTAATTTAAGGAGATTGACATCTTTACAATACTGAGTCAAGGAAAAATAACATGTTTTTCCACTTATTTAATTCTTATTTATATGTGTCAATAATGTTTCAACATTTTTCTCTCTCTATTGTACATGGCTTGTTAAGTTAATTTTGAGGTACTTTATTTTTGTGCTTACTTGGTAATATGAGTTATCTTCCTGTCAGTTTATTCCCTAACATATTATTACTCGTATCTGGGGAAAATATTGAATTTCTGTGTTAATGTCATAAATAACCATGTTCCTTTAATGTCTTAATATCTTCATTTTTATTTTCTGGTGGATTCTCCTAGGTTTTTGTTATAAAACTAACCCGTCAAAAAATAATGACTTCACCTCCTCTTTTATAATAGGTACATATTTTATTTCTTTCTCTGATGTATTGTGTTCGATAGTCATTCTACAATAACGTCAAGCATTAATATTCTTAGTCACCACGAAAGCAAATAAAGAAAATGTGGTCTCTCAAAGGCTCAAGACAGGCAAGGTAGAAATGAAACAACAGGCAAATTGGTGGAGCTGCAGAAATAAATGAAAGAATGAGGGTTGGTCGTTCTGCACAAGAAAGAATCTTAATGTTGTTTTGGTTGTATGAGTCTTGTTTGTTCTTTTTTCCTTCTAAGGTGGCTTTCATCTCTTCGGTGGTTTATTTCCTTATTCCCGTCTCCCCACCTTCTTGCTAGCATCAGGCTTTCTGATGAACTCTCTTGCCGGCAGTAGGACCCTGGAGAATTTTCTTAGCTTTTCTGTGTTTCCTTCTCCAAGAACAAGGGACCCATCTTTTTTTTTTTTTTTTAATTTTTGGAAATCCAGGTTTCATGTTCAGTCTGCAGGCATGACTCATTATGATGGGGGTCTGTGGAAATTTTCATATATTAAAGAGAAAGGTTATTATAAAAACAGAGGGAGAGAGAAAGGTTATTTTTTTTCCCTCTAGTTTTCATTATTTATTTTCTTTATGGAAATTTTAAGGAAGGAGAGTCTTTACTCAATCACCTTTGGCCAGAAACTTCAATAAATGCTTGTTGACCAGAATGTGTAAGCACGTCAATTTTGCATAAACCCAAGGACTCATTAAAAATAGTGCTATCAGAAGTGTAGATTCCTGGCACAAGCCAAGTTTCTGGGAGCTTACACCCTCTTTTTATTGGAGTGAATCTCAGGGTTGAGTATAGGAAAGATAACTCAGATGACCTTGTCTATTTTCTTGCCAACACCACTTCCAATGAATGTGTTTTGGAAACCAACATTATCTAGACAGTGTCAAATGTGTAAATTTTAAAAAGAAAAACATGTAAAGCATGACAGTGACTGTGTTTACTGAATGCTTAGGCTGGGAGCTGTACTGTACTAAAGGAAAGGATTCATGTGCTAACTTTCTTTGTTCCAAGTCCTTTGGTGTCTCTTGGGAAACATTTCCTTTTCCTCACGTTAAATGGATCATATCTAGCAGATCAGTTTTGTCTGTAGATCAGGAAAGAGCTAAGTGGTAAGATCTTTAGCTCAGTACATTTTTTATAGATTATTGATTCAAAACTAATAGCACTAATTGTTAGTAAATATTTTTAAAGTACAGAACTGCTGTTGAGGAAAGAATTTTCAAGGACATACATATATATATATATTTTTTGAGACTCTGGCATTACCAGACTTTGCCAGTCAGTAAGTCAACTCCGAAAGAGTACGGGGTGAGAGGGTCTGGTCCAAATATCAAGATTAACTGAGAAAGGATGAGGAATCAGGGGAAGTAAGACAGAGGTCACAGAGCTCCACCCGAAGCTGGTATCAAGTGAACAACATTTCTACCACGAGAGATGGAGTGTCCTGGCCAGTCACCTGCACAACGACATTGGTTTTACATCAGCAGCCATGTTGTCTCTCCAGTTGACTACGGCTGCTGCATTACCCCTCCACACGGGTGCAAATATGTGACCAGAGTCATTGCAAGTCTTGTTTCTAGAATTCCCTATGAGCACCAAGTTCATGGAGAACACAGTTTCCACCTCACAGTAGATGATCTCCATGTTTCTATTTAGTCGTGATAAAGATGGACTAGAGTGTAACATGTAGGGAATACTGAAGGGGAAAATTTTTTTTATGGCATCATAGTCATTGACTGGAAAGATGATCATTTACTCCATGTGAATTTAACTAAAAATGTCATGGCTGAGTTGAAGACTTCTGTGTTTGCACACGGTAATTCTTAGAGGGGCAGGTGGTGTTAGAAGCCAGGTGGGTACCATTCCATGCAGAAGAAGAAGCCTTTGGAAAGGATGTTCTCCTCCGCAATGAACGGAGACAGGGAGAGGTGAATCTCAACTCTCTTCTGAGGGGAAATGCTCTCAGACCAGTCACAACCTGGAAGGATGTGGAGCCCAGTGGGGAGACAGTAAGGCAAACACAGTGGTCGAAATCAAGGAAAGCTCCTAAAAAAGTGCAGCCCCAGCTTTTCATGGAGGTGCAAAATCTGGGTTTCAACCTTAAATAATTAAAACAGCACCAAGTAACTCAGAGCAAGGGTAGTCGAAACCTGGTGGACATAGCAGTAGCTGGGTGACCTCTCTCGTTCGCTTTCGTTATTTTCAAAATGGAACTATGCATATCTCCATTACAAATTAGTTCTGAAGATGTAAATGGACCGTATTTGAGAAGCTTCTGACAGACATCAACGCCTCAGGAAGTAGAGGTGTCTCCTCGCCCGGCATCCTGAAACTTGGTTCAAAAATGCTGATTCGTTTCAAACCTATTCTTAGAAGTTGCATCGGGTACTTTCGTGATGCTAATTGGATTTTGAAAGCAAACCTGCCAATGACGAGGCTCAGAGCTGATCCACTCTCTGCAGACATCAGGCTTTTATGGCTTTTACCTCACTCAAGCTCTTCCCTCACTCAGAGGAGACGTTCGTAAATATTTAATGGCTGCAAGAGAGGTGGTGAATCATCCTTGCTTAAGATGCAGTGAGATAATGCTCTCGACCGTGTAAACAGACTGTTGAACAAGACATATTTTTCCTGCCTTTGTAGAGCTTAAACTATACTGGGGGCATTCTGCCGGTTCACATGGAGAGAACCCCAGAACACATTTGAGGAACACCTAACAGGGTGTCAGGGCACATCCCCCTAGGACAGTAGGAAAGGCTTCTTGTGAGGGATGATGTATCTGTAAAGAGAAAGAATAAGGATGGGCCTGGTGGATGAGGGAAGAGGAAAGAGTGACCCAGACAGCTAGTGTGGACCAAAGCTTTGGGTGGAAGGGACCTTGCTTTACTTTCCTTTTCCGGCTTAACCAATAGATACTCATTTTCTCATAATTCTGGAAGCCAGAAGTTCAAGATGTCAAAGGCTTGGTTTCTTCTTTTTCTTTTTGTTTCAAAGCGAGGTATAATCGACATACAACATCATATTCATTTCAGGTGTACAACATAATAATTTGATATGTGTATATATTGTGACATTGTTACCACCGGAAGTCTAGTTAACATCCATCACCACACAGTTACAGATTTTTTTTCTTGTGATGAGAACGTTTACCGTCTACCATCTTAGCAACTTTCAAATATATAATAGTCTTGATAACTGTAGTCACCATGCTGTACACTGTATCTCCAGGACTAGTTTATTTTACTTTTTATAACGTTTCAAAATTTATTTTATTGAAGTATAGTTGATGTACAATGTTGTGGTAATTTCTGCTGTACAGCAAAGTGACTTGGTTATACATATATATAATTTTTCATATTCTTTTCCATGATGGTTTATCACAGGATATTGGATATAGCTCCCTGTGCTCTACAGTAGGTCCTTGTTGTCTATCCATCCTATATATACTAGTTTGTATCTGCTCATCCCAAATTCCCAGTCGACCCCTCCCCCACCCCTCTCCCCCTTGGAAACCACAGGTCTGTTCTCTATGTCTGTGAGTCTGTCTCTGTATCATAGATAAGTTCATTGGTGTCATATTTTAGATGTGGTTAGATTTCTACAAATCCCCAGTATATGATATTTTATCTATGATGAATTAAGACCTAATGGCATACATTAGGTTGGGGTATCTTGGACTTGAGTGAATCTTCAAAATCTCTCTTACATATTTTTACTTTTCCTGAAACACAACTGAATAAGGAAATCAGTGACCCTTTATCAATCATAAAATAATGGTTGGAAATGGCCTGTTTCTGTTTTGTAGATAAGTTCATTTGTGTCATATTTTAGATTCCACGTAGAAGTGATACCATATATTTGTCTTTCTCTGTCTGACTTACTTCACTTAGTATGATCATCTCTAGGTCCATCCATGTTGCTGCAAAGGCATTATTTGTTCATTTTTATGGCTGAGTAATATTCCATCGTATATATGTACCACATCTTCCTTATCCATTTATCTGTCGACGGACGTTTAGGTTATTTCCATGTCCTGGCTATTGTAAATAGTGCTGCAGTGAACATTGAGGGGCACGTATCTTTTCAAACCATGTTTTTCTCTGGATATATGTCCAGGAGTGGGATTGCTGGATCATATGGTAATTCTATTTTTAGTTTTTTGAGGAACCTCCAAAAAACTAAAAATAGAAATCTCCATAGTGTCTGCACCAGCTTACATTCCCACCAACAGAGCAGGAGGTTCCCTTTTCTCCACACCCTCTCCAGCATTTGTTGTTTGTAGACAGTTTGATGATGGCCATTCTGACCGGTGTGAGGTGATACCTCATTGCAGTTTTGATTTGCATTTCTCTAATAATTAGCAATGTTGAGCATCTTTTCATGTGCCTCTTGGCCATCTGTATGTCTTGTGTGGAGCGACGTCTGTTTAGGTCTTGTGTCCATTTTTGGATTGCGTTGTTCATTTTTCTGTTGTTAAGTTGTAGGAGCTGTTTGTATATTTTGGAAACTAAGCCCTTGTTGATCACATCGTTTGCAAATATTTTCTCCCAGCAGGACTAGTTTATTTTATAAGTGAAAGTTTGTACCTTTTGACCCCCTTCACCCATCATGCACTGCCCACTCCCTGAAACCACCAGTCTGTTCCCTGTACCTATGAGTTTGTTGTTTTGTTTTGTTTAGATTCTATATATAAGAGAGATCACACAGTAATTGTCTTCCTCTGACTTATTTCACTTAGTGTAATGCCCTCCAAGTCCATCCATGTTGTCACAAATGATTTCTTGTTTCTGACACTGAATCATATTCCTGTGTGCGCGTGTGTGTGTATTTACATTTTCTTTACCCATTCCTCCATCGATGAATACTTAGATTATTTCCGTCCATAATTGTGTGAGTCTTGAAATATTATTGTCATGCCGTTAGCAAAAACCTCTCAGACGCCGTGAGTTTATGCACTGGCTCCAGCGCTTCCTAATTGGCGGTCCCAGTTGGATTACCCTCCTTATTGGTTGTAGGGCTTAGAATCCTGACCAGTATATGGTAACAGTGTAAGTGTGAGTTCCTGCTCTCATTCATGTGTCCATTCATTCATGGATTTAATGAGGTTTTTGAGCAACCAGTAAGAGCTGGATATGAAGGATGTACCAGTGAGGAAGGTCTTGCCGCTGTCTTTGAGGTCCTCACATGTGTGAGGAAGATGTTCTTGTAAATGACCGGTGTGCTTTCTAAGTTCGAGTAGTTAAGAATACCTAAAGTGTGAAGTGAGAGGCAAAGGGCTCCAGGAGGTGAACCTGGAGACATAAACAGGTGAAAGAGTCAACGGTTGGGGTCGGAGAATTGCACGGGGATTAGGACAAAACTCCGCATGTGAAGGAAGGGTTGCAGTTCTCAGAGGGATGCAAGGAAGCGTCCTTAGTGAATGGATTGGAGTGACAAGAACAGAGATTGTTGGAGAATGACTGCTCTGAGGTGCTAAATATAGAATCAGATTGCTTATGAGGAATAAAAAGAGCAACAGGCAAGGAAGCGATAGGCTGAGACGGATGAATAGCATGAGGATGTAGAGAGAGAGTTTGTGGAATTCAGAAATGCTCTACCAAGATGAAGATTCGCTTGCAATGGGTAAAAAGAAACAGCAAAACTTGGAGAGATCAACTTGGTACTTTGGAAGATAATTTGAGATGCTGTACATGAATGCAAAGGAAATGGATGGATTTTTTTTTTAAGTGAAATGAGAGGAATTTATTTGATTTCTTGAGGCTAAAGTGTCCTCCAGAACCTTACTTTAAACTCCAAATAATATACTTGGAACTTAGGAAAATAAAGACCAATGGAAGACAGGAAAATATTGAACACATCACAGAAGACATTTTTCTAAGCTGAGAAAATAATTGAGTTTGGTGACTAAGAAGGCTCACCAGGAATTGAAGGAAAGGGCAAGAATAACCTGTATGCATTCGAGCAGGAAATACACATGACCTAAAAAACGGAAGGAAAAAATAGATTATCCTCAAGGTTTTTCCACAACAAATGCCAAAAGATTATTTAAAAATAATGCAGAGCCTTTAAGGAAAATGGTTGTATGGTGTCATGTGTACTTGTAGTTCATCTGTGAAAATAAAACAAAGTGAGGGTGCAAAAAGGTCAGTAATTTAAATGTCGACTGTTGGTACATGTTCAAATAAATCATACCATATCAACTCAATGGGTTGTTATATATCAAAAATAAAGACTGAAAGGCATATACAAATTTAGAAAATGTCATATACTATATTAAGTATTAAATTCAGTTTGATATAAAGATGACAGAATATCAAAACATGCCTTGAAAAAATTGTGGGATGAAAAATAGGCATGACTTAATAGTAATTTTATATCACGGAACTTACTATGATGTTTTCCCCCCCATTCTTAATTATCTGAAATGTAAAGCTTTCCACATTTAGACTGTGTTAATTTAATACAGGAAAATCGAACTTTAATATTTGATTTATTTATGTTTCATTTATCAGCAGCTAATAGATATTTACTCAAACGGCCGTCGAAATAAAGATCATTTTACTCTCAAGGTGTTCATGCCTAGAAGGGAAATTGGAGGGACTTCCCTGGTGGCGCAGTGGTGAAGAATCTGCCTGCCAGAACACTCTATGACATAAATGACAGCAAGATCCTTTCTGACCCACCTCCTAGAGAGATTGAAATAAAAACAAAAATAAATGGGACCTAATGAAACTTCAAAGCTTTTGCACAGCAAAGGAAACCATAAACAAGGCAAAAAGACAACCCGCAGGATGGGAGAAAATATTTGGAAACGAAGCAACTGACAAAGGATTAATCTCCAAAATTTACAAGCAGCTCATGCAGCTCAATATCAGAAAAACAAACAACGCAATCCAAAAATGGGCAGAAGACCTAAATAGACATTTCTCCAAAGAAGATATACAGATTGCCAGCAAACACATGAAAGGATGCTCAACATCACTGATCATAAGAGAAATGCAAATCAAAACTACAGTGAGGGCTTCCCTGGTGGCGCAGTGGTTGAGAGTCCGCCTGCCGATGCAGGGGACACGGGATCGTGCCCCGGTCTGGGAAGATCCCACATGCCGCGGAGCAGCTGGGCCCGTGAGCCATGGCCGCTGAGCCTGCGCGTCTGCAGCCCTGTGCTCCGCAACGGGAGAGGCCACAACAGTGAGAGGCCCGCGTACTGCAAAAAACAACAACAACAACAAAAAAAACTACAATGAGGTATCACCTCACACCGGTCAGAATGACCATCATAAAAAATCTATAAACAATAAATGCTGGAGAGGGTGTGGAGAAAAGGGAACCCTCTTGCACTGTTGGTAGGAATGTAAATTGATACAGCCACTATGGAGAACAGTATGGAGGTTCCTTAAAAAACTAAGAATAGAATTCCCATATGACCCAGCAATCCCACTACTGGGCATATACCCTGAGAAAACCATAATTCAAAAGTGGTCATGTACCACAGTGTTCATTGCAGCTCTATTTACAATAGCCAGGACGTGGAAGCAACCTAAGTGTCCATCAACAGATGAATGGGTAAAGAAGATGTGGCACATATATACAATGGAATATTACTCAGCCATAAAAAGAAACGAAATTGAGTTATTTGTAGTGAGGTGCATGGACCTAGAGTCTGTCATACAGAGTAAAGTAAGTGAGAAAGGGAAAAACAAATACTGTATGCTAACACATATATATGGAATCTAGAAAAAAAAATGGTTCTGAAGAACCTAGGGGCAAGAGATGGGACTAAAGACACAGATCTACTAGAGAATGGACTTGAGGACACGGGGAGGGGGAAGGGTAAGCTGGGACGAAGTGAGAGAGTGGCATGGACATATATACACTACCAAATGTAAAATAGATAGCTAGTGGGAAGCAGCCTCATAGCACAGGGAGATCAGCTTGGTGCTCTGTGACCACCTAGAGGGGTGGGATAGGGAGGGTAGGAGGGAGATGCAAGAGGGAGGGGATATGGGGGTATATGTATATTTATAGCTGATTCACTTTGTTATACAGCAGAAAACAACACACCATTGTAAAGCAATTAAACTCCAATAAAGATGTTAAAATAAATTTAAAAAAAAAAGAATCTGCCTGCCAGTGCAGGGGACATGGGTTAGAGCCCTGGTCCAGGAACATCCCACATGCCGTGGAGCAACTAAGCCTGCGTGCCACAACTACAGAGCCTGCACTCTAGAGCCCATGAGCCACAACTACTGAGCCCGCGTGCTGCAACTACTGAAGCCCGCGCAGCTAGAGCCCATGCTCCACAACAAGAAAAGCCACCACAATGTGAAGCCCACGCACCGCAACGAAGAGTAGACCCCACTCGCCACAACTAGAGAAAGCCTGCACACCGCAACAAAGACACAATGCAGCCAGAAATAAATAAATTTATTTAAAAAAAAGAAAAAGGACATTGTACCTCATTGTCAGGTTGTCACTGGGCTAACTGCATGCACGCCTGCCCAGTTCTTTCTTCCTTTTGACACTGACGGCCCCTATGCTTGTGTCTCGTGTCTGGTCCTTTCTTCCCTGGTTACCAGCTCCTTCACTTTTTTCCTCTTCTCCTTCCCCCTACAGTCTACCTCTTAACCTCTCCTACTAAGTCCTAAGCCTGGGCGTCCTCACTGTGTTGCATGCCATGATCCCTTTCCGACCTCATGTTCCTTCTGCATTCTTACAGACCCAGCTGTCATTCTTCCAGATCTCATTTTCAAAGAGTTACCTAGTTGAGATGTCCGAAAGGAGCATATTACTCGCCTGTCTCGCCCCTGCACACCATTCCACATCTAAGGTATCCGAACTCTCTTTTAGTCTTGGGTCAGATTCCCTCCTCTGGTCCAATCAACAGTATTCAGGGCATTAAAAGGACACTCTTCATAGCAGGTCCTTCAAACAGGGGATTGTAGACAGGGCCGTGAGCATGGTAGTCACCGAGATTGAAAATCAGTGGATAGAACCATCGATGATTTTAGTAATAGACCTTTAGTTAATTGCTAGTACTCACGATGAATTATCCTGTCACCATTTAAGGCATCGCACGGCAAGGGAGCAAAACAAATGCTGGCTTCAAATCACATCTAGTTCTTTTCTCCCATCTTTTTTTCCCCCTGAAACCATTGGATGATTTTTAAAAGCATATGTTCATTGGGTTCATGAATTCCTGAAAATAACTATAATACTCCTTATTGAATAACGCGCTGTATGCGTGTCACTCATTTAATTACTCTAAATATCTCAGGAGGCTGGGACTTCCCTGGTGGTCCAGTGGTTAAGAATCCGCCTTCCAGTGCAGGGGACGCGGCTTCGATCCCTGGCTGGGGAACTAAGATCCCACGTGCCACAGGGCAACTAAGCCTGAGCGCCGCAACTACTGAGCCCACGTGCTCTGGAGCCCGTGCACCACAGCTAGAGAGAAGTCTGAACACCTCAGTGAAGATCCTGCATGCCGCAACTAAGACCTGACACAAATAATTAGTTAATTAAAGGAATAAGTACTTAAAAAAAAATCTCAGGAGGCTAACAGTATTGGGATCTCGGCCAAGTCGTGGCTAGAGCTCAGGGTTCATTATGTATTCCCCATCAGGTCACAAACACATACCACGTCAGTATCCTCTGTGCACTCTTGACTATATATAGGAAATGAAGTTGCTAATCACTTTCTTAGAGAAAAATTGGTATGACTTGGACATAGTGCGGAGTGAGAGATGACGGCACCTACTTGTGAGTCAAGACAAAGGCAGAGCAGTAATTAGCCAGGCATATCAAGATGGGCGTATATTCCGTGTCTTTGGGGCACCTTCGTGTGTGCTCAGTAAAAAGCGAGTGTGTGTGGTAAGTGCATGTGGATGGCCTCCCATCATTTTATCTTTGCTCTTTCAAATTCCCTTCGTATAGACTTCCCTGGCGGTCCAGTGGTTAAGACTCCACGCTTCCAATGCAGGGGGCGTGGGTTCGATCCCTGGTCGGGGAGCTGAGATCCCGCATGCCACGGGGCACGGCCAAAAAATAAAATAAAAATTTTAATAAAAGTAAACAACTTCGCTCTGTATCTACACAGGCCCTACAATGCCATGATAAAGCAAAACGAAGGAAGAACCTGAAGCAACAACAAAGTACTACTTCAGGTTTGAGTCATCCCTTGAAGAAAATGTCAGTCAACCAATTAGTGGAAATAAGCTAAACGGAATGAGTTTCCCCAGTACAGAGGACGAGGCAAACAACTGGAGATTAAACTCTATGTGCATAAAAACAGTAGGATAGAACATTGGAGATAATTGTCCAAATAACTCAGACGTTACACAAAAGAGTTTGCCAGAAATAGCAACTTCGTATGTTGACCCTGCCGTATTTTATATTGAATTAAAGGAAATAAAACACCCATATGGATATGATATTTTCTTCTACAGGTGACTTAGACCCATTTTAAAATGTTTTCTTTAATATGAAGGGCAAGGTTCTGCAATCAGAAAGAACAGAAAGATGAGAGATGAGAAAGTATTTGAGTTTTAACACCTTGTCTGCTGCGAACAAAATTGCAACCTTGAGAGAGCTAAGTAAGCCTCTGAGTCCCATTTTATTTCTAACTGTGACCTAAGAATAACGTGGCTTTGGGTACCAGCTAACCTGTCTGCCTGCAATAAAAGAAACAAGGGCTTTAATGAAAAGATGCTCCGTATCATCTGTCATCAGAGAAGTGGAAATTAAAACAAGGGTAAGACACCGTTACACACCTATTCGAATGGCCAAAATCTGCGACACAGACAACACCAAGTGTTGGTGAGGGTGTGAAGCAACAGGAACGCTTGTTCACTGGTAGTGAGAATGCAGAATGGTGCAGCCGTTTGAAATGTCATGAATGTCCAAACTGCCTCATTCATCTTGGTCCTTAATTCCTTTGTTGGCCTTTGACCAGGCTATTTACAACCCTCTACATTATAGCAAATTGATAGCCGTGCAAATAATTCCTGCCCAAAGCAATGTAAATTATGTCCAGTGGAATGCAGATGCTTCTCACCATGTAGAATTCGCCAGTGCGATGTTTTTTCTTCCGATGTGCCGGCTTGGCTAAGCCACACAGCAGCCCACGAATGCAAGCAGGTGGTCAATTTGACATCCATTTGGAAATTCATTGCAGCATTCTTTATCACACAGTAGATGTACAAAGGTACAACACAATTGTATGTCTTACTAATTCCCTCATTCACGAATAAGCACTTGCTTAGTTTATATCTTAATGAAAGTCACGAATGTACCTTTCAATTTTGCCGGTGTCCTCTGGACCCCGAACACAAGGGGAATTGGCGCTTAGAGAATCTCAGCTGGTCCTGTTGTTTCCTCATGAGAAAGGTTAGAGGCAGTGTGGGAGAGGTGAGAGAGCTCACCTCAGTGCTGCAGGCTTGAAGGAAATACCCAACAGCTGCCTGGGGAAAGGCACGGACACCACAGGCTTCCTGCACTCCTCCTAGGAAGAAAAATATTAAACCACTGATAGAAGGTGCAGCAAAACCTGTCACCCCCAGGGCCCAGGCAAAAACCCTTTTTTAGCTGGGTCAAGAGAGCAGACAGACCCTCTCATCCTGTCGAGGATCCTGTGTTGATAACAAGCAGAGCTCTGCTACCTTCAGGTATAGGGCATCAACTCTGTCCCACCCAAGACCAAACATCAATGCCAGGTGAAGCCCAGACATCCATGGGCTGCCATGGAAAGGAAGCCAGGGATGCTGAGAATGTCTCAGGTGCAAACTTTGTGAGCATAGGACCTGCCTAAGCGTGAGGCTGGATGACGAAGACAGAGCACTACACCTTCCCCTCACCCTGCCCATCCCTGCCATGAGCTTAGCATCTATTATCACGCAACATCGATGGAATACTGGAAGAAAATGAAGAGCATGGAGATATCCCCTCTATGAGGGGAAGGAGGGTAGGGAAGCCGAAAGCCGAAGACAAAACAGAAGCCAGGAGAAAGCCATCCAGCCTCCTCGATTCCTGCCTAAGCACATAATAAGAGCCCTCACCCCCAGACGCATTTGAATCTTGTGGTGTCCTGAAGTTATCTCAAACCCAGCTCTCTTCAACCCCGGCATTACAGGGCAAAATACAATTTATTTCCATCTTTACGTGGTCTAGCTTCATTTGCATAGGACCCATTCTTAGAAGGCTCCCCACTTGGTTTCACGCTCTCCTGTCGCCATCTTGAAATGCATGATGATGTTTGATCCACGGGCTCCCCATTTTCATTTTGCCCTGATCCCTGAAAATGACGGAGCTGATCCCGGTCTCTGCGAGAGCCACCATTCAACCAGTTAAAGCACATGTTTTCCATACCGCGATCAGGAAACCCTGAGCGTCTACGAGACCCTTTCAAGGGGTCCTTGGGACAAAACACTTTTCGTAATAACTCTCAGACACTGTTGCCTTTTCTCCCCCCTCATTCCCTCGTGAGTTGACAGTAAAGTTTTCCAGAGGCTGCATGCCATGTGATATTATAACAGATTGAATGCAGAAGCAGATAGCAGACTCCAGCTGTCTTTCACCAAGCTCACTTGGGAGATTTGCACAAACACAAAGCAGTGGGGCCCCAATCACTATTTCTTAAAAGATCGTCATTTTTAATGAAAAATGTAATTTATGTTAGCATACAGAGGGTTCGTTATATTATATGTAAAGTTAATAGACTAATAAGTAAATATTTTTTAACGTGTCTAGGTTTTCACTTCTACTTTGGGAAATATCGATAAATATAATGGACATTAAAGGTGGTGTTTGAGGTCCTCAATCATTTTTAAGAAGGTAAGGTGGTTCCCTAGGTCAAAAGTGATGGAGACTGCTGACTTAGAGCAGGTGGCTTCCTGCCTGCTCCCTAAAATAAAAACTGGGGAAAGGTTAAATTCTGTCTCGCCGAGCTGATCTGTGTTGACTTTGAGACTCTGTGGATGAGCCCTGATAAGACCTTCAGGAAGGACGCCTCCCTTCTGGGCTCTGAATGCCCCATCCTTTCTGAATCTGAGAGACACAAATGCCGTCTTCTGGAGCTTGCAGAAGGGTTGCCTGTTTCTCTTCTGTGCTCTCGGAGAAGGTAGGTGGGGATGATAGTCAGGCATCAAGACACAACGCCAGGTGAACCGAAATGGGCAGGGGAAGGGGGCGGGATCTTGTGTGTGGGTAAATGTGGGTTTTCCTGCACACACCCATAAAACAGTAAGACGATTCCAGGTGTTGGAGCCCAGGGCAGGCCACCCCCAAAATGTGCCTCCATGGCATACTGATTATTTTTAATTAAAGTTACTAAAGAAATGGCCGATACAAGGGAGACACGCTGACCCTTCTCTCGGTCTCCCTGAAGCAGGAGAGACATCTCCCCAGTGAAAGGTGCCCGCCCCCCACCATTTGGAGATAGAAGGACACCCTTATCCCCAGAGACAGGGGAATTTGGTTGAGAAGCCTGTAAAACAAACCTTGTAACGTCATTAACCGACCACCCCAAGCCCCAACTCTGCTTAGATCCTTCACTAAGGAAGCACCGAAAGCCCAGGCTTCTTTGTCCCAACACAGGTATAGAATTGAGGAGTCACGTGACAGTATGACTTTCACCAAGTATTGGTGAGTGGGATTAATTGTAGTTGTTGTATCAAAGAATTCCATCTCTGTGACTCACCCCTGCCAACTTTGACTCTCCCTTGGATGCAGAGACGTCTACCGTTTTCCTCTACATGGGGCTTCTCGTAAGATAACGTGCGCACGAATCGCAGGGAGGGTTTTGTTGTGATGAAAACTCTGAGCACGTGTAAGATGAGGTTGAGAATCTGCTTTGTTTAAAATGAGCTCCCAGACGGTGCTGATGTTACAGCCCACGGACCGGATTTTGAACATCAAGGTTACAAGCAAAGTAATGCGGGTCTCTTTAGCAGATGGTCTTGCTGTGCTCCCAGGAAAAGCAAATGGCGACACTCAGCACCTAACCAGCTTCTGCAACGTAGATACTTACGTGTTGATGTTTATTGGGGGTCTTTTTTTCAGTGTAGGTATGTTAGGTGCGTGCATTTAGCTTGGAAAGAACATTCTCAGTTGTGAAAACTATTTTCATATCGCAAGTTAAGGAAAAGAGAGTCAAAGCTTGCTACCCTTAAAACTGTAAGACCTGTACAGTAGAAACTAACACAACATTGTAAAGCAACTATACTCCAATAAAAATTAATAATATATTTTTCTAAAAATTGTAAGGCCTGCCCCGTAGAGATTCACTCAAAGTGCATAACATGTTCCAGAGTTTTCAGCTATGTCCAGAAAATTCCCTCTAAAAAAAAGTCCATGCTTCCTCTTTGTGCCAAGAACTAGGGGTTTAGAAGTCTGTAAATGCAGAATCAGCAAGCCCAATGAATTTGAATATGGCGATTCAAGAAGATTGTTTTAACTTGTGTTTGTACAACTAACTAAAACATGGTTCTATTTTATAAAACATAAAAATTAAATATGGACGGCCTCTGAAGAGAGCAGTTTACATCTAAATTTTTTAAAGTAAACCTTTCAGTGATTTACATTTTATTTTCTCATCTAAGCCCAAAAAGGTTTGATTAAAATTTTATCTACTTGGCTATCTGCTATTTTATGCCAGTACTATCCCCTGGGACACTTTTCTCTTTTGATCATTCCTTAAAGAAAAGCTGCAATGATAACAGATGGATAAAGTTGAAGGGTTTTTACAACCAGGCAGTTTTCTCCAGTGGAACAACTGTTACACTTGCACAAAATTTTGAGTGGGAAAATCCAAAGTAGAGTTTGGCGGGGGGGATGTTAAACTAGGGAGCAGGTGCTGCCTGTATCTCATGATGAGTTTGGAGGATGTACAGTAAGTCCTCTACATACGAACGAGTTTCGTTCCAAGAGAGCGTTTGTAAGTCCAGCAACGTTAGCCTAGGTACCCAGCTAACACCATGGTCTATGTAGTACTGTACTGTAATAGGTTTATAATACTTTTCACAGAAATAACACATAAAAGACAAACACACACAAAAAATAAAGAAAACATTTTTAATCTTACAGTACAGTACCTGGAAAAGTACAGTAGTCCAGTACAACAGCGGGCATCCAGGGGCTGGCATCGAGGGAACAGACAAGAAGAGTTACTGCCTGGAGGAGGGAGAGGAAATGGGAGATGGTAGAGCTGAAGGATCGTCAGCAATAGTAGACGGAGGGCGAGCTGCAATGTCACTCACTCCTGACGTTGCTGGAACAGGTTCTGGTTCCTTGCTGGAACCAGATGCACATTCGCATCTTTGAAAGTTCGCAATTTGAAGGTTCCTACGTAAGGGACTTACTGTATAGCAATGCACAGAACGCACATGTGCACTTGTGCTGAATGAAGGCTTTCTGAGTTGCTGACGCCACCCAGGAGCTCAGAGTTCCTTTTTTGTTAATTTTTATTCTTTATTGGAGTATAAGTGCTTTACAACGTTGTGTTAGTTTCTGCTGCACAGCGAAGTGAATCAGCCACACGAATACACACATCCCCTCCCTCCTGGACCTCCCTCCGCCCACCCCTCCATCCAGTCCCACTAGACTATCACAGAACACCAAGCTGAGCTCGCTGCGCTATACAGCAGGTTCCCACTAGCTATCTGTTTTACACATGGTAGTGTGTATCTGTCAAATCTAATCACCCAGTGCATCCCACCCTCCCCTTCCCTCTCTGTGTCCACACGTCCGTTCTCTACGTCTGCCTTTCTATTCCTGCCCTGCAAATAGGTTCATCTGTACCATTTTTCTAGATTCCACATATATGCATTAATATACGATATTTGTTTTTCTGACTTACTTCACTCTGTATGACAGACTCTAGGTCCATCCACATCTCTACAAATGACCCAATTTCATTTCTTTTTATGGCTGAGTAATATTCCATTATATATATGTACCACACCTTCTTTATCCATTCGTCTGATGATGGACATTTAGTTTGCTTCCACGTCCTGGCTATTGTAAATAGGGCTGCAATGAACATTGTGGTACATGACTCTTTTTGAATTATGGTTTTCTCACGGTATATGCCCAGTAGTGGGATTGCTGGGTCGTATGGTAGTTCTATTTTTAGTTTTTTAAGGACCCTCCGTACTGTTCTCCATAGTGGCTGTATCAATTTACATTCCCACCAATGGTGTAAGAGGGTTCCCTTTTCTCTCCACCCTCTCCAGCATTTATTGTTTGTAGATTTTCTGTTGATGGCCATTCAGACCGGTGTGAGGTGATACCTCATTGTGGTTTTGATTTGCATTTCTCTGATGATTAGTGATGTTGAGCATCCTTTCGTGTGCCTCATCTGTATGTCTCAGAGTTCCTTGATATACTTATTGGAACGTGGAAATGACAGAGCCTGTGATGGAAGGACGGAGTGTACTGCTTCTGCATCTAGATGTGCTTGTTATGGAGCCTGTCTTAAATCAAATGGGATGAGAATATGATATGGGATCCTTTGCTAGCCATTGCACTTGGCACCAATCTAAATACCCCATTGCCTCTCTGAGAAAACCTTCGGGGGTGCAGGAACTCCATTGCAGAAAATCTACTGGCCTTGAAAAGGTAAAATGTGGCTTCCGAATCCTGAAATAAACAGCGAAATTTCATTGAAAAGTCTGCAGGACTACAGCAGACCCATTTCCTCCTGAGTAGAATAGTTTTTTATTTTTTTTGTTTTAACTTAAGGAGTCTGAGGATGGCAACACTGATAAAGGGAAAGGTATTTATTTTAGGGAATTCTTATAAAAAAGCAAATGGCTGAATAATTTAACAAGAATATGCATAAGGAGGTGGTTAGTAGATTGAACTTTATTTTTAAATTTATTTTTTGATGGAAGTATAGTTGATTTACAATATGTTGTATTTCTGCTGTACAGCAGAGTGACTCAGTTATGTATATATTCTTTTTCATATTCTTTTCCATTACAATTTATCACAGGATATTGAATATAGTTCCCTGTGCTATATAGTAGGACCTTGATGTTTATCCATTCTATATATACTACTTTGCATCTGCTAACCCCAAACTCCCACTCCATTCCTCCCCCACTCCCCTCCCCCATGGCAACCACTAGTCTGGTCTCTATGTCTGTGAGTCTGTTTCTGTTTAGTAGATAGGTTCATTTGTGTCATATTTTAGATTCCACATGTAAGTGATACCATATGGTATTTGTCCTTTTGCATCTGACTTACTTCACTTAGTAGCATAACCTCTAGGTCCATCCATGTCCCTGCAAATGGCTGTTTCATTCTCTTTTATGGCTGAGTAGTATTCCATTGTGTATATAGCACATCTTCTTTATCCATTCGTCTGTCGACGGACATTAGGTTGTTTCCATATCTTGGCTATTGTCAGTAGTGCTGCTATGACATTGGGGTGCATGTATCTCTTTGAATTATGGTTTTGTCCAGATATATGCCCAGAAGTGGGATCGCTGGGTCATATGGCGACTCTTACGTGTCTGTCTTATTCAGTAGGCTGAGCTCCTATATGGAAAACAAGCAGTGGGCTACATTTGCCTTGTTGGCTATCATCTGTGGACCTCTTCTCTTGTTTCAGAGTAAAAGTCTCTTAGAGCACTGGCCTTCTGAGCCATGTCGTTGATTGAATCTCCCTTTTATTTTTTAATCTATTTATTGAAGTATAGTTGTTTTACAGTGTTAATTCCTGCTATACAGTAAAGCGACTCAGTTATAGATATTCTTTTTCTTTCTTTTTTTCCCGTACATCATTACTGGAATATAATTGCTTCACAATACTGTGTTAGTTTCTGAAAAACTAAAAATAGAACTACCATATGACCCAGCAGTCCCACTACTGGGCATATAGCTTGAGAAAACCGTAATTCGAAAAGAGTCATGTACCACAATGTTCATTGCAGCCGTATTTACAATAGCCAAGACATGGAAGCAACCTAAGTAAGTGTCCATCGAAAGAGGAATGGATAAAGAAGATGTGGCACGTATATTCTTTTTCATCTTCTTTTCCATTATGATTTATCAGAGGATATTGAATGGAGTTCCCTGTGCTGTGCAGGAGGACCTTGTTGTTTATCCATCCTATTTATAACAGTTTGCATCTGCTAACCCCACATTTCCCGTCCATCCCTCCCCCACCCCCTCCCCCTTGGCAACCAGAAGTCTGACTGAACTTATTTTACTTTTTTATTTTTTTTTCTTGTGCTACGCGGGCCTCTCACTGCCGTGGCCTCTCCCGTTGCGGAGCACAGGCTCCGGACGCGCAGGCTCAGCGGCCATGGCTCACGGGCCCAGCCGCTCCGCGGCACGTGGGATCCTCCCGGACTGGGGCACGAACCTGTGTCCCCTGCATCGGCAGGCGGACTCTCAACCAATGCGCCACCAGGGAAGCCCTGAACTTACTTTAAATGGAGGAAATTCAGGATGGACCTGTATCCAACCAAAGTGGGTTTCACAACGTGACAAACATTAGAAAGAAAGAAAAAAAAAACTACTTCCCTGCTGCTTTGTCTGTCCTGAAGAGGAGCTTTTTATTTCTTGGTAATACTTCACACTGATAACGTAAAAAGAGGCAACCATTACTGTGACAAAGAATTAAAGACAGCTTAGATCCTTCAGCCTCCTGCAGAAAAGAATTAGTGGGAACAAGGGGAAAATAACAGGAAAATGGTACTGTTTTAAAAACCACATGGAAGTCCCCCAACATAGAAAAACCTTAGGTAGCATTCTTTGCCAGGACATTTTTTTTGGTAGGGCATGGACATCATAAAATGCATTCTCTTAAAATCCCAGGCATGTGCTAGTAGCCGAGTAGAGTATGTGTCATGCATAATGTGAGTATGATTTTAAGTCACGTAGGCAGCTTTTCCTTTCTTACACAAAATGTTCCTAAAAATTAACACAACATTTGTTTTTTCTGGGTTTTTTTTTCCTATTTATTTATTTATTTGGCTGTGCCAGGTCTTAGTTGCAGCATGCGGGATCTTTAATTATGGCATGCGAACTCTTAGTTGTGGCTTGCATGCAGGATCTAGTCCACTGACCAGGGATCAAACCCCGGCCCCATGCATTGGGAGCACAGAGTCTTAACCACTGGACCACCAGGGAAGTCCCACACAACATTTGAACGTGAGAAAATCAGATAACAAACTCCACGCTGAAAAGAGAACCGTAGGTCCATAAAACAAAAAATGAACACTGAAATATTTATTTTAGGCAAAATCACCAATAACAGTAGACCAGCGTTTCACACTTCTTTGGTTTTTTGGTGTTCATTTCTGTCAGAATGGCGCACACCATTGGCAAGTCTGAGTCCCAAAAGCTGGAGATTCCATTTTTTCATCTCACTGAATGATGTTCACATTGGTCTTCAATCTCATTAACTTTTTGAAACATGTACGTCATTTTTTTTTTTTTTTGGCTCTGCTGCGTGTCTTGCGGGATCTTCATTCCCCAACCAGGCATTGAACCTGCGCCGCGGCAATGAAAGCGCTGAGTCCTAACCACTGGACCACCAGGAACTTCCCTGTACTTCATGTTATAATACTAACACCTTCATGGCTCCCTTTTCTACCCTTTTAAAAACAAAATAATAAGGGCGATAATCAGTAAGATATTTAAAAAACTGTATTGGCATCACTGTACAAGGATGACAACTCTATCAAAAAGTAACCATTGACTGAGAATCCTGCTCTTTGGGAACACATGGTACTGGAGTGTCAGATGATACAGGGAAACCTGTACCTAAATATGTTTTTACATATTTAAAATGTATAAATAATCCAGATATGTGATCTCTATACAATGCATGCATAAATATAGATATATAAATAAACAGGATACGTATGTATTAGGGTATTTAAATAATAGTATTTTAAAAATGCTTCTTAAACAGCAAAGTGTTAATGTTCTGGTTACCAGTAGCATCAACGGCTATATCTTTTCACACTTGACTAAGAATCTGTACGTCAGCATTTCCCAGCAAATTCTCATGGAGTCGTCTTCACTGTGGGTCACGTGATGATCTGTGAACCAATCTCCGTGGTCAGGAAGTATAACCTCCTGGTTGACTAAAATCTAGGTTATAAGTTCCACTGTGGAGCATGAGTTGGACTCAAGTCTATCAGAAATGTTGAGCTGAAGGGCAGAAAACAGTTGGTCCCCCAAAGAGAAACAGCTGTAGTTACTGGGATAAACTAGATGGAACCAAAACGGGTATCCACCAGACACAACCAGTCAGTGACAGCGACAGGGCCAGGATGCATACCCACTGACCTGACACTGAACAGCCCCATGAACAAGGAAGGAAAGGCAAGGCGTGAAGTGATGCAGGTCTTGTGTGGGAAAGGAAAGAAGTGTTGCACCCAATGCTGAGAGCTTGGAAATGTAGGTCAAGGCCAGATGATGGAAGAATTGAAAGTCAGACTTGGGAGATTAATGATTAACATCCCCCAGCAGAGTGGGGCATTTGTTACAACGGATGAACCTACCCTGACGTATCATCATCACCCAGAGTCTGTAGGTTTCATTAGGGTTCACTGTTGGTGCTGTACAGTCTGTGGGTTTGGGCAAATGTATATAGTGACAAGCAGACTGATAACTTTTTTGGTCAACCTCCTATGCTGGACAGACTTTAAGGAAACCACCCCAATAATCCTTGACTTCCGGCCTTTGTATCCTTGTATCCGCCAGCGCACCCAGGCTTATGATGCCACTCCTGTGTTTATACAATATAAAACTGCACCTTTCTAGCAGGCTCTCTCTAGAGACTTTCTCTGTTTCTGACGCTGAAGAAGTCGATGGTCATGCTGGGAGGCCATGTGAGCTGAGGATGGCCCAGAAAAGCAGGTGGCTTCTGGGTGATAACCAGCAAGATGGTGGCCTCTCAAACCAACAGCCACTAGGCAACAGAATCTTACAGTGACCTGCCTGAGCTTGGGAATGGATTCTTCCCCAGTCAGTCCTCCACATGAGAGCTCAGCCCAGCCCAGCACCTGTACGGAAGCCTCGCCAACCTCTACCAAGAGGATTCATCTGTGCCTGAACTCCTGACCTGCAGAAACTGTGAGATCAGGCATACACATTACGTTCGGGCTAAGTCACAGTCTCTTTCAGAGAAGGGAGAGCCCTTTGCTTACTGCCACCAGCTCAGTTCAGTGTGGACCCTGAACACAGTATACTAACGATGTCTTGAATGGCAAGGATGCCTTCAAGGAGCAAAGAAGGGAGAAGTCGTGGGCTGGAAACGAATTGCTTTGCATTCTGCAAAGGGCGTCGTCTTGTTTCTAAATGCTTTCTGACGCCAGAGAAATCTCTAAAGTGAAGACAAGTGTAGCATGAACTAATTCATGTTCATTCAGTAGATATCAGTAAAGAGGGAACAGCTCTGGACCTGGGCGTGGAAGATAAGGGTTAGAACCCCAGTGCTTCCATTTATCAACTGCTTGAAACTACCAGCACAGTTAACCTTCTTCAGTCTCCAATTCCTTATTTGAACAGTGCAGATAATCATACGTCACGGAGAGGCGATTACCCAGAGTAGGCAGTAGGCAGGCACCTCTGAAAGCACTGGAGGTTGTTCCCCATATCCTAGGCGCTTGATCAAGGTGATTTCACTCCCTTTCTTTCTTCCCAGAAGTATTAAGGAGCAGCATTTTTAAAAATATATGTATTTTCGTTTATTGTCTAAGAACACTTAACATGAGATCTACTCTCTTAGCAAATTAAATGTACAACACAGTGTTGTTAGTTCTAGGCCCAGTGTTCTATGGTGGATCTCTGACTTTTTTAAAATTTTAATTTTATTGCAGTGTCGTTGATTTACAATGTTGTGTTAGTTTCAGGTGTACAGCAAAGTGATTCAGTTATATGTATACATATATCAACTCTTTTTTAAGATTATTTTCACATATAGGTTATTACAGAATATTGAGTAGAGTTCCCTGTGCTATACAGTAGGTCCTTGTTGGTTATCTATCTTATATATAGTAGTGTGTGTGTGTGTGTGTGTGTGTGTGTGTGTGTGTGTGTGTGTGTGTATGTGTGTTTGTGTGTGTTTTCATCCCAAGCTCCTGATTTATCCCTCCCCCCAGTGTTTCCCCTTTGGTAACATTAAGTTTTTGATATCTGTAAGTCTATTTCTGTTCTGTAAGTAAGTTCATTTGTATCTTTTTTTCAAATTAGATTCCACATATGAGTGATATCATATGATATTTGTCTTTATCTGACTGACTTCACTCAGTATGACAATCTCTAGGTCCATCCATGTTGCTGCAAATGGCATTATTTCATTCTTTTTTATGGCTGCGTAGTATTCCATTATATATATATATATATATATATATATATATATATATATATATATATATATATATTTGTACCACATCTTCTTTATCCATTCCTCTGTCAGTGGACATTTAGGTTGCTTCCATGTCTTGGCTATCGTGAATAGCACTGCAGTAAACATAGGGGTGCGTGTATCCTTTTGGATTATGGTTTTCTCTGGATATATGCACAGGAGTGGGATTGCTGGGTCGTATGGTAGCTCTATTTTTAGTTTTTTAAGGACCCTCCATACTGTTCTCCATAGTGGCTGCACCAGTTTACATTCCCACCAACAATGCAGGAGGGCTCCCTTTTCTTAAGGAGCAGTATTAATTAACTGTAGCAATTATGGTTCTCTGGAAAACAAGATGAATCTGGGGCATTCTATTCCAGGCATCCTATTGTTTTTCTTATTATTTTTATTACTCTCCTGCAGAAGGGCAACAAATGGTAAGCTCCCTGCTATGAGGGGTTTTCAGTAGAGGGAGAGAACTCTTCATGTCTCTATCTCGATGGCTAGTGGTCTCGCAAATTGCAAGGTGCAGTATAACTTGGAGTCATTCATTCAGTCATCAACCCAATAACGACACAGTTGACCCTCGAACAACATGGGGCTTAGGGGCAGTGACCCTCTGCACAGTAAAAAGTCTACCTGTAACATACAGTTGGGTCCCTGTGTCCCCGGTTGCATCCTGGGATTCAGCCAACCTCGGATTACTTAGAACTGTAGTATTTACTGTTGAAAAAAAAATCCATGTATAAGTGGGCTTGCATAGTTCAAACTCATGTTGTTCAAGGTTCAACTGTATATTGAGAACATCATTTGGGCCAAGCATGGTAATAGACTCTGTGGATTAAAAAAAAAATAGAAAATTAGCCATAATTCTTCAAAGAGTTCCGATTGTTCTGACCCTTAACATTTCCCTTTGATTTTATTGTGTATCAGCAACGGAATTCTGCAGCATACCTGGTAAAGGTCAGAGCAGAGTTGGCCAGGATGCTACATTAATCTAAGTATCATTCCTAGTTATAAGATGAATAGGAATTTGATAGCAAAAACCCTATCTTCCTAAACTTAGAGGAAGAATTGAAAGCAGATGGTTTGCATATGTTCCCAGCTTTTGCTCTGAGTCAGTGCGGCCAAATTTTTCATCGATATTCAGTGTCTTTTCACATTCACATCACTTTGGAATATATGCTCTTTAAGATGATACTTCTAAGAGATTTTTTGCCCATTTTACTGGTAAGTACAACATACCCGCTTTCATCTAATCCCTTAAACTGAACTTTGGATGAAGTATGTGTACCTGGGTCAACTTAATTCAATTGCTATCATGGTTCACTCAAGAAGGAAAATGAGAATAATCTATTTTTTTTATGGATGAAAGAAGGTAGAGTTCTGCCCTCAATGAATTTACTTCAAAAACAAACACTAAATACAGATGGGAATTAAAGAAAAAAAAAAAAAACACTCGACAAGATCTATTTAGGGACCCTGAAGCTCTAAAGCATTAGAAAAAACAGATTTCAAACATGGCACGTGTTTTTACTGCCACCTGTTTTCGATTCTCACCAAACTGAATAGATTCCATTGAATGATTTAATTCCAATGATAAGTAAAACTGAGCAAACACAGAAATCATAGATCAGCTCTCTACTCACTAAAATCCTGTGTTCACTAGAGCATTTCACGTAGAGTTTAAAAGGAATGCACAATGGATTCAACGTGCTCCATCTCCGAAAAATAAAGAAGGTAAATTATCTTGTTTGGAGCTCTCAAGGCACTCCTGGGGGCTTCTAGTTGTTTTTCCAGCCCATTCTGGTTCCATCAATGACTTAAATCCACAGTACCAGGTACCTCGGAGTATATTTGAATGGCAATTTGAGATTTCCTTGTCGTAATAAGATGCCTTTGAGTACTTTCCTTTCATTAAAAAGGAATGGAAGAAAACCTTTTTGAAACAAGGTGAACCATGGTGAGGGAAGGTTAATCTTGACTTCCAAGCTGTACAGTGCCCCCAAAGGCTGGATTTCATACCAGTGGGTATCGAAGGGTAGACTTAGAAGATGTCAATCCCTCCAAAATTCTCCAACGCCATTAGCTTGGGGGCTTTCCCCCTGCAGTCTGTCCTCTTCTGTGAACCCAGCCTGGTCTATCACATCCTCAAAATGATGAGCTCACCGTCTCTCTCCTGTTTTACTTTCTTGGAGAATCTGGGCTGTAGAAAGGCAGTGAAAACATTTACATCTCACTGTTAGAGCACTAGATGTTAAAACACTCATTTTACAACTTAACCCACTGCTTCAACGGCACAGCCAAGACTGCAGAGATTAAGTCATAAGTCCCAGGAGCAGTGCAGCTCTAGAACTTCATGAAGAAGGGTCCACTGAAATAGACATCTTTTATATTGCTTCTAGCGAAAGCAGCCCATGCTGGATCCGTCTAGAAGTTCATTTAAAAAGAAAAAAAAAATCAGAGAAGCAAGAGTATAATGGCAAAGAGAGTTACATAATTCTCCAGGTTATTTTTAGAATCATTTCCGTGGTGTGAAAAATAACTGAGGCAGGAATTAATAACGTGCATCTAGCTTCCTAGTAACCCGCTGAGCTTTCCCAGCAGTGGGGTTGCTTCCCCTGCATCGACAAAAGGAGTCTGGCGGAGGGTCAGCCTCGCTGTAACATGTCATGGCTGACAAGGCAGAGCAAAAGTCATGTCGTTTTCACCTCTTATTTCTGAGCTTGGGAGTCGCTGAAAGAAGGGGGAGCGGTGTGCTGATTCAGGCTGCCAGTAGTTTACAGAAGCGTTTCTCGTCACCAGTTTGGGGTCCTCTGTCTTTTCTTGCAGCCATGCTCAACTAGTATCCCTGTATTGAGCAGTTCCGGTACCTGCCTTTTATTCACTCTTCTCCAGATAAGGTAGAGAATCGATAAATATCAGTGCAGTTTCCTGTTGCCCTTTGTCCTCCGGGTGTTCTTGTTCTCCCAAAGCCTGCTTGCGTTGGGGACCAGCAGGCAGGAGCTAATCAACACAGTTCCGTGGCCACCGTTCCGTTTAGGATGTTGCAGGAAAAGACATTACCGTGACCACCAAGCTCTATGTTTCCTAATATTACGGAAACATTAACTCCACTGATGGGGATGGTGAGGGGTGCGTTACAAGAAGTGAGTTTCGTGGTAGAGATGCCAAGCGGGGACAGCCACAGGCAGATGGTAACCGCTGAACAGGACACGGGGAGACTCCCAAAGTGTTTTCATGGGAGCATTGCACTGCTCTGATGCCAGAGACCAAAGCCCTGTTACTCAGTAGGGCGGGGAATCCCAGACAAAGTTCCTCCCTTCTCTGGGCGTGCAGATTTTGTGCTCATAGGTCCTGAAAGAAGCAACGCGCACACCTGCAGACATCTGCCTGCACCCAAGGGGCTTAGAGAATGCTGAGCGGCTTTCAAACTGTTCTCTTTGTTACCGAAAGTGGGGCCTGGCTGCCCGCTGCTCCAAAGCCAGTAAAGAGGCAAGGCTGGAAGAAAGGAAAGTCTGCTCTGTTTGCAATGTCAGCACCCAGGGAGGAGGGCAGACTTCTGTCCAGAGGCCGACTTCCAGTCCTCCCCTCCCCCATGCCTCTCCCCCGGGCAACCACAGGTCTGTGCTCTATGTCTGTGAGTCTGTTTCCCTCTTGTAGATAACTTCATTTGTGTTGTATTTTAGATTCTACATATAAGTGATATCATATGGTGTTTGTCTTTCTCTTTCTGACTTACTTCACTTAGTATGATCATCTCTAGGTCCATCCATGTCCCTGCAAATGGCATTATTTCATTCCTTTTTGTGGCTGAGTAATATCCCATTATATATATGTACCACATCTTCTTTATCCATTCATCTGTCGATGGGCACTTAGGTTGCTTCCATGTCTTGGCTGTTGTAAATAGTGCTGCTATGAACATTGGGATGCATGTATCTTTTTGAATTAGACTTTTTGTCTTTTCTGGACATATGCCCAGGACTGGGATTGCTGGATCATATGGTAGCTCTATTTTTAGTCTTCTGAGGAACCTCCATACTGTTCTCCACAGCGGCTGCACCAACTTACATTCCCACCAACAGTGTAGGAGGGTTCAAAGGATACCGAGTTTTGGTCATATACATGACAAATTAAGTCCTAGACATCTACTGTACAGCATAGAGCCTATAGCTAACAATACTGTATTATAGACTTAAAAATGTACTGAAAGGATAAATCTTTTTTTTTTTTTTTTTGCGGTACGCGGGCCTCTCACTGTTGTGGCCTCTCCCATTGCGGAGCACAGGCTCCAGACGCGCAGGCTCAGTGGCCATGGCTCACGGGCCCAGCCACTCTGCGGCATGTGGGATCTTCCTGGACCGGGGCACGAACCCGTGTCCCCTGCATCGGCAGGCGGACTCTCAACCATTGCGCCACCAGGGAAGCCCAAGGATAAATCTTATGTTCAATGTTATCACACACACAAAAAAGTAGTAATAAATAGAATTGGAGGAAATTTTTGGAGGTGATAGCTGCAGGCAGAGATTGTGGCGATGGTTTCATGGGAGTAGACACCATCTCCACATGTCATTAAGTTCTATATATTAAACATGCACAGGGCTTCCCTGGTGGTGCAGGGGTTAAGAATCCACTTGCCAGTGCAGGGGACATGGGTTCGAGCCCTGGTCCAGGAAGATCCCACATGCCGTGGAGCAACTAAGCCTGTGCGCCACAACTACTGAAGCCCGTGCGCCTAGAGCCCGTGCTCTGCAACAAGAGAAGCCACTGCAATGAGAAGCCCGCCCGCCACAACAAAGAGTAGCCCTCGCTCGCTGCAACTAGAGAAAGCCCGTGCAGCAATGAAGACCCAACACAGCCAAAAATAAATAAATAGGTAAATAAATAAATATATTAAGAAAATAAAACCAAAAACAAGCCCACGACAGAGGTCTGGGACTGGTCCTTCTTCCCAGCCCCCAGAAGGAACCAACCCCCAAAACACCTTGATCCGTATCTTATATCATATAATATGTGGTTTATATATATGTAGGAGATAACTCTTATTTATCTATCTAAAGATGTATATACATATCACGTATATTTATATTATAAACACAAAAGTATATTATCTATTATACGTTATATACACTTTTTATTTTATAGATCACACCTAGGATTTCTTTCAAGGGATTGGCTCCCACGTTTGCGGGTGCTGTGACATTCAAAATCGGTAAGGCAGGCTGCAAAGTGAGGCAGGAGCTGATGTTTTAGTCTTGAGACAGGATATCTTCTTCTCTGGGAAATCTCACCTCTGATTTCAAGGCTTTTCAGCTCACCAGGAAAGAACCCCTTCCATTGTCAAGGGTAATCTGCTTTTCCTGCATCTTTTTAAAAAGGTTTATGTTGGCGTATAGTTGCTTTACAACGTAGTGTTAGTTTCAGGTGTACAGCAAAGTGAATCATTTATACATATACATATATCCACTCTTTTTTAGATTCTTTTCCCATACAGGCCATTACAGAGTACTGAGTAGAGTTCCCTGTGCTATACACTAGGTCCTTATTAGTTATCTAGTTTATATATAGTAGTGTGTATGTGTCAATCCTAATCTCCCAATTTATCCCCCTCTGCCACTCTGCTTTTCTTAAAGTCTACTGATTCTGGATGTTAACCACATCGATCAAATACCTTCACAACGACATATGTGTTTGATTAGACTACTGGGAACTATAGCCTAACTCAGCTAACATGTGATGTGATGAATTGTGCCCACCCCCGCCAAATTCACAGGCTGAAGCCCTAAGCCCCAGAAGCTCAGGATGTGGCTGTATTAGGAGATGGGGTCTTTAAAGAGGGGGTGAAGGTAAATGAGGCCACTGGGGTGGATCGTGATACAATAGGACTGGTGTCCTTAAAAGAAGAGGAGATTAGGACACAGACGGACACAGGGAGAAGACAGCCATCTACACGCCCAGGAGAGAGGCTTCAGGAGGAACCAGCCCTGCCCACACCTGGATCTCAGACTTCTAGCCTCCAGGACGGAGAGAAATAAATGTCTGTTGTTTAAGCCACCTGGTCTGGAGTACTTTGTTATGACAACCCTAGCAGACTAATGCAACACATAACACTAACCATTAAACTGTATAACAGACTGTGGGCTACCATACTTAAAATATGTCCAGAATATTAACCACAAACAACAAAGCCTGAAGAGAGAGTTTGAGAAGAACAGAAATACACATAAATTTAAATAAGTGAAAAAATTCTCTTTTTCCCTCATAAGGGAAGAAATGCAAATCCAAACGTGGGTGGGAACCCATATTTTTAACCTTCCAATAGATAACTAAAAAATTGATAACACCTAGGAGATGTTTTGATAATAAGTGTGTAAAAGTGTGAATCAGCCCCTTGAGAGGGAAATTTGGCAAAGAAGATTCACCCTTAAAAAACAAACGGCACAATCAACAAATGAACAGAAGACCTAAGTTGACATCTCTCCAAAGAGGACATACAGATGGCTGAGACGCACATGAAAAGCTGCTCAACATCACTAACTATTAGAGAAATGCAAATCAAAACTACAGTGAGGTAGCACCTCACACCAGTTAGAAGGGCCGTCATCAAAGAATCTACTAACAATAAATGCTGCAGGACTTCCCTGGTGGCACAGTGGTTAAGAATCCACCTGCCAATGCAGGGGACATGGGTTCGAGCCCTGGTCCGGGAAGATCCCACATGCCGTGGAGCAACTAAGCCCGTGCGCCACAACTCCTCAGCCTGTGCTCTAGAGCCCGCGAGCCACAACTACTGAGCCCATGTGCCACAACTACTGAGCCCATGTGCTGGAACTACTGAAGCCTGCGTGCCTAGAGCCCATGCTCCCAACAAGAGAAGCCACCGCAATGAGAAGCCCGCGCACCACACAAAGAGTAGCCCCGACTCACTGCAACTAGAGAAAGCCCACTCACAGCAACAAAGACCCAACGCAGCCAAAAATAAATAAAATTTTTAAAATGCTGGAGAGGGTGTGGAGAAAGGGAACCCTCTTGCACTGTTGTTGGGAATGTAAATTGATACAGCCACTATGGAGAACAGTATGGAGGTTCCTTAAAAAACTAAAAATAGAACTACCCTATGACCCAGCAATCCCACTACTGGGCATATACCGTGAGAAAACCATAATTCAAAAAGAGTCATGTACCACAGTGTTCATTGCAGCACTATTTACAATAGCCAGGACATGGAAGCAACCTAACTGTCCACTGACAGATGAATGGATAAAGAAGATGTGGTACATATGTATAATGTAATATTACTCAGCCATAGAAAGGAATGAAACTGGGTCATTTGTAGAGACGTGGATGGACCTAGAGACTGTCAGGCGGAGAGTGAAGTGAGTCAGAAAGAGAAAAACAAATATCGTATATTCACACATATATGCGGAATCTAGACAAATGGTACATATGAACCAGTTTGCAAGGCAGAAATAGAGACACAGATGTAGAGAACAAATGTATGGACACCAAGGGAGGCAAGGTGGGGGTGGGTGGTGGTGCTGGGATGAATTGGGAGATTGGGATTGACATGTATACACTAATATGTATAAAATAGATAACTAATGAGAACCTGCTCTATAGCGCAGGGAACTCCTCTTCACTGTACAGTAGAAACTAACACAACCTTGTAAAACAACTATACCCCAATAAAAATAAAATTAAAAAAATGCACATGGCCTGTGACTCAGCATCTCCTTCCACTTCTAGGGACACACTCAGAAATACACACACCCATGTGACAGAGAGATCTATGATTTGGGGTGCATACACTACAGAACTGTTTTGTAATAGTGCAGAAAAACACGAAAATGACCATTGATGGAAGTCCAATGACAATCATTCATAAATGGAATATTAGGCAGCCATGAAAAAGATTGCCTGTGTGTGTGTGTGTGTGTGTGTGTGCGCGCGTTCACGTGTGTACTGTATACTAACCTACACTATTTCCAGAAGCTTAGAAGAGAAATTTGTATCAGCCTCTAGAGAACAGTAACTGAATCTGCTCTCCAAGAATGTTTAATTCTTGCTTATATAACTGTGTATTCTTGGACTTTTAATTTTCCCATTTGTGCTCTGTCAGTTAAAATCGCCAGTTAAATACTCTTGAATTCCTTCAGTTAACACAATGCCATACTGGGTTCCATTTTAATAAAATAGTCATGGACTTGCTATGGCAGTCTACAGAAGAGACTTGCTGGATTCTGTAGGTGGACTCTGCTCATTTGCATCCCTCCTGCTGAAGCAGTAATTTAAAATTAAATGCTGCTTCACATGCAAGTCCATGTATGATACAGATAAATCATGAGTTCATCTCTGGACAAAGAAAATCTCACCCTTTCCTTGAAGGTATGAAATATCTTGGAAACATCCAATTCTTAAGATTACCCATCCTAACTTCTACCTTTTACGTAAGAAACCTACATTTTGAGGCCTGGGTTAAAATTTGCCACGTCCACACACACGGTTATATAACTATTGACTTAATTACTGAGCACACTTTTAAACCTGTGTTTTATGCTTATAGATACACAAGGAATCATTAGTAGTAAATATGGACCATGAAACTTAGGTTAAATAACTACTAAGGGAAAATCGTGAGTTCTTAGCCTTGCAGGTTTTGATCCAGGTTCTAAAAATTCTGCCAGGAAGCACGACAAACTTAAAATATTCTCAAGTGCCAACAATTGTCAATGCTGGTGCTGAGGAGACAGGCTGTAATTGTTAAGAACACACGTGAGGAATGTGCAGAAAATAAAGGACTTGACATCTATATAGTCATGCTGCGTTCAAAAGTGAAGAGTTCCCAAGGTGGATAATACAACGGTGCAAATTTGAACTCATTACCTTTGGCATTCAGCACAGCTCCTTTGATCAGCCAGACTTGGGATAATTTCTAGATACCAAGTGAATTTCGGAGGTTGTGCTGTGTAATTCAGGAAATCTGACAGCTTGGCAAGGCGGAAGCAGGATGCTTCTTTCAAAAGTTGAGCCAGCTTTTGTCATGGAATCGAGCCGCTCTTTTGCCAAGTTTTGAGCATCCCTGGGCAACCCAGTCATGGCTGAAGTCGGGTCCTGAAATGGTGAGTTATGTCTGATTCACTGGAGTTGTGGGTTAACACTGAAAACTCATACTTGAACACCTGACTAACTCCAGGTCCCTCAGAAAGTGACCTTACTTAGAGATAGGGTCAGTGAAGGTGTATTTAAATTTGGATGAAGTCATTAGGATGGGCTTAGTCCAATAGGACTGCTGTCCTTATGCAAAGAACAAATTTGGACACAGACACAGGAAGAATGCAGTGTGACTGATGGCAGATATCGGGGTGATGTTTCTACAAGCCACGGAACACCAAAGATTGCCAGTAGGCCACGAGAATCTAGGGGAAGGGCATGGAACAGGTTCTGTGGCACAGCCCTGGCAGGAACCAACCCTGCCCACACCTAGATCTCAGACTTCTAGCCTCCAGAACTGAGAGAGGAGAAATTTCAGCCAGGACTGGGATATCACTCCAGAACGTCTATGGCGGACAATGAAGAAGGAGAAATCGATTTCCTTGGTCGTGGGCAGAACATCTGAATCGCGGATGAGGCTAAGCTCAAGAAATTTCAAGAAAAACATGCTGGACCTCCCTGGAGAAATTATATTAGAGCAAAACCTAAATGTGAAAGGTTGACACGGACCCCACTGCCCAGCTGTGTGGAAGTTCACAAAATAGAGCAGCAGTCTCTAGAAGAAAACCATGCTCTTTAGATAAGAATTTGAATGTGCATTCCCAGTGAGATTTTATTATTTCTGGTAGACACAATCTTACAGAATAAATGAGGCCGTTTCAATGGATGTATGTGAGTTGCCCCTACTGGGAAAAAGGAGAGTATAAAACAAAATATAACCAGGAGACTCACACGTGAGGGTCCGGCAGGAAGTCCGGCATGGTACTGCATGTCTCCCAAAGCTAGCCATCTGCAAAGAGCAGGCACCCAGCCCCAGAGGTCTGGCCCCGTCTCCCCCAGCCCCTGCCAGCAGGGCAGCTGAGTGGTCAGCCTTCAGCTTCTGTACGGGCCCCTCCTGCCGCCCTGTCAGGCCAGGCATCCTTAGGGCCGCCACTATACCAAGCCTGGACACATGCTGGACCTTCACGTTCCCGCAGCTCAGCAAATTTTAAGCTGGGACACTACACAAAACTTGATGTTAAAGCAGTTGAGGCTGCCAATACAGAAAAAAAGAAGAAAGGAATCAGCTTCCCGGGTGCACCTGCATTGCAATTCCACGCCCTGGAATCGGGTGCTGTGGGTCCAGGAGAAACTCTGCGACTAAATGCCCCTTAAAGAGCTATAAAAATGTGGTTGTCAGGTCCCCCACTGCAGAGAGTGTGGTTGCCAGGGGCTCCAGGGGCTGTGCCCCGAAAGCCATCACCTCGTTTGTGTGGTGGCCATACTCCCCCAGACTAATTGCCCCCTAATGCCCAAGTGTGTCAGGCAGGACACTTCTGGGGAGACAAAAGACTCCTCTGATGATCACCTTTGGCTTCAAGACCCCGAGGCCGCCTTTCCCAATCTTCCTACCCCCTTCCTCTCTCTTCTGCTAAAAGTCAGACTTTGCGTTCAGCTCTGCTGGGTCTCCCAGCCTTACCCAGATCCTCTGCCATCTTCCCTCACACGGGTTTTTCTCCTGAAACAATCCTTTCCAGTTGAGTCACGTCTTGTCTGCTTCTGCAAGGGTGCATCTTGGAATCTCCTTCTCAGTGAACCCAGAAGAACCCAGGCATCCGTGTGTTTAAACACTTCCATGCAAGAAAGCATGTCTGTTTTTCCAGAGGTTGAGCTGTTCTCCATCAAATGAGAAGTTAAGGCTCCATCAATTCAGGGAGAGAAAAAAAAAAGCCGTCAACTTTCAAATGACCCTTTTTCTCCCTTTCAAATGCCTCTTTTTCTCCCTTCTGGGGCCATGACTGTTTCAAAAATGATTAGGATCCAGTTTGAGTGAAAGCATAAGGCACCCTAGGAATTATTATATCTTTACAGTCACAAGAGAAGTCGGCCTGTGTCTAGAAAAAAAAAAGGTAAGGCAGAGGTCATACATATCCGTATTTTTTTTTAAATAGTCTCAGGTGTAGGGACTTCTCCGGTGGTCCAGAGGTTAAGGCTGCACGCTTCCACCGCAGGGGGCATGGGTTCAATCCCTGGTCAGGAAACTAAGATCGTGCAAGCCATGCGGTGCAGCCAACAAAAATTAAAATTAAATAAAAATTCAAAATGTAGAAAAATAGTCTCATGTTTAGAATTAAACAGTGGCTGAGAGCTAAAGAGAAAGTCCTAGCCCCAGACACAACATAGCATGATTTTTTTCCTTTCTTCCTTCCTTCCTTTCCCTTTCTCTCTCTCTCCCTTTCTTTCTTTTCTTTCTTTCTTTCTTTCCTTCCTTCCCCTTTCTCTCTCTTTCTTTTCTTTCTTTCTTTCTTCTTATTATATAACTACATGTATATGATATGCTGTTTCACAATTTTTAAAGGTTATACTCCATTTATAGCTATTATAAGATATTGGCTATATTCCCCATGTTGTACAATATATCCTTGTAGCTTATTTTATACCTAATTATTTGTACCTTTCAATCCCCCACCCGTATTTTGTCCCTCCCCCTTCCCCCTTCCCCCTGGTAATCACTGCTTCATTCTCTGTATCTGTGAGTCTGCTTCTTTTTTGTTACATTCACTAGTTTGTTGTATTTTTTAGATTCCACATGTAAGTGAGATCATACAGTATTTATGTTTCTCTGTCTGACTTATTTCACTTAGCATAATACCGTCCAAGTCCATCTGTGTTGCTGCAAGTGGCATTATTTCATTCTTTTTCATGGCTGAGTAATACTCCTTTGTATATATGGACCACATCTTCTTTGTCCATTCATCTGTTGATGGACACTTAGGTTGCTTCCATGTCTTGGCAATTGTAAATAATGCTGCTGTGAATACGGGGGTGCATGTATCTTTTAAAATTAGTGTTTTAGGGAAGTTCGCTGGCAATCCAGTGGTTAGGACTGCACTTTCACTGCTGAAGGCGTGGGCTCAATCTCTGGTTGGGGAACTAAGATCCCACAAGCCACGTGGTGTGACCAAAAATAATAATAATAATAAAATAAAATTGGTGTTTTTGTGTTTTCCGGATATATACCCAGGAATAGAATCGCTGGGTCATATGGTAGCTCTATTTTTAGTTTTTTGAGACGTCTCCATACTGTTTGCCACAGTGGCTGTACTAATTTACATAAGGAAAGTTGAAGATTTCCTTGTATAAAATCAAGTAACTTGGGAACATAAGAAATTTTCATAAATAACACAAAGGCTAGTCACGCACAAGCAATTAGAATTTTTAAAAATTTATGACGTTAAGAGTTGCATAATTAGAGGAGAGCATTATATTTTGGATTTTGGTCGGGGGTCACGGTCAAAGCATTTACAAGCCTAGATGACCAGAGTTTCAATGCCAGAGCCTTAGCAATGATTCTGCTTATCTGTCTGGCTGCTATCTTAATAGCTGCCCCATCAAGGGGACTTGTGTTAGTTCACATAAAGGCCACCCGCTCATTTATTAAAAGCCGTTGGCATTGTAATATAAGAGAGAGAGAAAAAATCAATGTGCTCACTTCAAACATCAATAGATTGTTGAAGTTTGGGGGTGAGTGTAAAAGGCACGTAATTACAGAGACCTTGGATGAGTAGAGACCTGATATTTAAACCTATCACATAACCCAGAGAGGGTCCCATGTTCTGAAAGCATGGCTCTTCAGGGAAGCCCTTCCTGTCTGAGTAAGATTCCTGTTTGATCTAAGAAGTAGAAAAAATACTAGTGGAGCAATGTTAACCACTCTGCATGTTCAGTTCCTGGAATAATAATCAGCACAATGAAATGATAATGATAGCTTTATTAAATATACACCCTAGGTCCCTCGGGCAGGGCTCTAAAAATCAACACCATCTGTATAATGACTCTAGGGTGGAGGGGCTGTTATTCATCCCAGTTGATAGATGGAGCAGAATAAGTCAGAGAGAAGCAAAGGCTGTTTGGATTCAGAACCAAGGTCTTCCACTCTCTGCTTCACGGACGTTGTAATGGGATCATTCATGGACTCCTTAACTATTGCTGATTGTGTGACAGTCATCCCAAAACGTAGCAGCTTAAAGCATTTATTAAATTAAATCATCCATCATCTCACAGTTTCCACGGGTCAGGAATGTGGGCACAGCTTGGGTGAGTGTGGCGTTCAGGGTCTCACAAGGGAGCGATCAAGCCTTTGGTCGGCTGTGTTCTCATCTGGAGGTTCAAGAGGAGAAGGACCCAGTTAACTTTCCTTGTGGCTGTAGAACTGAACGCTCTGGCCATTTCTGACTCTCAGGCAGAGGCCACGCCCATATCCTAGAGGCCAGACTCATTAGCTCACCGTGTGGGCCCAGCATCATGACCCCCTGCTTCTTCAGCATGAGCAAGAGAATGTCTCTAAGAGCGTCTGCTAGCAAGATGGAGTGTGATGTAGCATCAGGAAAGAGGGAAGTCACACCCTGAGATCCTGGGCACGCCCAAGCACAGGGACGTATACAAGAAGGTAGACCAGAAGATGGGGGGCCACTGGGGGTCTTCTTACAATCTGTCCAGCGCAGGTGGAGCCCAAGACATCTCCAGTATGTCTTCAACTTCACCAACCCACGGGGAGAGCCTTTCTCTTAGGGAGGACCCATTCTCTCCTTTGAAACCTACCATGGGATAAAGTCAGACCCACCCATGATAACCTTCCTGTAGATGAACTCAAAGTCAGTTAATGTGGAACTGTCTGCAATCTCCCTTAAAATTTTCCATGTCTAGAAACAAATCTCCTTGACCACCGACACTCTATGGAAGGAGATCACACAAAGTTATGAACAGCAGGAAGCCGGGATCATTGGGGTCACCTTAGAAATAGCCAGTGTATTGGAACTGTGTGTGCACAAAATCTGAGAATATAAAACTCCAGTCACAACCATCGATAATGTAACAGCGAATAAAAGAAATAGAGATATTCTTCATGCATAAATGACTCTAAAAAATGTTTTACGCAAAGATCCTTTATAAAGACACTATGAGAAGATATACTTTAGCCCAGAGTAATAAACATGATAGGAAATACTGGATTCAATGTGAAAGATAAGGAAAGACCACTATGAGCCGTAGTGATAAATCTATAAATAAATATGTATTAATTTGCAAAAACAGTTGTAATACAATATTTAAATTTTATATATATATAAAAAAAAGAACTTCCCTGGCAGTCCAGTGGTTAAGACTCCATGCTTCCAGTGTAGGGGGTGCGTGTTCAGTCCCTGGTCAGGGAGCTGAGATTTCACATGCTGGGTGGCGCAGCCCAAAATAATTTTTTTTATACTAATATCTAAGCTGGAGTAGAAATGCTAACTAATATGAATAAGGAATGGGGGCGGGGGTAGGTATCTGACTCGGTGGAGTATGTTGCCGCCCTTGTCTGCTGCAGAAAGAGGATCATCATACTGACGAGCTTTGAAGTTCATTAAGAGATTGGAAATTTGAATATTTAAAACAACAAGTAGGAAAAAGTAAGGAAACCAAGCCAACAATGAAGAAAATCACCAGACGTCAAGAAGACAGATAAAATGAAGCCAGATACATAGTATCAATAGTGTATATCTGGGCTTCCCTGGTGGCGCGGTGGTTGAGAGTCCGCCTGCCAATGCCGGGGACGCAGGTTCGTGCCCCGGTCCGGGAAGATCCCACATGCCGCGCAGCGGCAGGGCCCGTGAGCCATGGCCGCTGAGCCTGCGCGTCCGGAGCCTGTGCTCCGCAACGGGAGAGGCCACAGCAGTGAGAGGCCCGCGTACCGCAAAAAATAAAAATAAAAATAAAAATAGTGTATATCTGTCAATCCCAGTCTCCCAGTTCATCCCACCCACCCCCCTTCCCCCTTGGTATCCATACATTTGCTCTCTATGTCTGTGTCTCTATTTCTGGTTTATAAATAAGATCATCTGTACGAATTTTTTTAGGTTCCACATATATGCATTAATATATATTTGTTTTTCTTTTTCTGACTTACTTCCCTCTGTATGACAGTCTCTAGGTCCATCCACGTCTCTACAAGTGACCCAGTTTCGTCTAAAATAGGTAACTAATGAGAGCCAACTGTATAGCACAGGGAACTTTCTCAGTGCTCTGTGGTGACCTAAATGGGAAGGAAATCCAAAAAAGAGGGGACATATGTATACGTATAGCTGATTCACTTTGCTCTACCGTAGAAACTAGCACAATATTGTAAAGCAACTGTACTCCAATAAAAATTTTAAAAAGCCAGATAAAGGGCAGGGTGAGACACGAAAACACAATTTGAAATAGTAGGAATATGTACAATTACGTCAGTCATCACCATAGATATAAAAGCTTAAACCTCTTCAACGTAGTAAGAGGCACACATACTCTGCTTGGATTAAAACTAACTGAATAAAATAATAACGCATCTCTAAATGATTTACTGGTGACATACCTATAACAAAATGACAAAAAGAGTGTGAAAATGATAGAAATGGAAATCTCACACCCGGAAAAAAAATAACCAAAATGAAACTGACATACAATTGACTTGAAACCAAAAGCAGGGAATAGAGTTTAGGGATATCACATAGTCTGAAAATCATCCTACTAAAAATCACGGTAATCTCAAACTTGCTTTCTAACGGTGACAGCGGTCTTGACGTACAGAAAGCTTAAAATGACAGAATCCCCCACAGGTATTTTTAAAACATATCTTTAGTGGGAGAATTAAATGCATCTCAAGTATTGCGAAAGGAAACAAAAAACAAAGCAAGGATAAAACCTGGAAGGTTGTAATTAAGAAGCTTAATCTAATTGATAGATTCCCCCAAAGATAGTGAAATATATATATAACCAAAAAAGACGTTATGTATTATTTTTGCAAGGCATCTGAATCATTTACAAAATTTAACCTGTGCTGATCTGAATCATGTGCTACAAAAGACAGCTCAAAAAAAAAAAAAATCCAAAGAATCGAAACCATCAAGACATCGTTTACTATCCATTGTGCAATTATATTAAATATCAACAATCAGAAAGTATAAAATAGAGAATTCCCTGGTGGTCCAATGGTTAGGACTCCGTGCTTCCACTTCCAGGGGCCCAGGTTCAGTCCCTGGTGGGGGAACTAAGATCCTGCAACCTGTGCAATGTGGCCAAAAAAAAAAAAAAAAAGTGTAAAATATATACAGAATCTAACTATATCATAGTGCCACTGCTACATATGAACACATGCAGGGCGCACTGGGTGGAAGATGGAATGGAGAAAAAAGTGTTTGAGACATTATTAGGAAACATGACAGAATGATTGTAAATTCTTGGTTTGAGGACAAGCCTTCTGGAAACTTAAATTCACACATTTCTCAGGGCAATTATAGCGACTACCTACTGTTACTGTTCATACAGACCTAAAATTATTCAGGTTTTCTCATAAATTCTGATTTTCCACAGGTTGGATCATAGTTTCTGAAACATGTTTATCTGTGTTGAGTATAGCATAGCATGGTCAGCCTGTTGTGTTTCCCTGGGCTCTGGACTTCGAAATCATAGGGAAACAGGGCTGCCCAGTTGTCACTACTTGGATTATTGATTCATTTTCTTCTCCGATAGAAGCATTTGCTCTTCATTGCTGTGCTTCTCACAAGTTTACCTGTAGAATCTTCCTTTTCAAAACAAGCATTAGTCTTAGAAACATCTTTTGGGCCCCTCAAACATTGCCTAATAGTCTAGAGAAACCATATGGTACCTGAAAAGTCAGCACCTTTCCTTATAACCTCATCTTATAATAAAAGGAACTGTGGGCTTCCCTGGTGGCGCAGTCGTTGAGAGTCCGCCTGCCGATGCAGGGGACACGGGTTCGTGCCCCGGTCGGGGAAGATCCCACATGCCGCGGAGCGGCTGGGCCCGTGAGCCATGGCCACTGAGCCTGTGCGTCCGGAGCCTGTGCTCCGCAACGGGAGAGGCCACAAGAGTGAGAGGCCCGCGTACCGCAAAAACAACAAACAAACAAAAAAAGGAACAGTGAAAATTCAATTAGAAGTCGAAAAGTATTAACCCAAGCACACTTGATTGTAAGTGTGAAGCAATTAAAGAGAAAACAGCATTCATTTAATTATTTTCTCTGAAATTAGATTTTCTTCAGAATCCATTTGGTACTTTTGGAAAACATGATTATTTTCCTATCTCCTTTCTGTATCCAAAAATATATTTGGAGAGTGATTCAGGCGTAGGTGCTCCGAACATTTAATAGCTAAGAGAAGAGGTCAAATTCAAGTTAATAATTGGATAATTGCCATTATGCAGGCCACGTACCTGAGTATTTTCCACTTTGTAACCGCAGAATGTAACTGGGCGTCACCGGCAAGCCTGCCCCTAAATCCTCCTGTCTTTTGAGGCGCCTCTTGAGGGATCAGGGAGCTCATCCCATATTCTGCCTTGATGGCCCACCACCATTCTCATAGGGTCGCGGGGCCTTGCAGACTCGGAGCAGTCAGTGCTTGGGGCTGGAGCTGCACTTGCCATGGCTTCTTTGTCACGCACAGCCCCTTCCTCAGTAACTTCAGACTGTGGACAAAAACCGGCGCCTGCCGTGTCAGTAACAAAGGATGTTGCAGCCATCGAGCCATCAACCACCGTAGCTGCCCCAGACTGGGCACCGTGAGGGGACTCGGGATGGAGAAAAGCAGGCTCCTGGCCCAAGATAACTGAGGTGCATATCAGAGGACTGATTTCACTGAGCCCAACCTCTTGCATCTTCCCATACAGAGAAAAATGCTAAATCCGTTTCCTCGAGATGCCTGGTTTCTTTAATCAACAGTAATCTTTTGATGTTCTACCTGCTTTTTGTTGCAAAAACTCCTGTATATCCTGGCTCCCCCCTCACCTCTTAGGGGCAGTCCCTCAGAACTGTTTGAGAGGCTGCGTCTCGGGCTTAAGACCTCAGGAAGTCCGCCAAATAAACCATAATTCTCAAATTTTAGGTTGTGCATTTTTTTTTCCAGTCGACAAGACCTTCCAATGGAAGGTGTCTTCCAAGACCATGGGAAGTGTAGGGCATTGAGGAGAGAGGACATCAGGACCAATTCCTATGAAATAAATATTGGAAGCTCTGATCTTAACAATCTTTGGTTGTCCTTGGCAACTCGGGAATTTCATGCTGACCATGAACTTCTACACCGTCCGCCTCCTTCTACTTGGATGGATGTTCCGCTCCAGCATCTTCCCAAGCTACTCCCCCACCCCGACTCTCGTCCCTGACGTATCTTTTCCCAGCACTCGCCCTCTGACCTGTCCTTGGAAACCCCAGATCCTTCAGTGATGGAGGACACTTGATTTTTTGCTTTCTTGTGTCTTTCTCTTTCCAGGTCAGGCCCAGAGATAGCACCCTTCACACCCGAGGAGGTATTTATTTCAAGGTATTTCCCTAAAGCTGGATTGTGAAGGCAGGAATCGTGACTCTTTTAGACTTTTCTGGTCTCTTGCAACTTCCCAATTTCCAGGGCAGCATGAAGGCATCCACGCAGCACAGAGAAGCATGGGCGGGCATGGCCGTGTGCCCATAAAGCTTTATTGGTGGACGCCAGAATTAAAATTTCATATGATTTTCGTGGGTCAGCAAAGATTCTTATGTTTATTCTTCACCATCGAAAACGTACAATCCTTTCCAAGCTTGTAGCCATACAGATTACAGGTAGATGTTAAACTTTGCCAGGGACCGTTGTTTTCCAAACCTTCTTTTTAAGAATAAGGTTCTCCTTTGCTATGATTCTCGACACCCGGTATGTGAAGATCACTGCTGGCTGATTTTTAAAATAACATTTAAAACATTTTACAGCCTCAAGAGGAACAGCATTTCTGTGGTACAATCAGAAAAACAGGATGTGAGACCTAATTCACACACGTTCATTGTGCACCTTCAAGAAACAACTCCTGTGTGAAATGACATGATGATAGTAATACCCCTCTTGCCCAGTTCTGTGGATTTTTCAGCAGAAAAGCCAAAGGCACGTAAAGAGAGACCATCTTTGCGCGCTGTGCTGTTTTCTGCAAATGCAGAGTCTACGGAAAGGATGTGGCTCGGATATGATTCTTCGATCCTCGAATGAGGAAATGTCTTCCAATCATTGCTAAAAGCACCCCCAGAGAGAAATGGAGTTTGACTATATTGACTGTCCTTCATTCTGACTTTTTAAAGTAATTAATGGATACGGTATCATTCGCAAGTTTTAGTTGCCACTACGGGATTGCCCCCAAGGTGAAAATCATTCTGCCGTGCTCTGGTCAGCACTCAATCTTCAATTCAAAGGTTGATGTCAGTTGATAAAGCGGTGCTTAAAGGAACCAGATTTGCCCTAGAAACTTCTGTTTTCCCCATCCTTGGCCTCGGAAACAACTGCAGATTGCAAGCACCCTCTTTCTCATGATCAGCAGACAGATCGTTTGAGCATAAATCCATGACTTTGAAAGTTTATGATGCCAGTCTCTCTTGATGTTTTTGTTTTAAATTATTGTAATTTTTTTATTAAAAATTTTTTTCATTACCCTTTTATCTCTTGGCTGAAAAAAAATCTGCCCAATCCCACAGTCAACTTTCCTAGATATTTTAGGCACACACATCACTGAGTCTACTGCTGCAGGTAACTATGGTGATCCTGACGGTTTATGTTGGAATTTATGGCATAGAGCAAACCCATCCTTCCGGGAAGTGCATGTTAATTATGTTAAACGCGATGCCCCACGGAGAATGAAGAGGTATCGGGTTGTCCATTTTTCATGCTGGATGCTTTGTCCGCAGAGTGAAACAGGTAGTGCATTTAGAACAGGGGATGCATGCAATAGTCTTATCTAGCCTAACAGCGATAATCCTTGTTTAAATAAATGACTTCAGTGTTTAAGGCCCAGTGTAACTATGGGTAGAGGTTTCTTCTATTTTTGTCTCTAAATTTTTTACTTAATTTAATTAATTAATTAATTTATTTATTTATTTTGTGGTACACGGGCCTCTCACTGCTGTGGCCTCTCCCATTGCGGAGCACAGGCTCCGGACGCACAGGCTCAGCGGCCATAGCTCACGGGCCCAGCCGCTCTGCGGCATGTGGGATCTTCCCGGACCGGGGCACGAACCCGCGTCCCCCGCATCGGCAGGCGGACTCTCAACCACTGCGCCACCAGGGAAGCCCGTCTCTAAATTTTTTAAAGAATGAAATGGGAGGAAGAAAAGCATAAATGTAGGGTGGGAAATCCCATCGCATCAAAGTGGAGGAAAACGTTCTTAAATTGAGTTCTTCACATCATTCTTCATATTTGAGTTTCTGGGGGAAAAAGCTTTAATGTGGTTTATTATTCTTTCTATAGTCTTGAAAGCAAAACTTTTTGTAAATGGTGCACACACTGAGTTTAAAAGTTTATTTTGTTTGTTTTTTGTTAAATCATTCAGATTGGTTGAAGCTTTTCTTAATGCCCAGACCAAATCCAAACTGACTTAATGGCCAGACCAAATTGGTTATGCAATTTCAAGGTCTACCAAAACAACTTGAGTGTATCTGCCATCCAGATCACTGAAGACCTATTAGGACAGCCAGTCCACTTCTTTAAAAAACAAACAAAACAAAACAAAACAAAAAACACCTTAATTTCAGCTTTGGGTAAGCTCTGACTTACCCGGAAACAGAATCGACTGTCTTTGGCTTCAGGTTTTCTAAGATAAATCCCCAATACTGTCTTTCAGGGCAGTGTTTCCTTCGGCTGTGTATGGATTTGTTTGGGGATTAAACACTTGAGTCTTTCAACCCATGGTTTAGCCAGAAGACTCTTGAGTGTGAGATGGGACTATAAGAGATCATTTGTCCTCTCCTCCTCATTTTCCAAATCCCAAGGGAAGACACTCTTCCAAACGGTTATAATAAGTTATACGTTTGTTTATCTTGATAGGAAGAGGCGTCATGAAAGTGCACAGAGCAACGTGGCCGCCACCTCCAGTGAGATTTGCAAACATTAAAATGAAGCTGGGTTCCTGGCGGCTGTGTAGGTTTCAGAAAACTCTTTTTCTCAGCTAAATGCCGAGTCCTTGTATTTGTCCATCCTTAAAACGGGTAGTGCTCCAATTCCCAGGGCACATGTAGCCAACTCCATCCATGTGGTAACAACCAGTGCAGACTGGGAGAATCTTTTGGTTCCCACGTGCATTTGAGGTCACCTCTGTAACTTCAAGTCTGCTGCAAAGGCAATGTTGCCAAGAGGGAACCAATTTGACAACAGTAAGAAGCTCACTATGTCAAGATGGTTAAGGGCTCAAACATTTGGGAAGCAGTGGAAATATTCCGTGACTGATTCTTCTGGTGGAAGATTGCTGTTACACAAAGGTTATCCACACCCTAAAATAAACACATACAACGCACATTACCTACCTATTCTTAACACACACAAAGTGCTGCGATAAGCTCATTGACTTTATCACCATACAGACAAATATTTCACTGCGGTCCTACGTTGTTGTGGAAATAGAGACAAAATAGCCTCCAGCACACTTTTTGTTTTAAACACATTCGTAGCTTAACTGTAGCTCTCTGATGTTCATCCCCAGTAAAAAGGCTAACCGTGCACCGTGAATCACAGGTAAAGGAGAACACAGTTAAAGAAATAATAAGCTTGCCATTAAAAGCAGCAGAAAGATCTTTGATCTCAGTTATTTGCCTTCCCAGAAATATCCCCCATTGAAAAACCAAGGGCTTTGCACAGCTTTTTAAAAAATGTAGGGCTTCCCTGGTGGCGCAGTGGTTGAGAGTCCGCCTGCCGATGCAGGGGACACGGGTTCGTGCCCCGGTCCGGGAGGATCCCACATGCCGCAGAGCGGCTGGGCCCATGAGCCATGGCCGCTGAGCCTGCGCGTCCGGAGCCTGTGCTCCGCAACGGGAGAGGCCACAACAGTGAGCGGCCCGCGTACCGCAAAAAAAAAAAAAAAGTCACATCGTTTCCGTAAGTGTTTTTTTGGAATTTTATTTTATTTTTTATACAGCAGTTCTTATTAGTTATCAGTTTTATACATATTGGTGTATATATGTCAATCCCAATCTCCCAATTCATCCCACCACCACCCCACGCCCCCATCCCCTGCTTTCTCCCGTTGGTGTCCACATGTTTGTTCTCTACATCTGTGTCTTTCTGTGTTTTTAAAACATCAAACTTGACCAACAGGACATTTCTACTGACACTCTATGAAATATGAAAGTAAATATGAATGACCTTGTAGAAGTAGAGCGTTGCAATCTGCATAACAGTCTTGGTCTTCTCGCTGAAAGCCTCCTGCTTTTTATCCTCCGTATCACTGAATGGAAGAAATCCAATTTAGCACATTCCTATAGTTGAGTTCACCGGTTGTTTCCTGCCTGTCTTTTTTTTTTCCACTCATGCAATGAAATAATCATTAATTGCAAATATTCAGATTCAATCACGACATTACTTTTACTGAAATGTCTACTTCAATAAGAGAAAGAGGGAGATATTGTAAGAACTGAATGGTGTAAAAGACTTTACTAAAATCAACTGAAATTCTATGTTGTCATTATTAATCCCTTTAAAGTGTGAGATACATGTTTCAATTCCGCTCCATCAACAAAACAAACCTCCATAGTCTCACGGAAAAAAACCTGCTTTTAATTTTGTGTTCTTTAATTATCATTTAATATCGTTGGCTTATGATTAAAAATGAAAAGTTTGCCAACCCTCAAGTTAGATTTTGTTTTTATTTATTAATTTTTTTTATTTTTGGCTGAGTTGGGTCTTCATTGCTGTGCGCGGGCTGTCTCTAGTTGCAGCGAGCGGGAGCTACTCTTCTTTGCCATGCGTGGGCTTCTTCTTATTGCAGTGGCTTCTCTTGTTGTGGAGCACGGGCTCTAGGTGCATGGGCTTCAGTAGTTGCAGCACGCAGCCTCAGTAGTTGTGGTGCATGGGCTTAGTTGCTCCGCGGCATGTGGGATCTTCCCGGACCAGGGCTCAAACCCCTGTCCCCTGCTTTGGCAGGCGGGTTCTTAACCACTGCACCACCAGGGACATCCCTCGAGTTAGACTGACAGATGTAGAATCTTCTCGTGATGACTCCAGCTGAGTCCGAATATCTGCTGTAACCATGCCTGATTCATCCCCAGTTGGAGAGAGGCAGGTCAGCGTTCTCATTCTGGATTGTTTCACTGGAGTAAAGAGCTGTTTCTGGAATCTTCAATACGCAGGGAGCTTTTGTATGCCTAGAACAATTATCACTTGCATTTTGTCCATTGGGTCGAAATATAAAACTTCTAAAGTAGGTTCTTATAAAATCTTCAGACATTATCCTTAAAAAGAAGTGCAGTCTATAAATTATAGGATGATGTTATCAAATGCATTGAACTACCAATGCAACCAATAATACCTTTTCCTTAAACCTATTAATAAAATCCCGTGCCTCAGTTGCTCCCTCACCCGTATCATCCTCACTCCCATCCTCCAAATCAAAAGAATTTGACCCCATCTCCTTTGGAGAATTGGGGGGGTCTCAGGAGAAGACAAGAAACAATCACCAATCACATTATAACCAAATCTGCATTTTTATTTAAATCTAAATGTGCATGTTCACATGGTAGGTTTGATGAAGTTTCATTTTGCAGAGTTACTAACTTTATAAATTGAAGTATACTTGACTTACAATGTGTTAATTACTGCTCTACAGCAAAATGATTTGTTTATACATATATATACATACTTTTTAAAATATTCTTTTCCATTATGGTATATCACAGAGTATTGAATGTGGTTCCCTGTGCTATAGAGTAGGGCCTTGTTGTTTATCCATAGATCTATAATTCTATATATAATAGCTTACATCTACTAGCGCCAGTCTCCCCCCATCCCCCTCCCCTTGGCAATCATATGTCTGTTCTCTATGTCTGTGAGTCCATTTCCCCTTCGGAGATAGGTTCATTTGTGTCATATTTTAGATTCCACATTTGTTTTATCGTATGGTATTTGTCTTTCTCTTTCTGACTTACTTCACTTAGTATGATCATCTCTAATTGCATCCATGTTGCTGCAAATGGCATTATTTCATTCTTTTTTATGGCTGAGTAATATCGCATTGTATATATGTACCACATCTTCTTTATCCATTCATCTGTTGATGGACATTTAGGTTGTTTCTGTGTCTTAGCTATTGTAAATAGTGCTGCTATGAACATAGGGGTGAATGTATTTATTTGAGTTAAAGCTTTGTCTGGATATATGCCCAGGAGTGAGATTGATCATGTGTTACCTCTATTTTTAGTTTTTTGAGGAACCTCCATCCTGTTCTCCATACTGTCTGCACCAATATGCATTCCCACCAACAGTGTAGGAGGGCTCCCTTTTCTCCACACCCTCTCCAGGGTTTGTTATTTGTAGACTTTTTGATGATGGCCATTCTGACTTGTGTGAGGAGATTCCTCATTGTAGTTTTGATTTGCATTTCTGCAATAATTAGCAACGTTGAGCATCTTTTCATGTGCCTCTTGGCCATCTGTATGTCTTCTTTGGAGAAATGTCTACTTAGGTCTTCTGCCCATTTTTCGATCGGGTTGTTTGTTTTATTGCTGCTGAGTTGTATGAGCTGTTTATTTTGGAAAATAATCCCTTGTTGGTTGCATCATTTGCAAATATTTTCTCCCATTCTGTAGGTTGCACTTTCATTTTGTCTCTGCTTTCCTTTGCTATGCAAAAGTTTGTAAGTTTGATTAGGCCTCATTTGTTTATTTTTGTTTTTATTTCTGTCGTCTTGGAAGACTGACCTAAGAAAACATTGGTATGATTTATATCAGAGAATGTTTTGCCTATGCTGTCTCTCTTCTAGGAGCTTTATGGTGTCATGTCTTAATGTTAAAGTCTTTAGGCCATTTTGAGTTTATTTCTGTGTATGGAGTGAGGGCGTGTTCTAACTTCACTGATCTACATGTGACTATCCAACTTTCCCAGCACCACTTGCTAAAGAGACTGTCTTTTTAAATATGAAAACTCAATTACTGGAAAGAATGGTTGCTTTAAAAAAAAGTTTTGGATCCATACTGAAAGGACACAGATATCAGATTAAAAGGATTTACCCAAGACCAGTCACGTTCATGTGAACATTTTACATAATATAATAATAAAACTACCTGGAACAAGGTCAGTTTGTGACAAACCATCAAAACCCAAAGAAACTCAGCAAAAGAAGAGTTCAAGTCCACAAAAAGGTAGTTATGGATAGGACAGAAGGGAATAGAATTGGAACCCTTCTATTAATTTGAACAGCTGATGCATCAATTAATTAATTTTTAAGTTCTCGGAGGACATCCTATACAATGAAGGACACCATCTCCTGATTCTCTGCAGCTGTGGCTGACTCAGTTCATTCTGGCTTGAGATCACCAATGGCTCACTCTTTAGGAATTTTGAAACGCGGTTGATAAAGGTAGCCCTCCATTAAAAACTTAATTATATAATCTTAAAATTAAATACATTATTTAAAATGCTAATAAATGCCTGAAACTCATCAGTGACTAATTATTTTACTGCATTTTGGTCTTCTCCGTGCTCTCGAGGTTATTAAGTCTACTGTAGCTTCATGGTGGAAATTCTCTATCATTAAACACCCCTGAACATCTTCCAATTTCCAAGCTCTGGGACTTCATGTTCATATAGGAAACTGGCCAAGATCCAAGTATTTCACCATGGAAATCATCGATATATCAGGTTTCCCAGAAACCCGATGGTTAAGTATTTTTCAGCGTGATGTCATGCTTCACATATGTGTTTTCCATGTGTATAAATTAACGTGTCTTGAGGACCATGCCTTAATACCACTTTTGGAACTCATTCAAGTGTCTTGCAGTGTATGGAGCTCGTACACACTAATAAATTCTTCTTCCTTTACTTTTGGCGAGTGGCTACTGATGCTGTTCGAAGAAACTAATATGTAATTTGTCCCTTCTCTCATAGATTCGATGCCTTGTAGCAGTATTGATCAAACTATTGTTAATTATCCACCCATTACCCCTAGGGAGAATTTGTAAACGTGTTCTCCAAATTTCCCATCTCCATGTTATTTTAATACCATGGATCACAGATATTCTCTACATTTGCTTATGGAATATATATCCATATATATGGAATATATATATATATGTCTTATTCTGAGTGTATATATAAATATACATATATATAACTTTGAGTGTATATACATATATATATATATATATATGTTCAAAGAGTAAGATTTTTATTGCCCCTTAGGAACAAGTTTTTACCCCCTTGAAAGTGACACATACCACCCCTGTTGAGAATGCAAACCTTATAATTTCCATTACTATTTGTCACTGTCATTTCCCATTTCTTTCTCTTTAAATGATTACTATTTTTCTTTTTTTAATTTTTATTTATTAGTTTATTTTTGGCTGCATTGGGTCTTCGTTGCTGTGTGCAGGCTTTCTCTAGTTGCGGCGAGCGGGGGCTACTCTTCATTGCGGTGCGCGGGCTTCTCATTGCAGTGGCTTCTCTTGTTGCAGAACGCGGGCTCTAGGCGCGCGGGCTTCGGTAGTTGTGGCACGTGGGCTCAGTAGTTGTGGCTCGCGGGCTCTAGAGCGCAGGTTCTGTAGTTGTGGCGTATGGACTTGGTTGCTCCATGGCATGTGGGATCTTCCCACCCCAGGGCTCAAATCCGTGTCCCCTGCATTGGCAGGTGGATTCTTAACCACTGCACCGTGAGGGAGGTCCCACAGTGATTGTTTATGGCCAAAAGCATCTCAGGCTGGGGACCCCTCAACCTCTGAGTCTCATCCTCCCCCACCATTATAGGCTTGGGAGGGTGGCTGCAGGGGCCTGGAGACTGGCCAAGGGAAGGCTGTCCTGGAAGGGGCAGCCCCAAGTGCCCATGGACAAATGGATGGGTCTGAGAGAGGCTGAGGTCTGAGGCTGTCCAGGGCTTCTCAAGGGAGAAACAAGATGCATCCTGAAGCCTGGAGGACCTGTGAGGTCCCTGAAAGAAACAGGAGAACTTGCTCGAAGATCTAATCCCTGCTTCCTGCTGCCTGGTCTTAAAAAAAATGTGTGTGTGTGTGTGTGTGTGTGTGTGTGTGTGTGTGTGTGTGTGTGTGTGTGAGAGAGAGAGAGAGAGAGAGAGAGAGAGAGAGAGAGAGAAAGAGAGAGAGAGAGAGAGAGAGAGAGAAGAGGGGGAGAAGCAAGAGAGACCAAGAGAGAGAGTGAGGGGAAGATTATTTGTCCTTAGTACTATGAAACACACTTTTCATGTGAATTAAAAAATATGATCTAGGGCTTCCCTGGTGGCCCAGTGGTTAAGAATCCGCCTGCCAATGCAGGGGACAGGGGTTCGAGCCCTAGTCCGGGAACATCCCACATGCCACGGAGCAACTAAGCCCATGTGCCACAACTACTGAGCCTGCGCTCTAGAGCCCGCGAGCCACAACTACTGAGCCCACGCGCCACAACTACTGAAGCCTGCACGCCTAGAGCCTGTGCTCTACAAGAAGAGAAGCCACCACAATGAGAAGCCCGCGCACCGCAACCAAGAATAGCCCCCACTCGCCGCAACCAGAGAAAGCCTGCGTGCAGCAACGGAGACCCAACACAGCCAAAAGTAAAATAAAAAAATAATAATAAATTTATAACAAAAAATATGATCTATAAGTAATTCTTATTTTATTTAAATTGGTCAACTTGGAATAAATATATTCCTCTGTAGTCTTGCAACCCGTGTGCTAGGTGCCCCCATTAAAGACTCTTGATCCCCAATTGCTAACAGAGAGGGCTTGTTTATAATCCTTAATCATGCTAGCTATGTTCGAGCGTGACTAGAAAATGGCAATGCAGTGGGCAAGGGGATTGTGTGGATCTGGGACTTCAGCCCTTTCATGTTATTAGTAAAGTCATGTGACTTTATATCAGAAGGCTCATGACTGTAAGACGGGATTAGATCACATTGGCAAATGACTTAATTGTGGTCTACCCAAGGTGGAAATCTCAACCCTTAGGAATGAGATGTAGGAAGACAAGGTAACGTCTATCCTTCCCAGTAAATTTCCACTGATGTTTTTGAATGAATCTGCCCAATTTATGAGATGAAAGTGAACTGAAAAAGAGGAAACAAAATTCAACTTTTGTTACATTTCATTTTGTTATATTAAAACTAACACACCTTTTCTTTAACTGAAGTATAGTTGATTTACAGTGTTGTGTTACTTTCAGATGTACAGCAGAGTAATTCAGTTATATATATTTTTTCAGATTATTTTCCATTATAGCTTATTATAAGAAATTGAATTTAGTTCCCTGTTGCTATGCAGTAGGACCTTGTTGTTTATTTTATGTATAGTAGTTTATATATGCTAATCCCAAACTCCTAAGTCATCCCTCCCCCTCTTTCCCCTTTGGTAACCATAAGTTCGTTTTCTATGTCTGTGATGTTTTCTATTTCTGTTTTATAAATAAGTTTGTATAATTTTTTAGATTTCACAGATAAGTGATATCATATGATATCTGTCTTTCTCTGTCTGACTTACTTCACTTAGTATGATCATCTCTAGGTCCATCCATGTTGCTGCAAATGGCATTATTTCATTCTTTTTATGGCTGAGTAATATTCCGTTGTATATATGCACCACATCTTCTTTATCCATTCATCTCTTGATGGACACTTAGGTTGCTTCCATGTCTTGGCTATTGTAAATAGTGCTGCTATGAACATTTGGGTATGTGTATCTTTTCTAGTTACAGTTTTTGTCTTTTTTGGATATATGCCCAGGAGTGGGATTGCTGGATCATATGGTAGCTCGAAAAAATAGCAAACATTTTTAAAGTGAGGCATTAGGGATAGATATCTAAATGCAGCCTACAGTCCAGTGGACAAGATGCATGCACATACACAGACACAGACACACACACACCCTCTGTATGCCACTGGGAGTAGGTGGTTTAAGTGCTGTCAGAAGGTCAACATACTTTGAAATGAGGGGAGGTGGAATGATGAATTTTTCTGCAGGAGGATGTGGAGGGAATGAGTGATTATATCAAGAAATTATAAATCCATCGGAATTGCTTAGTATCTCCAAGACTCTCACGTCCTGGCTAGCACAGAGCTGACCATATAGAGGGTGGGTTCCCTAATCATTCCCTGATGTGACAAATTGTGCAAACATCAAGGGTGTTGATGAGTGTTAAACAATTCTCAGCCAGAGCACAGAAAATCTATTTTGCTAGATGCAGGAAGTACAGATTTGGTCGTCAAGTTCCGCCTCTTCCTAAGTTGATACCTTTTGTCAGCCGTCGTGAACAGATGATGTACTTCTTCCTCTGGTTCATTCATCTATGGTGTCTCTCGAAGAGCTGTCCCAACCATCTGCAAACTGTAAAATCTTTAGCCTCTTGGTTCGACCTGATCAACATTCTTTTACGATCCTGATTGCTACAGCTTGTTTACAGCCCTCCACATGCATATACATCCATGCATCCATGCAGACATACCTATGTGTTTAAGTAACATGAGCTGTCTGTCACAGCGTAACAGATTATCAGATGTCGAGGCTGGGACACACAGTGGCTACAGGTGGAGCATAGCTTGGCTGGGTCCTCTGCAACAAGATGTTCATAGGCTGCAATCCAGGTGTCAGCTGGGGCTGGAGTCTCAGCAGAAAACTCGAGTGGGGAAGAATCCATTTCCTCTATCCCATGGTGGTTGGTGGGATTCAGTTTCTCACAGGCTGCTGGACTGAGGATTTGAGTTCTTCACCAAGTTTTGGCCAAAAGATACCATCAGTTTCTTGCCTTTTTTTTTTAAATTGAAGTACAGTTGGTTTACAGTGTTGTAATTTCTGCCGTACAGCAGAGTGACTCGTTATATGTATAGATATACATTCTTTTTCGTATTCTTTTCCATGATGGTTTATCACAGGATATTGAATATGGTTCCCTGTGCTATACAGTAGGACCTTGTTGTTTATCCATTCTCTGTATACTAGTTTGCATCTGCTTATCCCAAACTCCCAATCCATCCCTCCACCTTCCCCTTCCCCCATGGCAACCACAAGTCTGTTCTCTATGTCTGTGAGTCTGTTACTGTTTTGTAGATGGGTTCCTTTGTGCCATATTTTACGTCAGTTTCTTGATATGAAGATATTACACAGGTGTGACCGTTTTCTGTGTAATTTGGGTCATTCATGACTATTCCAGGAAAACATTATCTTATTACTCTTGTACCAGTGCCTTAGAACAGAAGTTGATCTCTATCCAAAACTAGTCCATTCGTATTAATATACATCTTCTTCCTGCTCTAGTTCCACATGTATGCAAATCCACATATGTTTGCATGTCACATGCAAAGCACAATTGGCAATACTTTCCCTCTCCTCTCAAGGAAGGATAAAAAAAAAATCGAAATGATGATTTTAAAGAAAAGATTCCAAAATAAACCTTGAGTTTGAAAGGATACAAGAGAGTAATGGTGCTAACAATATTTTGGTCACCCTCATCTTATTTAAACTGAAATTATAAACCATGTTCTGTTCACCAGAGAAGTTCTATTTCCCTACTGGTATAACTGGTACAGGTCATTAATAAGACAGAAGGTTCTTTGCATCGATAAACAAAGCACATCTTTGCCAGTTCTTATTTTGTCCCTACAGTAGTAAACTCCTTTCTTTTTAAATATAGATTACCTGAAGTATAAGGTATAAAGTAGGAAGTGAGGTCGTGTGTACACACAGAACAAGCATACAAGGACAGAATCAGGAATCAATCAATGACTCTGGGAATATAAACATCTCTATAATGTATTTTTATATATATATATATGACATATATATATTTACATATTATAGAGAGGGATTATACATAACATATGTATATATAAAACCCTGTATGTGTCATATATAATGCTATACAAACGTACCTCATTTTATTGCACTTTGCTTTATTGTACTTCACAGATATTGTTTTGTTTTGTTTTGTTTTGTTTACAAATTGAAAGTTGGTGGCAACCGAGCTTCAAGCATGTCTATCGGGGCCATTTTTCCCACAGTATTTTCTCACTTCGTGTCTCTGTGTCGCATTATGATTTTATTTGTTATGGTGTCTGTGACCCACATGATCTTTAGTGTTGCTATTATGACTCGCTGAAGGCTCAGATGATAGTTATCATTTTTTAGAATAAAGTATTTTTTAACTGAAGTATGGACATTTTTAAAGACATAATGCTATCGTACACTTAATAGACTACAGTCAACTCTAAACGTAACTTTTATAGGCACTGGGAAACCAAAACAACCTGTTGACTTTATTTAGAAATTCACTGTGTTGTGGTGGTCTGGAACTAAACCCACAGCATCTCGGAGGTGTACCTGTATATTATATGTATTATATAGAACCATTTACATTATATAAATATATTAAAAATTATAAACTATAATATACAAATATATATATTATATAACCTTACATATAATATATAATCCCTCTCTATTATATATACTTATGTATTATATATATACATTTGTATATGTATGTATGTATGCCTGAATATATATGTGTGTGTGTGTATTGGGGTGTGTGTGCGTGTGTGTGTATATATATAAGTGTATATACTTATATATATAAGTACCCCGGGAATAAGAAGTTTATAAAGACTTAGGCAATAACAGTGGGAAAGTTGCTGCAAGTTCATTTGAAAAATGAACTCTAGGGGCTTCCCTGGTGGCGCAGTGGTTGAGAGTCCACCTGCCGATGCAGGGGACACGGATTCGTGCCCAGGTCCGGGAAGATCCCACATGTCGCGGAGCGGCTGGGCCCCTGAGCCGTGGCCGCTAAGCCTGCGCGTCCGGAGCCTGTGCTCCGCAACGGGAGAGGCCACAACAGTGAGAGGCCCGCGTACCGCGGGGGGGGGGGGAAGAAAGAACTCTAGGGGACTTCCCTGGTGGCGCAGCGGTGAAGAATCCGCCTGCCAATGCCGGGGACATGGGTTTGAACCCTGGTCTGGGAAGATCCCACATGCCGTGGAGCAACTAAGCCCGTGTGCCACAACTACTGAGCCTGTGCTCTACAGCCCGCAAGCCACAACTACTGAGCCCGCATGCCACAACTACTGAAGCCCAGGCACCTAGAGCCCGTGGTCCGCAACAAGAGAAGCCACCGAAATGAGAAGCCTGCGCACCACAAGGAAGAGTAGCCCCTGCTCGCCACAACTAGAGAAAGCCCACGTGCAGCAATGAAGACCCAACACAGCCATAAATAAATAAACAAACTCTATTTGGGGCCACTTACTGGGATTCAGTGTCCTTGGTTTTCATACAAAAGCAGTAGCTAGTGGGTTTCTCAGCCTCAATGAATGTACTGAAATTCAGGAGCTTGAACGCTTTTTTAAAAAACCAGGGCCATTTAAAAGTCATTTCGGCTAATCATGTCCAGAGATGAAATAATAACTAGCAAAGGATTTTTAAAAATCAGATGGAAAGTCAGAGCATATTGCCACACAGTATATGCGTCTTACATAATTAATGGTGTTTTGGGGGGTTTAAAATAACAGTCAGAAGGACAAGGGCATGGTAGGGCCTGGGAGCAGACTCCGACCCAAGAGGATTTCTTTTTTTCATTTCTCACGTGCAAAAATTGAATTAGGGGAATGTACCACCTTCTTGTTGGAAAATATAAACTTGAACATCTCTCCTTAAAGCTTAGAAAACACTTCACCCACAAAACCAATGGGGTCCATCTCTGTGTCTCTTCTAACTAAATTTCTATAATGATATTTACATGTATGAAAAGGTACATACTAGTAAACTAGTATGTGAAAACCTCATTTCAGTGATTGACATTAACCTGGAATTCACGATAATTCAAGGTCAACTGGTCTGAAGTCTACTTTGTATCATTGGAAGGACAAGGTTTCTCGGGAACTTTGGAGTATAAAGTAAGATGGACTGAGGCTAGCTAAACAAGCCACCTGGCTCACAGTGAGGTACCTTCAACTTTCAGAGCCCCTACCTGCTCCATGTCTTTTTTTTTTTTTTTCTTCCAGACTTGGTTCATTTGGAGGGATTCCCCACCTCTGCTCTCCAGTTCCCCGTGAAAACCTTGTTTATCTGTGAAGAATTTTCTCCTCATCCCTACAGGAAGCCTGCTATGCCTCTCATATGCTTCTAAGATGTCACAGACCATATACTACCTTGGATTTTAGCAATCGAAGAGCCTGATTTAGCACCGCCTTAGATTTTAAGCACCTTACAGGTTATTCATATTTGTATCTCCAATAGTGTGTGGTAAGACCAAGTAGTATATATTAGTATTGCACTAATGTTTATTATCCTACATAATCATAGTTCTATTTTATTTTTCCCATTGTACTGATAGAGCCAATATGAGTTAGTATTGCCTGATCATCTACCTGGCTTAGGCAGTATCGCATTTAGGGTTGAACACGTCAGGCCCATGGGAACACGAACGTTCTATCAGAATGTAGGTTAGAATCGTTCAAGGTTGCTGCACTCATCAGAGGGAGCTATGGTACTTTATAGATTATTTCTCCGGCTCCTTCCTGTTCTTGTGAATCAAATCCAGCCCCTATAGCAGTGGGTCCTTCTCTGGACCCTATTGTTAATACCTTCTTATGACATGTCTCCCCAACTCGCCATACTCCATAATTAGATTTCTAATGGAAACATGAAGAATTCTCTCTTCCAAGAACCCCGGATTTAAAACTGTATAACTTGTTGTTGTTGTTGTTGTATTATCGTACAATCTGTTCTCCCAGTGGTTAAGTTGGGTTCTTGCTTTTCCTGGCGTTACGTGAGGAAGTCGGGATTAGGGGAAATTATAAACTCATAAAAGTATACGTTCACTTTTTCTTAAAATAATACTCTGGCTCTTTAAGTACTTTTAAAAAATCTCAACAGGGTCATTCTTCCTTCCTTCCTTCCTCTTTCTTTCTTTCCTTTTCTTTCTTCCTTTCTTTTCTTTCTTTCTCCTTCTTTCTTTCTCTTTCTTCCCTCCCTCCCTCCCTCCCTCCCTTCCTCTCTCTCTTTCTATCTGTCTGTCTCTCTCCCTCTTACTCAGGACTTCATTTCTCTAGGATCCGTCCTTGCAGCACCCTCAGAAAGTGTACCTTTGCTTTCTGTCTTCTGCTCCTGTGGCCCCTTCTTCTCATTGCCACCAGAGCAGTTGCCCTAAAATATAAATCTAATGATTCCTCCCCTACCCGCTGCTTAACATATGTTATTGGTGCCCCACTGCCTGCTGGATAAATTCCAGCCATTCAGCATGGTATTCAAGACCCTCCATAAATAGGTCTCAGAAGCATTCTTCACCCTCTCGTCTTCTCTCTCTTCTTTTCACACTCTCTACCCTGCCCATACCAAACCCTGTGTATTGCAGATCCCCACATACAGTTTATCCATGCTGTTTCCACGTTTTCCCCCCAACTTCTGCCCCTGATGCATGTTTACTTACCATTCTGTTACCCATTCCAAGCTTGCACTGCTCACCGCACGACAGGCCAATGAATCTAGAGAGGAAGTGTTGGGGCAACGAATAAGGACTTTATTCGGGAAGCCAGGAGACTGAGAAGCGTCCCAAAGCACCATCTGACCGGAGTTAGAATAGAATCCAGGCTTCTTTATCACTAAAACAGGAGGAGGTATTGGCTGGTTGTGGTCCCAATACAATGTTCCAAGAAAACTTCAACCATTGTTCCTCCCTCCCTCCTTCCCTCCCTCCCTCCCTCCCTTCCTCCCTTCCTCCCTTCCTTCCGCCACTGCTTGTGGGAATCTCAGTTCCATAACCAGGGATTGAACCCAGGCCACGGTAGTGAAAGCGCTGAGCCCTAACCAGTGGACTGCCAGGGAACAACCCACAATTGTTTTTTTCTGTTCTGCAACTTTTTATCATGCCTTTAATGATCAGGCCTGGGAGGCAGAGCCTTGAGAATGGTGTCATGTATATTTCAGGCTCTCGGCAGCTTTCTTCTACAAAAGGTGCAGAGCCAGTCTGACTAAACACAGACAGCAGAGCACAAAGGTTAGAGCTAATGGAATAGATTGGACAGGGAGTCAGGTTTGTTCTTCTCTGCTACGGTTCCTTCTCTGCCGAGAGCACCCTTTCTCTGGACACTGTTTTCTCCATCATTTCCTTCTGCATGGATGCCTGTGAATTCATACATCATAGGTATTTTCACACCTTCTGGTGATGATTTTTTTCTTATGCTGTTGGCTCCCTTATCCACTAGACTGGATGCTTCTTCAAAAATACGTGGATGTGTGTTACTCACAAATGCATTCTTAGTGCTTAGGATTATGCCTGTGCTCAAGAGATACTTGATAAATTTATAAATAAATCAGTGAATTCACACTTTCTCGGTAAAGCCAGTGACTTTCTGGCCTGCTCTAAGTTATTGTGTTTAACTCAAGTCTCTGCTTCTAAACCCTACTTTGGGAAGAATAGATGTCTATACATGTATATATATATATATCTGTCTATATATTTTTGTGTCTACAGTTATGTGTGTTATTAATTTGGGGGAAAAACTATACTTATTAGCGATACTATTATGTTATTGGATCTTCAATAATTATTAAATAATAGAAGAAAAATATATATTTATATAAAACATATGTATGTTTCTTCTATTATTAGATTATATATCTATTTTGTGTATATATAACAGTGATGAAAATAGCATTCTCTCTGTACCTGTATGTATGATATATATAGACATCTTTTTGGTGATGCATGTTTTCGTGCCTATTATCTCATTTATTTGTCCCAAGGAACCACAGAGAGGTATTTCAATCACTGTTTAAAGGATCTATTCCCTAAGGTTCACAGAACCTAACGGACTTTCCAACAGGTTAAAGCTAGCAGGGTTCAGACACTTGGTCTGAAGCTAGGTCTCCTAAATCAGTATTTATTACCTTCCCCACTATTGGCTATGTTCCGCAAGAGCCCTTCTCTTAAAACTCCTGAGGAATCCCTAGTTGTGGCATCACATCAAATAATGACAGCATGTTGGATGCCTGAGTTCGCTGCCTAAATGCAGAAGCAATTGTGAGGATGTCCTATGGATAGAAGACATTATGTTTTTCCTTCAGGAAGTAAGTTCCTAGGCCTGTGAAATAAGCTTAAGAAAAGCAGACATTTATTTGGAGCTTCTCGCATGCCTAGTCCTGTATCACATATCACATCACAAGGATATCGCAAGGTGATTACTTTTGTCTTCTCCACGTTACAGAGGCGGAAACCCAGACGAAGTATTTAAACACACAGCGAAGGTCATATGCCACTTGAACCCAAGCAGTCTAGTTGGAGAAGCTGTGTTCAGACTGCCACCGCACTCTATAGCCTTCCCTGATTTATGAGAGAGGAGCTTCAGACATCACGCAACTGACAGCCAGCTGCCTCTAACCCAGTGATAAATACCAGGTCCTATTACCAAATTCTGAGTTGGCTGGAAAAGATGAAATCCTGGATCCCAAAAGTGAAGAGGGGTATTTCAATACAACTCGCAGGTGCTAGAAACTTCTTCAGTATTTTATTCATCGAAACCACTACTGTATAAGAAACAAACAGGGGCTTCCCCGGTGGTGCAGCGGTTAAGAATCTGCCTGCCAGTTCAGGGGACAGGGGTTCGAGCCCTGGTCCGGGAAGATCCCACATGCCGCGAAGCAACTAAGCCCGTGTGCCACAACTACTGAGCCTGCGCTCTAGAGCCCACGAGCCACAACTACTGAAGCCCATGCGCCTAGAGCCTGTGCTCGGCAACAAGAGAAACCACCACATTGAGAAGCCCACGCACGGCAACGAAGACCCAACGCAGCCAAAAAAAAAAAAAAAAAAAAAGAACCCCAAAAGGTATTAACCCATCACCTGGGCATAAAAGAGGTTCTGTCCTTTACAGGTCTTCATTGTAATTTTGCTAATATCTATCTATCTATCTATCACTGTTTCCCAGTACAAGCCGAATACCATCCAGAAACAGTAACACAGTTGCCAGCCTGACCCCCGGGGAAGAGCTTGCACGGCTGACACTCACCCTGGGATAGCATAGCCTTAAAGGGTTAATGGTGTTTGCAAATACGGCACCGTGTGTGGTGTCCCCGAAGGGTATCTGGAGAGGGCAGGGAAGCCTTCCCGTGCGCTCTGGCATGGTGGCCCAGTGAGACGCGCGCTCACCTGTTCCCCCACCCCGGCGGCACCAGAATCTGTCTGTTCCAGCTGGTCTGCACTGGGATTAGCTGCTCTTTGCATGCGCTTGTAGCCGTGGATGTGGTTTCTGTAGCGATGGGGCCGACCGCGGGGATCTATTGGCTGCTGGCTTTGTAAATTTCATTCAGTTTGGTCCAATAGCAGAGGGGGGAGCTGGGAACCATCAGGACCTCTCGCTTCAATCTCTCTTTTTCTTGCAGACGGGTCTCTGTCTCTACATACAGAGCTCTTATTCAGACGTAACGCTGCCCTTCCTTCTCCGGCTGTGTTCCTGTTTCTTCTTCCCCATCGGACTAGGATAGAAACAACGAATTTCCTGCAAACGGCAGTGTCGGTGGTCCTCGCGTTTCTTCGGGGGAGCAAATCCAGTTGAGATTCGAGAAAGCCAAGGCGCTTGGACTTAGTACATCCTCCTGAATCATAGCCTCGGTCCCTGGAAAAATCTGGATGCATAAAAAGAACACTTACAGCCGATGCAGCTTTTCCACGGCTAAGGTAGGTGCCGTTTTAAGATGTGTCTGTGGGGGTTTTTTTTTTTAAGCCTATTTAACGTTTTGACTCGTGTGCTTGCCAGCAAAAGATGATAAGCCCGACTGCTAACGTTTGCGCTCCACTTCATCCGACATTTAAAAAAAATTTTTTTTTTTTTAAATTTTGAAAATTTGCATAGCACTTTTTCTTCCATCGGTCGCTCCGTTTCTTAGGTGTGGGTGGGAGTGTGGACATATATGTACGGCGTGTCCTGTGCAAGCTTCGTGCACATCTCTACAGAAACAGTACATTTTTTCTTACGACTTAAAAAAATTGGGACCACCGTGGTTGGGAAGCGTTTTGCTGCAATCAGCTATCTGAACGGCTCTGGGGCCGTGTGTGAGGTGTTTACAAAATAGCGCTCTGTTACATACAAATAAACAGAAGAGTGTGGCGGACACAGGAGGAAAAAAAATACATCTGCAGTACAGGGAGAGAACGAGCGAAGTGCCAGATGTCTGCAAAGCAGGACTGGCGGGGAAGCCAGGAGCACTTCTGGAAACTGTGAGCCATCACGGGCTTTTTTCTCCTCCTTCTTCTTTAAGGAAACTGTCAGCTACCACCTCCCGGGGTGCATTTTTTTGGGTTAACCAGAGAGAAAAAAGGAAAACAGGCTTGGCTGGGTTTGCATTAAGCGATTTCCCCCCCCCTCCTTCCTCTGCTGGCCTTGGATAAGATGACGGCTTGTGTGATGCACGAAATAACGCACGTGATTGATGAGGGGCTGGTTGGGCTTTGCTGGGGAGCGACCCGGGCGCGCTGGAGACCCCGGGTGAAGACGAAATAGCTTAGCGCCGTTTCTGCAAAGCTGGGGAGCGGGCCACCTGCCCTCCCACTGCCATCCGCCCTTCACCCGTGCGTGTGGGCTGTGGGAAGGCAAGCGGCGGGAGATGGAGGGCGCGAGGAGGAGTGAGGGCGGTTGGTGGCGTTGCTGCTTCGGGAGCCTTTGGGTCTGGCCTGCACGTCTGCGCGGGGCACGCAGCTGCCGCCCGAGCGCCGTCCCCGAGCTGCCCGCTTCTCCCCGAGGACCACAAAAGTTGGTAGCTGCGGGGACCGGCGCTGGGCGTCCTAGCCGGGGTCTCCGGGGATGCGGACCCCCGTCGGTGCCCACGGAGAACCCTCGATCCGGGAGGAGAGCCCGCGGGAAGCACGGCGGGCCGGTCCTCTCGCCGGAGGCGGGGGGAGGAGGTCCGGGGACTCGGTTCGGAGGTGCGGACCACCCGCAGCGCCTTGGGCCACGTAACAGACAACCCTCCCCGCTCCCTCGCTCCATTTCCCCCCCTCCCCGCCGTCTCCCAAAGCTCGCAGCCGTCCCGCGCTTCAGATCCCGCCCGCCTCCCACGCTTTCCCAGCCGATTTCATCCGGAGCCCCGCCGCCGCCCCCTGCCCTTTCCCGCGCGGCTCGGCCTGACCCCCGTCCCGCTCCAGCGGGCCGAACCGGCGTACCGCTCGGCCGCAGACGGTGCAGGGGTCGCGGGCCGGCGGCGGCCGGAGGAGAGGCCGAGGTCCCGGCTGCACCCCGACCCCAGCCCACGAGTGTTCCCTCCCTCCCGCTCTGGCTCTCCGGGAAGCCCGCCTCCTCTTCAGGGCGCGCGGGCACCCTTCAGTCTCCCAGACGCCCCCTCTTTCCCCGCCCGTCCCCGACCGCACCCCTCCCCTCCCCTCCCCCGGCTTCTTCGTCCCTCCGAGAACCGGTAGGTTGGATTTCTCCGCCCGGCCCTCCCGGGCGGCCCCCCCGAGTGGTGCGCCCCCGGATCCGGGCCCGGGGCCCCGCGCATCCCTGGGCCCGGCCCACCATTCCGGAGCCTGCCCGCCGCCAGACACAGCATCCTTTCTCCCCGAAGCGGCGGGGGCGGGAGCCGGGGTCCCCCCGCGCACCCTCGGGGCCTGGCCGGGGCCGCCCTGGGAACGGAAGTCCCCCTCGGAGGGCGAGGGGCGTCCGGAGGACCTCTTCTGCCTCCCTCCCGCCCCTCTCCCTTTTCTGTTTTGTTTTTTTGTGGGGTTTTTTTTTTTTTTTGGCTGCGGGTTTTCCTCTGGTGTGACTCCCTTCTCTGAACCGACCAGCAGGTGTGGGCCTCTTTTCATCTATTTTTGGAGCCACAAGGCCTCTCTCTCGAGCCGGCGGGAGGGGGGCGGGGTGCAGGAGGCCGCGTCGGGGGGCCGAGGAAGGCGGCTCGCGCCCGCGCTGGGAGCGCGCGTCAGGAGTGAAGCCGAGAGCGCGCGCGCGCCTGCCGTGAGCCGGGCCCGCGGCTCGCCCTCCGTCATGTGGACCCAACTTGGGAGATTTGGGGTGAGGTGTGTCCGGTGGCGGGTATCGAACTCAGCAGGTACTGTTCTTGCGAGCAGAATCCACAAGGTGGTAGTGTGGATTCTTCCTTTGATTTCTTTTTTTTCCTACTTGTTCAGTTGCGGGGAAACGGCTTTCTGTGCTCGTAGCCTAGGCTGTCTGAAGGGGTCCCCTGGCTGACCCGGCTTCCACATCCTGAGCGCGCTGCGTTTAACGCATTTTGTGATGCGAGGTGGTACGAGCTAGCTCCTTTTCGGAGTCAGCCTTTACCACGATTGAAGGGACGGGACGCAGAGGAAGGAAGAAAGAAAAAAGAAAAGAAAGTTTGGGGAGACTTAGTTATCCTGAGGGAGCAGAATTTCCAGTTTGTGTAGGGTTCTGCAGGCAACGTAGGAGTGCGTGCATAAGGCATCGTGGGTAGGTATATACTTCAGCTAGAAATTAACCGGGGCTTCAAGACCTGACTTTGCATCAGAACAAAGCAACCTCAGCTGCTAAGAGAACGGCGTAGTTTGAATGGCGATGCTTAGCGTTTTTCCTAGAGAATGAGAGAGCCCGGAGAAAGGGTCCTGTGGCACAGAAATCTGCATCTTTCTGGGGGCAGATTGAGGGGCTGGGGAATTTTTCATGCCTTTAGTTGCCTTTAGTGGGCTTTGGAAAGAGGTTAACAGCCAGCCTTGAAAATCCTCAGGGTAGATTTCCTCGTGTAGATGCAGCAGAAGGTGTGTGTTGTGTGTGTGTGTGTGTGTGTGTGTGTGTGTGTGTGTGTGTGTGTGTGTGTGTGTGTGTGTGTGTGTGTGTGTGTAGGGGGTTGTGGGTGTTTTGGCACATGGCTGCATTCATCCCTTAATTCCAGATTTTAAAAATGTGGATTTTAAAAATGCATCCCTAAAGTAAGAACATAAGAATCTCACGGAGGCCTCTGCAAATATTTATTTTTTTTCTAGATTAAAACCTCAATATTCTATTACCCAAAGAAATGTACTTGGAGATATATCTATATATCTATACTATATCTATCTCTCTATATATATAGATATATATTTGGCAATTTTAAAGAATATTTTCCTTGACATGTAAGAAAATCATGAGGGCCAATAAGTAGCAAGTGGAAAATTACTTCATCAGTTTTAAATTACTGGATTAAAATGACAGGTTTAATTTTTTGGAAACCGGAATGATTTCGAGCAGGGAGTTAATGATAATTGCATTTTCATACTAATGGCTGTGCTTTGATGCTGTTTTCAAGGTGTTTTGACGCGTTTTTCTTTGGTGGAAGAATTGTTGCTTTCCTTTGTATTTTTTTTCCCCCTAAATAAAAAGAGTGCTGAATGTACATTTGGCCCTAAATCCAGCTAATTTATACCCAAATCTAAAAATAGATATGATACTTGACAAGTGACGATTTGCTCCATAAGGTAGATAAAGCAGATATTTCCGTGCTCTGAAATTTACAAGTGAATAGACCTGGGCAATATAAAAGTTCTCTTTTTGGGGCCTGGAATGTAGACCCGCAGTAAGTATGTGGGGTTTTTCTTTATTTCTGAACTTGGCCTTTTCATGTTTTTTCCTTTGTAGTAATTTGTGGAAAGCTTCTTGGTCTCTGTACAAAGATGAGAGTGTTTCCTCTCTATACACATTACATTGCTTTCAGAATGTGCAAGCGTCTCTTTAAGAACTCTTTAGAATATTGTGCTTTGATGCCTGGACCACAACAAAAAAACCCAGAGAGGGTTCTCACAAAAGTAAATATTCAAGTGCACAGAGTCTGGCGTGGCTTTACTGTTCTTCCGTTTTAATTGGTACTCCAGATTCTAAACCTTTATTGCACAGCTAGGTATTGTCAACAATGCAACCTGTTGACAGAATTGATGTGATTCCAGTGAAGCCACCGTATGAAAATATTTAAAGTCCTTTAATGCCGTCACCCTGATGACAGGCTTCTCTGGTTAAAATATACTTAAATTCCAAACCCGATGAGAGCTGATTTTTGTATGTGAAAGTCGAGGGCAAGGAACGGAGTTTTAATATATCAACCACAACCGTATACTTTCTATAATGCTCTTGATGCTTAAGAGTATACATTTATTCCCAAATGAGAAAAATACGCTCAGGGTTTAGTTTAAGTCAGTTGCCCAATTTAAAAAAAAAATATCCTGGATACTGTATCTTTTCAGAAGAGACACTTCATTTTCCGCTTAATTATGTTAAAAAATTCGAAGACAGACTAGGCCTTGGATGTAGTGACAGCTGATTTCTTAAACTTGTCAGCTACCAGTTTCAAACCAGATATTCCGCTTTGGGCCGGATAAGGGGAGACAGTGAAAAATCTCAAAATTGAGCCCACGTAGTTCTAGGCAATTAGGTCATCTGTTGTGGGCTGCAAACCATTCATGGGCCATTCACGCCATGAATATTTTCCAGTTTTGTCATTTTTCTCTAAACAACCTACATTTGGCCTTTCAAAGCCTCTTCTGTTCTGTGCTCCGTGAGTGGCGGGATGGGAAACCCTTCCTCCTTTTTCTTGGGGGCGGGCAGAGTAGGACAAATGAATAAGGGAGAAAAGAAGAGTGGGACCGCCTAGAAGTTTGAGGTTGGCCATTTATAGGCTTTGAACAAATACCTCTGAGAAGGATTGATGTCTGCAGTGGGTATACGACACAAAAAGGAAATAAAGGACTCATGAAATCAGCACATGAGTGGAGAATAGCCAGGCCACTTAGGGCTCTGATTTCAGACTTCAGACATTCACTGTTGAGATCACCTGCCCCAGGTGTGTGTGGAACCCCTGAGCGCCACCTGCCTGTGGAAATTGGCCAGTTTCCAGAATGAGCATCTTCTCTGCACCAGCCCCCAACCCCCCTGCACCTCCCAGAAGGGGTGCCTGACCGAACACGAACCAGACCCCAACAAACGTGAAATGTACAGTAAGGTGAGGTTTTGTTGAATTGATTCCAGAGGAGAAAAGAATAACCGTATTAGGGAAGAAGTGGGGAAGAATAAACCCTACAGGGCCTCACCGGAGGCAGATCTTTATTTCAGGATGGTATTAAGGAAATGGCATGTGCTTTCACAGCTCTTTGGAAATGAAGGGAAAGAACCCAGAGTTTTGTTTGGTGGTCTTATTTAAAACGTGTGTGGTATGAATAGTGATTTACCAAGGTAACAGAGTGCTCTTTTTTGGATGGCAACTGGACCTTCTTGGTTTGCTGTGTTGATATCGGTGATCATTTTGGTTTCCAGAGGCTAATCCCTGATTGGATGATGAAGTCGTCCTTCCATCGCAAAGTCATCATCCCAAGGGTATGTTTTTTTATTTTATTGCTTTGTGGTAAAAACGTGTGACACGAGAATCCACTCTACTGTACACTTAAACACATGTTTAAGTGCACAGTATAGTCCTGTGGACTGTAGGTCCAATATTGTGCAGAAGATCTAGAAGATACTCATCTTGCTTTATCTAAACTTTATGACCTTTGATTCGTAACTCGCCATTTCCCCCTGACAACCCCCATTCTACTCTTTCGTTCTGTGAAATGGACTCTCTTGGGTTTCTGCAGGCATCCACCCTCATCCCAACTCATCTCTCATTTTTTTTTTAAATTGGAGTATAGTTGTTGTGTTTCAGGCGTACAGCGAAGTGATTCAGTTATACATATATATGTGTATATTCTTTTTTCAGATTCTCTTCCCGTATAGGTTATTACAAAACACTGAGTGTAGTTCCCTGTGCTCTACAGGAGGTTCTCATTGTTGATCTATTTTATATATATATATAGTGGTGTGTATCTAATCCCAAACTCCTAATTTATCCCCCCCACCGCTTTCCCCTTTGGTAACCGTTTTTGCTTTTGTCTGGCTGGTTGGATCTTTTTTTCCGGGGGGGGGGGCGGTGTTGGGGGCAGAAGTCGTATTTTGCCAAGTGCACTTCTTTGAAATGGGGAATTTCACCTCCGATGTTTCTACATGAAAAAGAACGTTGGTTAAGCTTTTGGATCCTTAAAAAAAAAAAAAAAGAAAGTGAAAGAAGCTGTGATGGGCAGTGATGAGAGGTGTATTAACCGTGAGTCGCTGTTTATGTTTGCGAGGCATGGAAAAGATCTCTTTGGTTGTGTTCTTACAGCGGTGATGGGATTTGCACATGGTGTCAGTTTCCAGGTTTCATCTATCAACATCACCAGTGTTTGGTTTAGACCCGTGGCAGGGACGTGGATTATGTGACCTTGACGGTCCGCCAGCTTTAGCTACTCAGCCTGCAGTGTCAAACCGTGGTCTCAGAAACAACCAATGGAGATGGGGGTGTGCGGGGGCATTGGGGAGGTGTGTGTGTGGAGACCAGAACCCACTGAGATGGAGTGCCTATAGTGTTTTCAGTTTTTTCCTACTCGAGTACCCTCTGTGAATGGGCCAGGTGGTGGGCAGCGATGAACTCATTTTTAAAAAATTTAAGTTGATTTACATAATTCTATTAGTTTCAGGTGGACAGCATAGTGATTCCATATTTTTACAGATTATACTCCATCAAAAGGTATTTTGAAATAATGACTATAGTTCCCTGTGCTGTACAATGTATCCTTGTGGCTTACGTGGCTTATACATAGTAGTTTGTACCTCTTTTTAATTGAAGGGTAGTTGATTTACAATGTTGTGTTAGTTTTAGGTATACAGCAAAGTGTATTCTGTTTGTATTCTATGTCTGTGAGTCTGTTTCTGTTTTGTAAATAAGTTTGTTTGTATCCTTTTTTTAGATTCCACATATAAGTGATATCATATGGTATTTGTCTTTCTCTGTCTGACTTACTTCACTTTGTATGATCATCTCTAGGTCCATCCATGTTGCCGCAAATGGCATGATTTCATTCTTTTTATGGCTGAGTAGTATTCCATTGTATACATGTACCCCATCTTCTTTATCCGTTCATCTGTCGATGGACATTTAGGTTGCTTCCGTGTCTTGGCTATTGTAAATAGTGCCGCTGTGAACATTGGGGTGCATGTATCTTTTTGAATTAGAGTTTTTGTCTTTTCTGGATATATGCCCAGGAGTGGAATTGCAGGCTCACATAGTAACTCTATTTTTAGTTTTCTGAGGGGCCTCCACACTGTTCTCCATAGTAGCTGCACCAATTTACATTCCCACCGAAGGCGTAGGAGGGTAGTTTGTACCTCTTAATCCCCTATCCCTATCTTGCCCCTCCCCCTTCTCTTTCTGCACTGGTTACTCGTTTGTTCTCTCTGTATCTGTGAGTCTGAGGAAACACGTTTTTTCAAGCATATAAAGTATGTCACTGTTAACTGCTTTTCTCACGCGGGTGCATACTCCCTCATGGCCTAAAGGCACGTGGTAAGAAGGGAAGCGTGTCTGTGTGTGTCTGTGTATATTTATACACATAGGTATGCCTGTATGCACCCGCATAACCAAGAGCAATTTCTTGCATCAAATGTTTTTTCTCAGCCACGGCAACGCATTAGATCAAAACAAAAAAACAAAGTACCAGGGACTTCCCTGGTGGCGCAGTGGTTGAGAGTCCGCCTGCCGATGCAGGGGACACGGGTTCGTGCCCCGGTCCGGGAGGATCCCCCGTGCCGCGGAGCGGCTAGGCCCGTGAGCCATGGCCGCTGAGCCTGCGCGTCCAGAGACTGTGCTCCTCAACGGGAGAGGCCACAACAGTGAGAGGCCCACGTACTGCCAAAAAAAAAAAAAAAAAAAGTACCAAAATGAAAAATGAGATTTTTGTCTTTGTCATTTTCCATTTCTTCTCTCCGTCATTCACCAAACATAAGTGATACTAGAAAATTCATGATGTAAGTTACCTGAGACGGACCTGAAAAGACTCCTCATTGGAGGGGGAAGACATTAGTTTACAGTGTTGTGTTAGTTTCATGTGTACAGCACAATGATTCAGTTATACATATGTATGCATATTCTTTTTCATGTTCTTTTCCATGATGGTTTATGACAGGATACTGAGACCTAAATGATTTGAGAGTGCATGTTGAGGGGCAAGCACCTGCTTTCTCTAACTTTCCCTGAAGCTTTCTCTTCTGATGTGAGTAAGAGTTTCTTACAAGGTATCATCGTAAGGTCCAGGGTGAAATAATCTATATGGTAGGAGTGATAACACGCTGCCCTGTTATGTCCATCCATACTCCTCCAGGTTACATACTGGGATGGAGACATTGACAATGTTTGCAAGGATCACACTGGACACTCTTTTTTTAAAAAGGCGAAACTAAATAGCCCTTTTATCTGCCTGGTAGGAGATGCACGCCTTGGTGTTTCTTGGTAGGTAAGGGCTCTGTGGAGAGGCTGTCGCCATCGAAAGCTCCTGGCGCAGTCGAAGAAGCATCGTATCAGCACAGCAGACGAACCCAGAGTTCACTTGCCGTGAACACCGAGAAACTGGAAGTCCCCAAAGTTGAGAAGCTCATAATAGTCTGTTTGTGGTTTGGGGTCCCTGCCTTCCCGCACTCCCTTTGCATGCCAGTTTCACATGCAGCACTCATCCACGGTGCACCTACCGAGAAGCACGGACACACCCCAGCTCACAGGAAGGCCACGGCAGCCGTGAACTGATGCCAGAGGATTTCCTGTCCTGGGTTGTCACTTTGCCCACGGGCTCAGGTTCTTTGGAACTAGGATTGCACATAGACTGCAAACAGGCGTAGGTCCCTGACATGTCAGTAGGCTGGCGTGTGGACCCAAGTGGTCTCAGGACAGTTAGAGCCACAACATCACAAAGCTATTTCTTGCACAGGGTCGTTTCATTGTCAGATCATATCTAGAAAGACTTCATCCTCTAAACTAGCTAAATTTCATTTAAATATGTATGTATATAATTATTGCTATGTTGTATTTCTATATTTATATAATTATGTGTATACATTATGCATTTTTTAAGTTGAAGTTTAGTTGATTTACAATGTTGGGTTAGTTTCAAGTGTACAGCAAACTGACTCATATATATATATATATATATATATACACTTTTTCAGATTCTTTTCCCTTATAAGTTATTACAAAATATTGAGTGTAGTTCCCTGTGCTATACTGTAGGTCCTTGTTGGTTATCTATATATAGTATACACTATGCATTTTATATATCTGTATTTGCATACAATTTATATAATTGATCAAAGACTCATCAAAACATGCTTTATTTTACTTTATTATTTTTTATAAGAAATATTTATCTATCTATTTATCTATTTATTTGGCTGGGTCGGGTCTTATGTGCAGGATCTTCGTTGTGGCGTGATCTTTCGTTGTCACATGCGGGATCTCTCTTTTTTTTTTTTTTAGTTGCAGCATGCAGGATCTAGTTCCAGGGATGGAACCCGGGCCCCCTGCATTGGGAGTGCCTAGTCGTAACCACTGTGCCACCAGGGAAGTCCCAAGACATGCTTTATCTTAAAATTCATTGGAGAGCCTTTATATAGATAATGAAAATAATTCATTTAGCCATGCAATGTATTATATAAATATAATTGTGTATTACATAATGTATATACATATTTAACTTATATAAGAACTAAATGTATATATATAAAATCAGGGCTTCCCTGGTGGCGCAGTGGTTGAGAGTCCGCCTGCCGATGCAGGGGACATGGGTTCGTGCCCCGGTCCGGGAAGATCCCACATGCCGCAGAGCGGCTGGGCCCGTGAGCCATGGCCGCTGAGCCTGCGCGTCCGGAGCCTGTGCTCCGCAACGGGAGAGGCCACAACGGTGAGAGGCCCGTGTACTGCAAAAAAAAAAAAAAAAAAAATTAATACAAGTAGAGACTACATATATAGATGGATGAATAGATAGTTTGATGTGCATTTTCCAGAAGAAACTGTGTCGTATCTGGTAAGACCACTTCCAGGCTGGCCCCCAGAATCTACATTTCATGGTCCACAGAAACTACCTCTTCGCCCAAGTGAAGTTGAGGCGTTATTAATGTTACTATGGTAACAAGCATACTAGAGCCCTCACTGAAACGTCATTAGTAAGCAACCTCATGTCAGTGGAAACATACGTATCAAGTCAAGCCCTGTATCTTTCCTGCCTGGATGGATAGGCGTCTTCTGCCCCTAGAACACAAGACCCGAGAATCTATCTCAGCAGGACAGACGCCACAGTAAGTCAGTGCTGCCCGCCACGGGCACGGCTTGGTGGTGGTGGCCGCCATGGCTCTCCATCTGAGCATCTGTGGGCTAGGTGTCTCGTGTGGCCTTGCTCAAGATGGGAAATCAATATTGTAGGCTCGGGAATGGGGCTCCTTAGCCTTGGCAAGAAAGAAATTCGATGACTGAGGTACACGCATCTTTTTCTGGAAACTAGCTTCTGACTCCTGTTCCTTCTTTCATTCATCACTTCTCTTGAGCGTGTCCAAGTTGCAAGCCTGGAAGGAAATTTAGCCCTGGTAATGTTGAGATGATTTAGGCATATGCTGCCTTAAAAATCCTTGCCTGTGTGTGAATGTTCATAAGTAAGTTGTTAAGATATTTAGTTCACGTGTGTATCACCCCTGCCTGTTTTCTGGTACGTATTATGGACTTTTCCTTCTTTAATCTCTCCCCGCCTCCCCCTCCCTCCCCCCTCTCCCCCTCCCCCTTCCTCTCTCCCCCTCCCCCTTCCTCTCTCCCCCTCCCCCTTCCTCTCTCCCCCTCCCCCTTCCTCGCTCCCCCTCCCCTTCCTCTCTCCCCCTCCCCTTCCTCTCTCCCCCTCCCCCTTCCTTCTCCCCCTCCCTCTTCCTCTCCCTCCCTCCCCCTTCCCCCCTCCCCCCTCAATTTCTTCTGTTTGCTGACTGATGAGAACTCAGAGGTCCTTAAAGCATTAAAGGACCAATGAAGGTAACTAGATAGACAATAACTCTTTCCATCAGTCAGGAAAGAATAGAAAAATGAAATGGCAAAGACGATTTTCCAGGACAACTTAATAGAATTCTTCGCATGCCCTATTTGTTTAGCTGCTTATATTTTTAAAAGTTGTCAAACCGTATATTTGTGAAACATTGATTTTCATTTTAATTAAATTGTGTGAGCGAATACATATTTAAACAGATTACTCTGATTCAACAGAGAATTGAGGGCCCATCAAATATTTTTTTTAAACATAAGGTAGTGGATCTAGCCTCATTAATTAATGACTGTATTCTATGGTCGTTATAAAACTCAATAAGCAAGTTAGACATTTCAGCTTTTTTGTGATAATGAAAAATATCATGAATTCTGATGTACTGGAGTCTCAAAGATTGTCAAATCACAGATAATGTTCTCAAACTCCACCACCCCTCGTATAATCTATTTTTCAGCTAGTTAAGGTCTTTGTCAAGAGCTCCCAAATCAGGGATTGTCTGTTTTTAAAATTTATTTTACTGAAGTATATAGTTGATTTACAACGTTGTGTTAATTTCTGCTGTACAGCAAAGCGATTCTGTTAAACGTATATATTCAATCTTTTTCATATTCTTTTCCATTACAGTTTATCACAGGATATTGAGTATAGTTCCCTGTGCTATACAGTAAGACCTTGTTGTTTTGTTGTTGTTGTTGTTTGTTTGTTTCTTTTCTTTTTGCGGTATGCGGGCCTCTCACTGTTGTGGCCTCTCCCATTCTCCAGTTGTGGAGCACAGGCTCCGGACGCGCAGGCTCAGCGGCCATGGCTCACGGGCCCAGCCTCTCCGTGGCATGTGGGATCTTCCCGGACCGGGGCACAAACCTGTGTCCCCTGCATCGGCAGGCGGACTCCCAACCACTGTGCCACCAGGGAAGCCCAGACCTTGTTGTTTATCCATCCCATATATAATAGTTTGCCTCTGTTAATCCCAAACTCCCAGTCTTTCCCTCCCTCAGCCCCCCTCCCCCTTGGCAACCACAAATCTGTTCTCTATGTCTGTGAGTCTGTTTCTGTTTTGTAAATAAGTTCATTTGTATTATTTTAGATTCCACAGAGTGATATTGTATATTTGTCTTTCTCTTTCTGACTTATTTCACTTAGTCTGATAATCTCTAGGTCCATTCATGTGGCTGCAAATGGCATTATTTCATTCTTTTTTATAGCTGAGTAGTATTCCATTATGCATATATACCACATCTCCGTTAAGTGATTTTCTTTTAGAGAGGCTCCCAGATCAAATAATTGGGAGCCTCTCTAATACCTGTCACACCCCTGTCTTGACTTTTACATGGAAAACAGACACATTAAGGACTTGAAGAGCCTCACACTGATGGATTCAGGAGACGTAGCATAATTTGAGATTCTTTGGAACAAGTGTTGCCCAAATTACCTAACTGGAATCACATAGCAGGCTTCTATGACATCTTATTGACACAGAGGTAAGGGGATCTAAGATTACTTGAAAGTGTTTAAATTGCCAAGGGAATCTGGAAAAGTGAACTTACTGGTATTTTTGTTTGTTTGTTTCATTCACTTATCCAGCATTGATTGAGGGCTGAGACATGGGGTAGATGAAGAAGACCAGGTTATCTTTCATGTACTATCCATGTGACAAAGCCCCCCAGGAAAAATAGTGTGTGGGGGATGGGTGGGCACGACAAGACAGGAAACAGACCCAAAGTTAACAACAAAGAAGTTTTCTGTCAGAATCTCCCTTCTGGAGGGTGTGTGTGTGTCTGTGTGTCCATGTGTTGTATTGGGTGTGTGTTGAATTTCTCATGTTCTATATCCAGTGTTAAGGAAAATAACAACTTAATTCAAATCTTTTTTAAGTAGTTGAAGGCAAGATCAGTAGGGTCATATAGCTGAAATATTGAGAAGGTAGGGAATTTTATAATTTTCAGCAGGAGATGACATACCTTCAAATTTTTAGCTTCTTCAACAGCACAGGCTACTAGGGTTAATTAGCAAAGAGATGATTTGGTAAAGGACCAGAGGATTAACCAGGGGCTTCGGGGAAAAGAAGGCTACATGTCCTCGTGGATGCCCGGGATGGTACCTGTATCCCAGCCCTTAGCTAGCAGGCTGGGTCTGTCTGCGTTTACATCTTGTATCATAACCCGCGAGCCAAGCTGACGCTGGAATAGTTCAGATCACAGTACAGAAAATTATTTGGAACTGGTACTCCTGGAGAATCAGAACCATGGAAAAGGAGAGGACATTTTGAAAACAAAAACCAAATACAGAACACAAGGCACAAACCTTCCTTATGGATTGATCTTTGCCTCTTAGCACAGAGCTGAGGGTTAGCAGCTGTGATGTCACCCAGCAGGCCAGGCAGGAGAAAAGACTTCTCCCTGAATACGAGGGTCAGGGAAGAGTAACAGTTACACAAAGTTAAATAGTAGTTAAAATGAGAAGACAAAGGAAGTTATCAGACAGAGAAGCTATGATGGCAACACAGAATGGGGGAGAAATGTGAGTGTGTTAAGAACATAAAACCAACCAGCCTCAGTGAAAGGGTGATAGGTAGGTGAGTTGTAGATGCGTCACAATAAAGCTGTTATAAAAATACGACAATGGAGGAGTCTTAATGCCTATCCCGGGAAAAATCCCATCTCAGCACGCGTCTTCGGACAATTTTGGTTCATGGTGGAAATCATGGAAACAGCAGCATATTATGGGGAGAAACGCGTACTTTACACATTGCTTCGCTTCGGATTTGAGTGGAGGTGTTTCGTGATGATTCTGCTAAAACAATTTCACAGATAAAGTGATGTCCACAAATTTATGTGATGATTATATTGATTGAAAAGTCTCCCTTTGATGAATAACAAGAATCAGCTGTTAAAATTTATCAAAATTATATTAAAATAACATCAGTAAGCATGTGTCTTAATTTCACAGGTTTTGGGGTGTTTAATCTGATCACATCCAAATTGATAAGAAATCACTCAGTTCTATGAATATATGTATAAAATACCAGGATACGTGTTGGCCATTTGTAGAGCCAGCCAATTTCTTGTTCATTTAGATGTGACCGGATTAAATCAATAGATGTACGTCTATATATAATTGACACATATAAATTATATAAACACATACATATATATTGACATATGTATAAATATTAATAGCTAACTTTTTATCGCGGCACATGTCTTCCTGAAGATTTAAATAAAAAGACAATAGTTTCTCTGCACTGTGCAATACCATAACAGAATCAGCAGAAAAATCCAAATGCATTATTTGTATTGACAGCACTTGACTGTTAACATTTCTATTGCTAAATCATTCCAAGATGTGTATTTACCTTTTCTCTCTTTAAATGTCACTGAAGGAAGAGAAAAGTGAAAGGGGAAGGAATTTGAAAAGTTATATTTCACTGTGAACTGTATCTCCCCTCCCCTACCCCCTGTATGCTGTTAATTTAGAGAAATCACAACCCAGTCTTTTTTTTTTTCTTTTAACACTGGAATGTTAGTATCTATTTGTTTAATAGGGTCTTATGAAGGTAAAATGAAAGAAGGGTATTGAAATTGCTTTGGAGATAAACCTCCTTTTGAAAATGCCCCAAATGCGATTAACATTTTTATCAGGTTCAAGAATTAAAGAACACAGTGTTGGGGCTTCCCTGGTGGCGCAGTGGTTGAGAGTCCGCCTGCCGATGCAGGGGACATGGGTTCGTGTCCCGGTCTGGGAGGATCCCACATGCCGGGAGCGGCTGGGCCCGTGAGCCGTGGCCGCTGAGCTTGCGCGTCCGGAGCCTGTGCTCCGCAACGGGAGAGGCCAGGACAGTGAGGGGCCCACATACCGCAAAAAAAAAAAAAAAAAAAAAAGAACACAGTGTTTGTATTCATTTGCCAGGATTGTTGTAACAAAATACCACAGACTGGCTTAGACAACAGAAATTTATGGTCTTAGGGTTTTGGAGGCCAGAAGTCTGAGATCAAAGTGTCCACAGGGTTGGGTCCTTCTGAGCCTGTGACGGAGAATCTGTTCTGGGCTGCTTTCCTAGCTTCTGGTGGATGCCTGTCATCTTTGGTGTTCCTTGCACAGCCCAGTCTTAAAACCCACAGCGTCTAATGGGGCCTAAGGGCATCCCTGAAGCGTGGAGCTGAGCCCAGGGGAGTTTAGTCACACCTAGGTGGGCATCCCCGATTTACTGGTGTTGAAACAACTATCTATTCCCAAGCGATGGTCCTTACTTCTTCCGGTTTCCCTTGAGGGTGGCCTTTCTTCAGAGGGAATTACCCACATGTTGCTGCGGATGTCACGGCCAGGGTAGGGGAGCAGGTGGCTCCCTCTGGGTCTCAGTGGTGCTGGGATTCTCACCGGAGCAGGTCAGATGAAACACAGCTGTTTCCCCTCCTTGCTGTTCCTCCTCTGGTCTGATATCCTTACAAACCTACTCATCAGGAAAAACAAATCCTCTCTTCAAATTAAAAACAGTATTCAAGGCCTTCTCTGATGGCGCAGTGGTTGAGAGTCCGCCTGCCGATGCAGGGGACACGGGTTTGTGCCCCGGTCCGGGAAGATCCCACATGCCGCGGAGCGGCTGGGCCCGTGAGCCATGGCCGCTGAGCCTGCGCGTCCGGAGCCTGTGCTCCGCAACGGGAGAGGCCACAACGGTGAGAGGCCCGTGTACTGCAAAAAAAAACAAAACAGTATTCAAGCAGATACTATACATTTTTTGGGGGGCTATTACAGCTTATGGGGTGGGGAGATGGAAGATGCAATAATTCTAGGAAAATATGCCTTTTTATCCACCTTTAATTCCAGGAATATAAAAATGAGCTTAGACCATGATTGACTTGCCTATAGTAAATATAAAAAATATAGTTGGTTGGGCTATTTGTGATAAAATAAGAAAATACCTTAGAATCACAGGTTATGAGGATTTGAAAGAAACTGAATAATCATTTGTATTCATTCATTTACACAGAAGGAAACTGAGTCACACAGAGGTCCAGTGATTTATCCCCGAACCACACAGCTGGACAGTACTTTTAAACACTATTCTGGAAATGAAGATTAAATACCTGAAAGTTCAGGATTTGATATCTGTATTTTTGCCAGTTTTATGCGAAGCATATGAAATCAGAGACATCATCAAAAACGTTAATAAAGCAAAGCACATAATCATTTTCAAAGCTACTTTTCTGTATTTTGTGCCGCAGCGATGGAAAAAGAGAAATCTCTGACGAAAAGAACTAGGGGAGGACACAGGGAAAAAACCCTCCAAAATTGAAAGCAAAACTTGTTACTTGAAACGCAGGTGTGTGTGTGTTTTTTTTTTTCTGAGTTACTATGAAAGCAGCTTAGCTGCCTCTGATCTTCCTTGTCTCTTGATTCTTAATTATCTGTAAGAACCCAAGGCCTCTGCAGTTTTTTGAAACGTTAGTTAATTGCACTTGTTTATTACACCTTGCCATGTTTCACACATTTGTAGGAAGGGATGAAACTTTTTTAGGGATGCTGTCTCCTCTCTCCCCATAGGATTTGCTTGTTGTTGTTTGTTTTTGGTGGCATTGGGTCTTTGTTACTGTGCATGGGCTTTCTCTAGTTGCTGCGAGCGGGGGGCTGCTCTTCATTGCGGTGCGTGGGCTCTAGGCATGTGGGCTTCAGTAGTTGTGGCATGTGGGCTCAGTAGTTGTGGCTTGTGGGCTCAGTAGTTGTGGCTTGTTGGCTCTAGAGCGCAGGCTCAGTAGTTGTGGCACACGGGCTTAGTTGCTCCATGGCATGTGGGATCTTCCCGGACCAGGGCTCGAACCCCTGTCTCCTGCATTGGCAGGCGGATTCTTAACCACTGTGCCCAGGGAAGTCCCTCCCCATAGTGTTTTGTCCAAGATGAAAACTTTGTATCTTTCATCTCTGCAAACGCTAGTGGATTCTACTTCTCTGTTCATGTCTTTCTAGTCCGTTGAGATAGACTCAAGAGGAAAGAAGCATCTACCATTCCCTAAATTTTAAAGACAGCCAAAGGGTCCTAGAGGCACAAAGCACCAGGAGCCTCTCTTTCTGGTGAACATAGGGGTCTTCCTCTGCATGGAGGGAGAGAAGGCAGAACAGGAAGGTCAGTCAACTCACAGGGGCTGGTCTGTGTCATTTCACCTTGAGGAGTTTCCAGGGCCATTGTTGACTCTCCAGTAGGGAGGTGACTCGGTAGAGTGTGTATTTTTATGAGGATTCACCTGTATCCGAGGGCTGATCCAAAGGGAAACAGGCATTAGGATAAGGGGATGCTGACTTACCATGAACATACTATTCTACCTTATGCATCAACATGGTCCCCTCCTGACCCCCATGTTTTTGTTTTTTCTCTTTAAATATTTATTTATTTATTTTTTGGCTGCCTTGGGTCTTAGTTGTGGCACGTGGGCTTTTCGTTGCACCGCGTGGGCTCCTCTCTAGTGGTGGCCCCGGGGCTCCAGAGCGCGCAGGCTCATTTGTTGCAGTGCGCAGGTCCAGTAGTTGCCCCGCGGCGTGTGGGATCTTAGTTCCCCGACCGGGGATCGAACCGGTGTCGCCTGCATTGCAAGACCGATTCTTAACCAGTGGACCACCACGGAGGTCCCCATGACCCCCCGTATGTTTGGATAACGGTTTGTTGTAATGTGCGTCCAAGAAGCCTGGAGTGTTAGTGTCACACCTTTGTGCACCTGCTTTGTCATGGCCCTTTTATGCTTTTTTACTCTTACCCACCTAAGAACCCGAGCACAGAGCTAGGGTTACGTAAAGATCTCTGTGTCTGAGACCCGCTGTTTTTCCATTGATGCTTTAAAGTAAACGCACTTGAGATGAATCCTTTCTCACTTCAGTAAGAAGCATTTTTTAAAAATTTTAACGATGTTGTTATTGCTTATATGGGGTTTTGATTCTGCAGGATGAAACAAGCTGATTTTTCCATTGGACAGAACATTTCAGGGTGGGAAGTTAGCGTCCCAGCCTCACTGAGATTATAATGCTCACTCCGATTCTTCCATGTTGATGAATTTCACAAAATAGAAACCTATTTTCTTTAGGACAGTTTTGCAATACAGGCAAACCTGGTTTCATTGTACTTCACAGATACTGTGTTTTTTTGTTTTTTGTTTTTTGTTTTTACAAATTGAAGGTTTGTGGCAACCCTGTGTCGGGCAAGTCTCTCGGTACAATTTTTCCAACAGCATTTTTTTACTTTGTGTCTCTGTGTCATACTTTGGTAATTCACACAGTATTCCAGACTTTGTCATTATGACTGTATGTGTGATGGTATCCATGACCCATGATCTTTTTTTTTTTTTTTTTTTTTTTGACCCATGATCTTTGATGTTACTGCTATGGCTCGCTGAAAGCTCAGAGGATGGAGAGCATCTTTTAGCAGTAAGTTATTTTAAAATTAAGGTCTGTACATTATTTTTAAAGACATAATGCTGTCTCACACTCAATAGACTACAGTGTAGTATAAGTATCACTTTTATATGCCCCGGGAAACCAAAACATTTGTGTGACCTGCTTTACACAAATGGTCTAGAACTGAACCTGCAGTATCTCCGAGGTATGCCTGTACTGTTTTCATTTTTTAAAATAAGCTTAATTAAAAATAGTTCTAGATGTACAAAACAGCCTGTAAAGAAAGTACAGAGAGTGCCTGTTCACCCCATATCCTCTTTTTTTTTTTTTTTTTTGCTTTTTTTGCGGTACGCGGGCCTCTCACTGTCGTGGCCTCTCCAGTTGCAGAGCACAGTCATCCAGACGCGCAGGCTCAGTGGCCATGGCTCACGGGCCCAGCCGCTCCGCGGCACGTGGGATCTTCCCGGACCGGGGCACGAACCCGCGTCCCCTGCATCGGCAGGCGGAATCCCAACCACTGCACCACCAGGGAAGCCCCCCATATCCTCTTAATGTCTTCTCTTCCCACGGGACATCTGTTGGAACTAAGGAACCAGCGCTGGCATAATACTTTTAAGTAAGCCCCAGACCTGATGTGATTTTCACCAGTTTTTACCTAATGCTCCCTTTTTGTCGTAGAATCGCCTCCAGCACAACACGGTGCATTTAGCCGTCATGTTTCCCTCTTCTCCTCTGTTCTGTGACCTTGCTTTCCATGATTTTAATAGTTTTGCGATATTATGTAGGAAATCTCCCAGTTGCAGTTTGTGTGATGTTTTAGGCTGGGGTACATTTCTGGAGGAGGGAACCCGCAAAAGTCAGCTGCCTTTCTCATCCTGTCAAGGGCACAGCCTCTCAACATGTTGATGTTGACCTTGATACCCTGGCCGAGGTAGTGGGTTTCTCCACTGTGGACTCACACCACCCTCCTCACCTTTTCATAGTCTGTTCTTCGGAAGCCAGTCATTTAAAGTGCCTCAAGGTGGGGAGGTGGGGCGATTCAGCTGCATGTCTTGGATGATGGAGTATTGACGTCAGTTATTTAGAATTCCTCTGAAAGGGAGATCTGTCCCTTCTCCCTCATTCATTTATTGATTCATTGACTCATTCCTTTATATCTGTCGGGACTCATGGATATTTATTATATACTTGGGATACTAACTACATCGTAGGATTACAATCCAATACTGTGTTGCTGTTACTCTGTTGGTTACTTACTGTACTTTGTTGCTATTGCTTGGACACCTAAGAGTCTTTTCATTTTGATAGTTGCTAAATGATGCTCCGTTGTAGAAGGACTAGAGGAAAACTCCCATCCAGGGTTTGGACGTGGAAGGAGGATTCTGTTCTTGGAAGGTCTGGGACAGCAAACGTGACTCTCCTGTTTGCTTGAGGCTCTCGCTTGTGTGGGTCAGCTCTGCTCAGCCCGCTGGACTGGGGGGTATGCAGCTTACAGAACGGCCGCCTTCCATCTGGAAATCCCAGCGGACTGGCAGAGTCCACCGTGTTTTGCACGGTCCCTCATTGCATTAACCTGTAGCCCTCCTGGGCAGCCAGCAAGGCGCCCTTTGCGCAGCTTCAGAGTGGCCTGGGGTTCACGCCTTCTCACAGCTCGTCCGAATAGTTTTCTATCAAAAGGCATAAAGCTGAGGGAACATATTCCTGACCAGATTTCCCCTGGCACCCCGTGGAGGTTAGATTCCGAAATGCCCATAGGCGCGTGGCCGTCTTTTCACCATGATCGATATTTTAAAAAGTGATCTCATCCTCTTAACATTATGGTGTGGGTTTTAATATAAAATTTTAATATGCACACAGGTGGTTATCGCTTAAGGGTATCTTCAGAAGCCTTCTCTTTTGAATTCTGTGGGTCCATTTTATGAATAAGTCATCAAAGCACACTGTAGCCTTTTCAAGGAGATTTTAAGGACAGTGTGAATTTCTTTACGAAGAAGGGATGAAGAGTGTCATAGGAATATAGAAGTTTGGGGAAAAAAAATGTAAACATCAATCTTCGTTCCATAAACCAGTGGTTAAACACTAAACAACTTGTATAATTTCTCTCAGAATTTTTCATACATTTTAATATTTTAATTATCTGAATATTTTAGTTATCTGTCTATATGTACATCTTTGTATGTGTGTATAAATATATGTGTATATATATGCATGCACATTCCATCAGTATTTATGTATCTATTATCTATATCAATCTATATCATAACCATATCATGTCTGTAACTGTTACTTATATCATGTTGTTCCTACCTGCATTTATGTCTGAATTACATCCATATTTCTATCTCTATCCATATCTTTATTTAGGTACATACTATATATCTGTTGGGTTGGCCGTAAGATGATATGGAAAAACCCAAACGAACTTTTTGGCCAACCCAATATATCTATGCCACTCTGAACTTTACATTTCCCAAAATATTGTAGCAAAAACCTCTTTAGGATTGGTGCAAATCTTCATAAGCATTATTTTTCATGATTAATTCTCTCAGGAGGTTATATCTTAAATCATTTATTTTCTTTTCCATTATAGGTTATTACAAATATTGAATATAGTTCCCTGTGCTATAGTAGGTCCTTGTTGTTTATTTTACGTATAGTGGTTTGTATCTGCTTAATCCCATACTGCTAATTTATCTGTCCCCCCACTTTCCCCTTTGGTAACTCTAAGTTTGTTTTCTATGTCTGTGAGTCTGTTTCTGGTTTGTATGTAAATTCATTTGTACAGTTTTTTAGATTCCACGTGTAAGTGATATCATATAATATTTGTGTGTCTCTGTCTGACTTACTTCACTTAGTATGATCATCTCTAGGTCCGTCCACGTTACTGCAAGTGGCACGATTTCATTCTTTTTTATGGCTGAGTAGTATTCCGTTGTATATATGTACCACATCTTCTTTATCCATTCATCTGTTGATGGACACTTAGGTTGCTGCCATGTCTTGGCTATTGTAAATAGTGCTGCTATGAACATTGGGGGGCACGTATCATTTCAAATGAGGGTGTATGTCACTTCCGGATATACGCCCGGGAGTGAGATTGCAGGATCATTTGGTAGCTGTATTTTCAGTTTTTTAAGGACCCTCCATACTGTTCTCCATAGTGGCTGCACCAGTTTACAGCCCCACCAGTAGTGTAGGTGGGCTCCCTTTTCTCCACACCCTCTCCAGCATTTTGTACACTTTTTGATGATGGCCATTCTGACCTGTGTGAGGTGGTATCTCATTGTGGTTTTGATTTGCATTTCTTTAATAATTAACGATGTCGAGCATCTTTTCGTGTGCCTGTTGGCCATCTGTATGTCTTCTTTGGAGAAAAGTCTGTTTAGATCTTCTGCCCGTTTTTTGATTGGGTTGTTTGTTTTTCTGTTATTGAGTTGTATGAGCTGTTTATCTCGGAAAATAAGCTCTTGTCAGTCACATCATTTGCAAATGTTTTCTCCAGTTCTGTAGGTTGCCTTTTCATTTTGTCTGTGGTTTCCTTTGCTGTGCAAAAGCTTTTAAGTGTGATTAGTTTCCATTTGTTTATTGTTGCTTTTATTTATTTTGCTTTCGGAGACTGACCAAAGAAAACATCGCTACAGTTTATGTTTATGTCAGAGAATGTTGTGCCTATGTTTTTTTTTTCCTGGGAGTTTTATGGTGTCATGTCTTAAATTTAAGTCTTTAAGCCATTTTAAGTTTATTTTTGTGTATGGTGTGAGTGAGTGTTCTAACTTCATTGATTTATATGCAGTTTCCTTATTTTTTGACAGGTTTATATAGTTTTGCACCTATAACTTATTTTCAAAGCCATCTATATCAATCCCACATTCTTCATCAAAGGGCCATTACTTATTTTGTAGATTCGTGTATATTGTTTTGATTCGTAAACATTTTTTCTTTTGTCTTTTTTTTAAGAAAAAACTTTTGTGTGTTCTTGAAATCTTATGGAATCTTTTAATGTGGAAGATTTCAAGTACTTGCAAGAAATAAAGGAAAGGAAATGGAATAATGAATCTCATGTACCCATCACTCACCCTTAACAATTATGAATGCCTAACCTAAGCGTTCCTATTTAAGCTCTTCCTTTTTCCCCATTCTCATTATGGCACTGTGTAATGCATCTCACGATATGTCAGTATATTGCTTTAAAATAAAAGAAGTAATTTTTTCCCACATAGCCGTTGTATCTTTACCCCTCCTAAAATTATCAACAATTCCTCAGTATCACCATCAAGTCATAAAAGTCAAAGATGATTTTTTTTTTTTCCACTAGTTTGCTAGCTCACCCGAGGTCTGTGCATCGCAGTAGGTTGATTTATCTTTTGAGTTTCTTTTCATGAGCTTGTGTCCCTCTCCATCATTTTCATGCAAATTCTTCCTGAAGGAACTGCTCTTTCTTTTTACTCTCTATGAAAGTAGGTTATAGATTCAGCAAAATGGAGTACTCAGGTTATTTTTAAAAGAACCTGAGTGTTTTCCGTAACACTTGGTCTTAGCTTACCAGCTCCTTAGGGAGGAAGCCTGCCTTACGTGAGGCTGTGCTGTCCCCAGAAGGAAAGCTGTGTAAATATGGCCAGGTGTGTGTGTGTGCCCTCTGGGCTTACTGGACCTCATTTAATCTGGTACCCATAGTACTGAGGACAGGCAAAGATGGAGAGAGGGGGAGGGTAACCTTTGTTCCATCATTACACAGGCGCGCGCGCACACACACACACACACACACACACACACACACACCCTGCAATTTTTTCCCCTTTGCCAACTCATACTTAACCGAATTATATCAGTTTGATTGAAGTCCGTGTTACGTATCACATTTACAAAAATAAAGACTGAGCAGTAGCAACCTAATCTACACAATTATAGTTGGACATCATTCTCATGCTGCCATAGTTATGCCCCAGATTAAGACAGTTTAGGCGCAGGTGTCTGACCAAGATGGTCTTGCATCACTCTTGGTTTGTTTCATCCTTATTCCCCCCACCATTTTATGGAGATATAATTGATACATAACGTAAGTGGAAGGTGTACTATGTGATGGTCTGATACACTTATATATTGTAAAATAATTACCGCCCTAGCATTAGCTAACACCCCGGTCGTGCTATATAATTACCACGTCTTTTGTTGTGGTGAGAACACTGAAGATCTACTCTCAACAGTTTTCAAATGTCTAAGACATTATTGTTAACTAGAACCACCATGCTGTACGTTAGACCCCAGGACTTATTCATCTTCTAACTGGAAGTTTGTGTCTTTTGACCACCATCTTCCCACTTCCTCAACCCCCCAGCCCCTGGCAACTACCGTTGTGCTCTTTGTTTCTAAGTTTATTTCATCCTTTAGCGCAATGGCATAGACCCTTCCGGTAAAAGACTGCATATTTGATAAAAATGATACTTACTAGATATTTAACTTATAGAGCAAAATAAAATGAATGACATATCATCCTTTCTAAAAAGTGGTCTTGCAAGAAACAGCAAGATATGCCCTACACATATTTGTACGTTTGTGTGTGTGTGTGTGTGTGTGTGTGTGTGTGTGTGTGTGTGCGCTCACATGCACACGCTTCATAAACCCAAGTTCCCATAACATAGATTAGGGATGTTAAACTACCGTTGGTAGAAGATCATTGGAGTCTATTAGAGAAGGATGCTTTGGAGAATTTTGCAATCTAGTAGGTACCGTATAATATTTAAAATGTGATTTGATTTACTCAGATATGGCAGGAATACACCTTTCTTATGAAAGATGTGTGCACCTGGGTGCTCTTGATACTGGGGTGGCTAATTCGTTTTTGTAGGTGGCTGGCCTGTGCCTTGTCACATGCTTAGTCGTGTCCCTCAAGCCTCGAGGTGTCAGTGACACATCCGTCCCCTGGGGGTAAAAATGCATCAACGTGAAGGACCTCTGTTATAAAATGAGTTTTTACACAGGGAATTTGATTGTCTTTGGGATTCTAATGGCCCATATGTGTGCTGGGTGTGATCAGAACACTTGGGCAAACTATTCCCCGTGAGAGGTAGTAACCGTATTATTCTGGAAGCTCTTTTTTCATACAGAGTCGACTTTGTGAATTGTGTCGGCTGTAATGAGGGTGATGCTTGGGGATAGTGATTATCGTGCACTTTATCACAGAGGAAGATGGAATTGATTTATGTAAGGGAGAGCTTTCGAGCAAATAAAAACAGAAAACAAGAACAGAAAAATCCTCGATAGGTATCTTTCAGAACAAAGGGCCGAGATAAATGCAGCTAGCTTATCTAAAACTGGGCAAAATCGCATTGCAGTTGGAAAGCTCAGTAGATGGGGAGACAGTATGTGAACCCTTGACGCCCAGGATGTGATTTGCAGTTCTATAGATGAGCACAAGTTGGTGAGCGCTGTCCGTTATTGAGAAGTTATTGACATCAGTGGAAACGGTAGAAACGTTCTGTGCAGAGAATTTCAGACTCCTTGAAAATGGTGTTATGTTTTCTGAACTGTTGCATTGATGGATTAAAATTAGATCCTTCAACATAAGAAGAGTTAATATTCTATGAGTGAATACAGGATGGATTTGTATGGAAGATTGTGTTTTTGAGAAATGTATTGTTAACATTAGAGGCTCAGAGTTAATATCACTCACCCCAAAGAAGGCAGTGTAAGATTTGTCATAAACGACTGCATAATAGGTTGCTTTGTATTATTGTTTTAAATTTCAATAATAAATGAGCACCGTCTACATTTTTTATGATAAAAGCATTATGCAAAAACAGCGATTTTTATTCAGATGCCGTGCTTCATTTAAACTGCTGATAGCAACTCCATAATTGTTCCTGAAAGAATGGATGAGGTACCCTAACTAATGACTAAGAGTTTGATTCTGTAAAATTAGATTGTGGAGATGTAGGCTGTTCTTTCTTCCTTACACATTTCTTCAGTATTTATGTTTGCTACAATGAATAGTATTTCATTGTATTCATTTCATAGTTCCTAAATAGAAATGTTTTACTTTTCCCTGTCTGCATTTTTAAGACTGGGTTATATGGTTGAGATGTTGATGCCATGGCTACCATGTTCAAATTAATCAATGGAACAGACTTAAAATAAGTGTCTGCTCCACAAGGAAAGAGGTGAAGAAGCTGGGCTCCAGGAAAGTACAACGAGACAAGGACAAGTGAATTTATTATGCACTTATTGCAGAGAGCTTTTGATGCCTGTACGTATGTGGTTCCCACGTGCAATCTGGTGACAGTTATCCTGACATTTCTCGTGGATACATGTGTGGATGTGAATTCTGCAGAGAGCACACATTCTGGCTTCATGCAAACGTGTAGAAGGTGGGTTTTGTATAAAAAATACAGTAAGTACCTGGTTGAAGGTAAATACATCCAGCCAGTCATCAGAGTGTTCCTATTCCACAATTCCAAATGTGTGCGGGAGGTGCGGTGCGGGGAGGGAGGGAGGGAGGGAAGGAGAGGAGGAGAGAGAAAGAGAGAACTAGAGCAGTGTTCATGAATTTCTTTTCAGGTTTAACACTTAGAAACTAAAGCCAAAAATTCATGAGCCCGACCATCTCATTTTACAAATAAACCCAGTGTGGTGGGTTGAACTGTGTTTCTCCGAGAGATGTGATGCATTGCTAACCCTGAGGACCTCAGAATGTGAGCTTGAAAGTACAGTCTTTGCAGATGTAACGAAGATGAGGTCGTCGAAGTGGGCTCTGATCCAGTACGACTGGGGTCCTTTTAAGAGGGAAAACTGCTGCGAGAGGACACAGGCACGCGTGGTGGGAGCCAGAGTGAAGGCAGGGTCACAGGGGGAGAAGACGGCTACGTGAGCGCTGGGGCAGAGACTGGAGGGACTCAGCTACATGCCAAGGAACACCAAGGATGGCCAGCAGCCACCTGAATCTAGAACAGACCAGGAGGGACCCTCCCCGGGAGCCTTCAAAAAGGCGGGAGACCCTGGGACGCCTTGATTTAGGACTTCTGGCTTCCAGAATAAATTCCTGTTGTTTTAAACCATCAAGCCTGTGGCCCTTAGTTACAGCAGCCTTAGGAATCTCATACACCAGCATGCAAAGCTCTCTGTAGGATTTATCCAAACTGCCGCAGCCCGTTGGGGCAGAGCTGAGGTGAAGTGCAGACCCCTCAGCCAGCTTTGTGCCTATTTTCAGCCTGGTCCTGTCTCTCCGATACATTCCTCCAGTTGGGGGGGTGGGTGCGGGGGGATACTTGTCTCCCACGATCACCTCCATTTCATCCAGATTTTAAGGATGCTGCCGCATCCTCTCACAACATCACACCTGCTGAGACAGCGTGGGATCCCCTTTTTTAATCACAGTTCTTGGAAGGGAAACAAGTTCCTGCCCCTCAACTGTAAAGTGAGTGGGTGGGACCCATCTCCATGTCCTTTGCCATTCGAATTCCACCTGAATCGAGAGCCATGGTCATTGTAATTAAGCCTCTTGATGTGAATACAGCTCGTTTTACACCATAATTAGCGAGCCCACAGGCTTCAGGGATTTTTCTCAGTAAACTTCTTTGTGACCTGGTGAAACGTCAGAGGCAAACTGGGAGGGGAGGGGGTTTGCAACTCAGAATTGTGTCATTTAAAACAAATGCATATTGGTGTATACACACTACTCCGTATAAAATAGATAACTAATAAGGACCTACTGTGTGGCACAGGGAACTCTACTCAATACTCTGTGATAACCTATAGGAGAACAGAATCTGAAAAAGAATAGATACATGTCTATGTATAACTGATTCACTTTGCTGTACCCCTGAAAGTAACACACATTGTAAATCAGGTATACTCCAATAAAATAAAATTAAAAAAAATACAGAGCAAATAAATAAATAAAAGGAAAAAAAATAAAGCGAATTCAGAGGGATGGACCTCTGAGTGACACGTAACCTGTCCAAAGCCTGGATCGCGAAGCATAGGGTGGCACTTATGTTAGAAGATCGAAATGGCACTAAAACTGAAACTGGAGGGAGGTACGATTCGTCATATTTCGTCTTCGCCTCTTTTTCTGCTGGGTCTGGTGCTGGGGAAATACAGGGTCCCACGTCCGTTTGCCTCAGTATATCTTCCGCTTGTAGCTTTGCTTTGTAAACAATTAAGCGAGAGAGCAAGCATTTTGTCTTTCCCCTGCTTGTGTGCACGGCGTGACATACTGTCCAGTTATTCAGGCCTTCTCTTCTCTTCTCCCCGAGGAGGTATTTCTTGACCTTTATAAAGTGGCTGAACGGGAGCTTTAAAAATCTCCCAGTCGGCATGAATGTCAGAACCTTTAGAAGCACGATCGTATGTCTAATACCCGGGGCATTGAGTGTCTGATGCCTGGCAGGCTCTGGACTTTCCGTGGTGGTCGGTAGGTAAGAGGGAGACACCAGCTCCGTCACGGATAACGTGGCCTGTTGGAGGAGCATGACGCTTCTCAGGTGATGACATACGTGCAGGTGACATCATTCCTTTAATGAAGGTAGCAAAGTCAGTGTGTACAGAGCCAGGAGAACGTGAAGGTCCCTGGTGGGGGATGCTGCCTTAGGTCTGGTTCACGGGACGTCTTCGGAAGGAACTGAGACCACCAACTGGGAGGGTCTTGAAGGGATGGAGGGAGAGGGGAAGACTTGAGGGACAGAAGCGGGTAGGGTTCAGAGCAGGTGCTGAAAAAACCCAAGTGATGTGGATGAAAGAGTTGGCTTCTGGTCTCCTGGTTTTGCCTGATTGCTGTGTCCTTAGGTCCGTGGCCTGGGGATCAATTCCCATCCATTTTCTAATCTGATTTCAGAATAATACTGTTGGAAAGATTATTCCTGGAAGAAGGCTTCAAGTCTTAAATTTTTATTGCCTTTGGAGCAGATGATGGAATGCAGGGTTTCTCCAAATTCAGCACCAGTAGCCCCTGGGGGGCTTCTTGAACACAGACCCCTGCGATCCACGCATCTGAGTTTCCGAGTCGCCAGATCAAAGGTGGGACCCAATATGTTCCCACGTGAACTTGCTGCTGCTGGTGCAGGGGTCACACGGTGAGGACCGCTGCCTCCCAGTCCTTTCAGGTTGCGCGTCCACAGACATCCTGTTTGATTTTTGACGGCCACCTCCCGTGTTGGTCTTTCCTGTTCGGAAGGTGGCATTCAAATCTCTGGGTCTCCTCGTTGGCTTTTGGCATTCAGGCTCGCTCTGGATTTACAGGTTATCTTTATGTTCTCAGGTCCCCGGACCGTTCAAGCCCACGCATATTTATTGGACGTCTGCCATGTGCTGTGGACCGTGAGGGGTGTAAGGATTAATAATGACCACCATAAAACCTCATCAGAGGCTAGACGTTACTTATTCCTCCGTGGCCTCCAAATGCTTGGCTCGTAATTCAATACAGTAGAGGAACTTGAAGACAGTGATTGTTTCCCGTTTCAGGGACCCGAGAGCGCTTTCTGTCTTAAAGTTCTGGTCATTCTGGGCTGTGTGGAGCTCTTCCTCCTTCAGAGAGTGAGAAACTGAATAGAGTTTCTAACCATTCATTTCTCACCATTCATTCATCCATCCATTCATTCATTTGATAGCCATGTGTTCACATCTTGTTTGGAGAAGGTCACTGTGCTAGATACCAGAGAACATAGAAACACTGTTAAAATTCAACCCCTGACCTGATCCCAGCGAGATCACGTTCTTAGTAGAGAAGACAAAATAATCCTTGAAAACACCTACACCACAAGGCGGGCACATCCTACATGCCGTGAGAAGGGAAAACACACAGACCTTGCGAGTATAGAATCTTATTTTCCACTAGAAAACTGGTGTCACGTAGGACAGTTCCGTATTTGCCTGTGGCCGCTTGAAGAATGACCCCAGACTGCCAGTGTGTCTTATCTCATACATTTTCTGTAAGTCAGGGATTCAAGAGCTTCACAGCTGGGTGGTTCTGATGCAGGGCCTCTCAGGATGCTGCCGTCCACTTGTGGACCAGGGATGCAGTTCTTTGAAGGCATAAGAGAGCCTCACGTGTGTGACCATCAGCAGAGGGCTTCAGTTAGCTGTCCTGTGGACCTCACCTTAGGGCTGCTCACATGGCATTGGCAGTGGCTTTCTGGGCAGTGAGAGAAGGGAGGGTGAGACGGAGTGGCTGAGAGGAATCCTAGGACCCGCCGTAGTCTTTGATACCTTGAGCTTGGAAGAGACACATTATCCCTTCTGCCGCATGCTACCGGTCACACAGTCCAGACCAGGTACATTGGGGAAGGGGTCAACGGGAGGGTGTTGATACACCTTGGGAGCTAGGCTAGCACCAAAGCTTTTCCAAAGGAGACAGCTTGTGAGCTGCATCTCAGAGGATGGAGAGGAGTTTTTCAGAAGGGCAAAGGGGACAGTGGGTGAACACGTGGACGCAGCAAGTGTTGAGTGAAGGGATGGGCTGAGCGCACTTTCAAGTGCCTGTTGTTGGGTACAGACAATTAAACTGAAATCAGAGCATTGTAGGTGGTGGAACCCAATGGTCAAGCCAACGGATGTTCTTCTGTAGGCTGTGGAGAGCCCTGTCAGGGCTTCAGCAGCATGGAATCATTTATGGAACGCCACCTTGGTGCTGGTGAATGTGATTGAGGCAGGTAGCAATGTAGGTAGACATTGAAGACATCAAGCTAATAATGTACATTAAGATGGAATGATGGCAGAGACTGCGGAAACGGAGAAGCTTTCACATTCCCCAGAGGCGCTGGGAATATGGTATTGACGGGACCTGGCCTCCTGTTGGACAGAGAACAAGCCAAGGAAGTAACTGTCGGAAGTTGGGGTGATATTTTAGGTACTTTAACGAAGGGAAGAGAGAAGCCTCGAAGCCAAGGAGGAGCTCATCGTGGTCAGATGCAATATCCTCACGTCGATGACACTGATGGGGAACGTGCTGTTTTTTGGTGATTAGAATGAAATGGATAGACTGTAAAAGATAATCATTATTTATTTATTTTAAATAAATGTATTTATTTATTTTTGGCAGCGTTGGGTCTTCTTTGCTGCACGCGGGCTTTCTCTAGCTGCAGCGAGCGGGGGCTACTGTTCGTTGCGGTGCGCGGGCTTCTCATTGCAGTGGCTTCTCTTGTTGCGGAGCACGGGCTCTAGGTGCGCGGGCTCAGTCGTTGTAGCTTACAGGCTCTAGAGCGTAGGCTCAGTAGTTGTGGCTCACGGGCTTAGTTGCTCCGTGCCGTGTGGGATCTTCCCGGACCAGGGCTCGAACCCGTGTCCCGTGCATTGGCAGGCGGATTCTTAACCACTGTGCCACCAGGGAAGTCCCAGATGATCATTTTTTAATCCTACCTATTCTCTCCCTCTCTCTTTTTCTTTTTCTTTTTTTTTTTTTTTTTTTTGCCACGCTCTGCGGCACGTGGGATCTTAGTTCCCTGACCGGGGATCGAACCCACGCCCCCTGCAGTGGAAGTGCAGAGTCAACCACTGGACCCCCAGGAAAGTCCCTAATCCTACCTATTCTCTTGATAGTCTTTTCCTTTTGAAACTGGTCTGACATTTTCATTATCAAGACCTTCTCAGCGGCTCTAATCGTCTTTCCAAAATCCTGTTGGTGCCCTGACACATACGCCCTGAAGGGACTCTTAAGAAGAAACATTTCTTTATTTACCCTCACATCCCTTCTGCTTTCTTTCCAGACAGCACACCTGGACCCCATCAGTTGCCCTCTGGAGGGGCTGACCGCTCAACAAAGCCCTCTTCCTCCTTGGAGTTTCTCTGTAGCCTCTGACGTGTTCACTGACCCTCCGCTAAGGGACTTCATCCTTCCGTGCATTCCAAAACTCTCCTCTCTGGCTTTCTTCTACTGCCTCTCCATTCCTTTACTTAGCTTTTCTGAGTTCTTCAGTTCACGTTGCTCCTTAAGTTCCAGCTTCCAGACCATCCCGCATAGGTTTGTACCTACTCCCGGTTAACAGTGCCTTCCACCCCGGAGACCGCCACGTCTCTACCTTTTGCTCTTGTATTCCCCTCTCCCATACTGCTTGGGGAAAACTCTCCTGTGATTCTTTTCCTCATAGAGTCGAGAATACTTCTGACAACAGATGTGTGTGGTGTTCCCCCCTCCCCCACGGGTCCCCGCACACCGAGCTCTTCTCTGTGACACCAGCTGGGTGTCCTGTGATTCAGTTCAGTCTGACGCTAATATGGAGTTGGTACAGACTCCACAGATGAAGGACTCACAGGATGGCCCCCCGCTCCCCACACTTCAGAAGCCAAGTGCAGGCAGTGGGTCCCCAGCTTACCCACAACTTTCCTCTCACTTGACTATACATCGGAGAGTCTCAGAACTTCCTCCTTGGATTCCATCATTCGCTGGAACAGTTCACGGCACTCAGGGAAACGCTTCCTTAACGCTTTCCCGGTTATTTCATAATAAAGGCTAGGACACAGGATACAGATGAACGGAGAGATCCAGAAAGCCAGCTGTGGAAGGAGCCTGACGGCAGGAGCTCCTGTCCTCGCGGAGTTGGGGTGCACCAGCCTCTCCGCGTGGGGATGTGTTCCCCAACTAGGAAGCACCCTGAACTCTGGGGATTTTCATGGACGCTTCGTCATGTGGGCTTTACCGATCACGGACTCAGCCTGCAGCCCATCTCCCTGTCCAGAGTGTGGACGGTGAGGCCGAAAGTTCCAGGCTTCACACTATGGCTTGGACTCTGTGGTGCTCAGCCCCCATCCTGAAGCCACCCAGGACCCCACCAGGAGTCATCTCATTAGAACAAAACACACTCCTGTCGCCCAGGAAATTCCAAGGGACTTAGGAGCTCTGCGTCAGGAACCAGAGGCAAAGACCAAATAGTAGAACAAAAGATGCTGCTAGTGTTCTTGTCACTTGGGAAATTACAAGGGTCTTAGGAGCTCCGTGCTAGAACAGGGGGCAGGACTTGTATGTATATTTTCCACTATTTCACACATAACCACCCTTTGTCTATCACATGGGGCCACGATTCTGTTCCACTCACTCACTTTTTTTTTTTTTTTTTGCGGTACGCGGGCCTCTCACCGTTGTGGCCTCTCCCGCTGCGGAGCACAGGCTCCGGACGCGCAGGCTCAGTGGCCATGGCTCACGGGCCCAGCCGCTCCGCGGCATGTGGGATCTTCCCGGACCGGGGCACGAACCCGTGTCCCCTGCATCGGCAGGCGGACTCTCAACCACCGCGCCATCTGGGAAGCCCTCCACTCACTCACTTTGACACGCATTATTGGCAGTCCTCTTTGGTACTCACCAGTTTCCACCAGAGGAGCCAGACCACCTGATACTTCCTAGCTGTGTGAATTGCAGTAGCTGATATTTTCACGTTTCTGTTTTCTCCTCTGTTAAGAGGGTTATACGAGAGTACCTGCCTCTAGAGATGTTTGCAAAATAAGTTAATGAAGCATCGAATGTGCCTTAAAATAGAGGCACACAGCCACTAGGGGCAGGCTTTTCAGATCATTTATCTTTGACCTTATGTTCCTCCTTGTCAGCCTAAAATATTTCACAAAGAATGGCTTCCTATTATGCTTAGCATTCACTCCAGATTCCTTGCAGTGGCATGTTTGCCTTTGCACAGAATGAGCTTCCTACCTACCTGCAAGCTCCACCCTGCAGTGTTCTCTGACGACTGCGCTGCTGGTCTACCAGTTGTCTTTCGGTTTCCAACTAAGCGAATTAGGACACGGCCTGTGCCACTCCCCCTGCCCTCTTCCCACTCCGAGTGGGCTGCATGCTCTGTCCTTTTCCTATTTCATCTGCTGTTTACTTCCTTCTCTGTGCTCACCCACACTCGACTGCATTTTTCCTTTTTGACCACGCGTGGTGTGTGTTTAAATGTTTTTCGGCTTTTCCTTAAAACGTGTGTTTCATGAGTCCAGCCTAGATGGGGTACTCATTGGGTATTTGTTGAAGAAATGAGCAGTTGTTAGGCAGTCTATAAATATTCATTGATGGAATGAGAATATCAAATCTTGCGTGTTAGCAAGTGTTAGCACCCGAGGCATCACAGTTTTTTGAGACATGTAGCCAAGTCAGAGAGACTGAGAGAACACCTTTGATTATTGAATCAGTTTGTGGTCGGAGGAGCTGGTCTTTCATCTACGGGAAGATGGGCTCTTCCTTGATGGTTCAGGTTGGTTATAGGCTAGCATGATTTACTGAAACGTATGGGTCGTTCAACGTACGTACGTGATTTGTTTCTAAATGCCTATTTATCTTTTAAAATCTTTGCCACTATTCACATCCCTAGAATTTGTACACATTTTTTTCCTGTATTTTTTTCTTTTAAAGACAGTGTCGTAGAAAAGTTTCCCATTCTAGTCCATGCCTAGAAAATTTCGAGGCATACATTTTAGGAATGTTCAGGATTTTGGACCTTGACTAGTTTAAGTCTTACACAAAAGCTGTAAATATAGTCTGTGGCGCTGTTTGTTTCCACTGTTCACTGGATGATGACATTAGTACTTTTTAATTTTGGTGTAAAGATGTGCATCAAAATTAGAAACGTGGACAGGAAATGAATTTCTTGAGAGTTCATCCGATTTCTGGGGTGATTCGGGAGGAGTAGAACTGTGTAAAGTTGATTATCTGTATTTTCAGTTACTCACTTTAACTTCTCAGGAAATTTTTTCTCTGTTTCTCTCCACCCCCCGGAATTTCCTAATGCTAAAAAATTAAACAATTTGAGCATTGCATAAAATTGGGAGCAAATCCAAGACAGAAAACAGATGTTTTATTAAATATGCATCTTTTCGAAAATGAATGTGGTTTGGAAGATTGTTCTGTTTGAGAGAAAGATAAAGTCTGGGTTAGATAAATTTGGGTGCAAGTTCAAGTGATTTATGTTAATTGGAACATTTATATATACATCTAGACATATCCAGGACAACCCTGCTAAAAACCTACCGATAAGTCCTCTTCCCATCTGAGCGTGCATTTTATTTTATTTTTTTAACTACTCATGAACGTCTGTCAAAATTAAACTTATTTCTCCCATTTTTCTTTTAGAAACTTAGCAGGTCATTGTGACTCAAAAGACAACTAAATAAATGATGAATGATAGTAGTTTTATTTTTTTTAAGTTAAAATACCTCTGAAATATCTTTAGGTTTGAAAAAGAAGTTTAGATTTTCCTGTTTTCGTGTATGTGTGTGCAGGGCTAGATGCAGACCCTGGTCACGAGTGCTGTCGAAACCTTGGGACCCCTTAGGTGTAATCCTGGCACAGACTTCGTGAGGACCCTGGAGAGTCTAGCGTAGCTACCATCTCCTTCTTTCCCCATGACAAACGTGGGCCTCCTCTTTCTCCTCCTTCAAAGCCATCTTCCATGCCATATGCTAAGCGTTTCCCAGAGCTGCTACCTCTTCTGAGCATGGCCCTCTCTATTCCTTTATCTCTGGATACCGGAGCTCCTGCAATTATATCTAAGTCCTCGCCTTGATGATGTTTTCCGCCAGGAGACCGCAAGCTCCTTGAGAACAAGGACTGTGCCACATTCATCTCTGGCATTTCTTTTCTATCCTCATACCTTGTGCACAGCCTGTGTTCAACGCACATTCGCGAAGTGAAATATCTTAGGATTTCTAGACAGAGTTTACTGTACATTATTTAGGTACCAGAGAATAAAATCATATTCGTAACCTATTGAAGAGTCCTAACTCCGTCAGTGTCCTCCTTTATGAAAATATTTATACACTTTCACCTTATGTTCTAGGTATCTGTTTGACCTGCTACCCAGGGCGAATTGGAATGGCTGTGAATGTCTCTGTGAAACCCCAAGTCTTTAGTTGTAAAGGTGAACTTATACGGAGAGGCTTCTTTGAAACATTGTCGTAGCGTGGAATAGATCATTCTTAGCTTCTACGTCCGATATTCCGCCAAAGGTCTGTATGCTTTGACTAGTGTATTCTCTGTATGGTAAAATTCCAATAAAATGACATAAGATATTTATGGTAATGTTTGCTAATATATTGGTACCTCATAAATATTGGTTTGCCTTGAGTATTTAATATCAGTCATCTCAGGCAATATTTGTTTTTACAAGAAGCTTTTATAGATGAGTCGATAACATACTAAGTATAGCGTAAGTCTTCACAAATGGTCTGTATACGGTAGGGCGTAGTTTCACATGAAGACAAATCATAAAATGTAATTTCTTATTAAGTTCCGAATAATCAGCTGTCTGTCATCATATTTATCTGTCTTCAGGACTTCTGTAGTAGGTCATCCAGCCCAGATTTACTGGTAACATCAATAGTGTTTTAATCTAGAGAACGGAGCCTTTAACCTTTGAAATATCTTATTAGCCACACGACTCTATCTTAAAACTTAGCTTCCGATACATGAAGCAAAGCTTATTATTACCTCATGGACCCCCATGAATCATGTAGCAGAAAACAAATGAGAAAAATGAACACGTGATTACTTGAACATAGGTCAGTGTTAGCGATCAGCATTCTGCTTAGATAACAAGAGTCATGAGCAGCAAAATGCCGTAATAGGCGGGCGTAATAAATGGTCATTGCCCTTCTCTGACCCTTTGGTGTTTGGAGGTTTCTGCTACCAAAAGCCGTCTGGGAGAATGTTATGTTGTAAATTCACACATGTGGGGCTATCCTTCGAGAAGAAATAATAATAATAAAAAAAAATGAGAATGTATTTCGCCTTGCATAGCAGGAAAAATAGTAGAATTGTTACCGAACACAGATTCGTCTGCCCTATGCACAGTGAGGCCAAACAAACCGAAACTTCGGAGTTTGGAGCAGACAGAGGTTTACTGCAGGGCCATGAAAGGAGCCAGGTGGCTTCTCTCCAAAAAAACCCACAACTTTTAGCAACGCATTTTTAAAGGCCCGGTGAGGGAGGGGCATCCCGGGGTGTGCGTGTTCACCTCCTGCACAGTTCTCCGACTGGGTGATGATGAGGTCACAGGGCAGTGTCACAGGGGCGCCGGTTGGTCTGGGGGCTGTGTGCTAGTGGTCATCAGATAGTTAATTTCTTCCATGTGGTGGTTTTTAGCATCTGAAAAAACTCAGGAAATAGGCATGAGATACACTAGGCACTTGAGAGAGGAGCTGCAGCAGGAGATGTGGGGGAGGGGTCTCTGTCCCGGGAAGGGCCCCTAGGGTCCTGCTGGGTTATGGAATCTGGGTTGATGGTAGTGACCAGGGCCCAGTAAGAGAAGTGGAGTTGGTGAGATAGGCAAGGAGGGTGGATGGAATCATTCCTGACGTGTGAATTAAACCCTACAGGATGTGAATATTTTGTTCCATCAGTATCAGATTTGCAAAAAAAAAAAAAGGAAACTCATGCACATACTAGTTACTGAATGTTTCTCTCTCCCTTGTGCACCTAAAAACCACATACACGAAATCCAGCAAGCCAAGAGGCAAAGGAAAACTCACCCTAAGATAATAATTCAAATACATGTTTCTCAGCACTATCCCAAGGCAGAAGAGTCATCTACCAGACGTAACTCGCTAATTTCTGTAGACCTCTCCTGACACACACCTAGTTAACTTTGCAGCTGTGAATTTGACAATTACCTGTGGGTGTGAACCAAATATGACCTCTGATGAAGTGAAACAGAAACAGAGCCAATTTCGAAGTTGGGATATTAATCATGCAATGTTAGAATAGCTAATATCACGTGAGTGTTTGCTGTATGCATCACTCATGCAGTGAGGCTGTCTTTGGTCCTGATACCAGATAACCTTTTTGTCCCTGATGAAAACTGCGTCAGGTGTAGATTCCCACAGAGTGGGGACTGAGCGTGGGGAAGAGAAAAGATATTAATGGCTCCACCTGAGACGATGTGGGCTGATGGCCGAACTACCTGCTTTGAGCCCTACCCCACTCTTGAGAGCTCTGTGATCTTGGCCAGTTCGCTAATACCTCCCGGATTTCTCTTTTTTAAAACAATGGAGATAACGCTCCCTCTCGTGCTCACTGAGAAGATTAAAACGAGTCTGTATGGGAATTACCTGGCGGTCCAGTGGTTAGGACTCAGCGGTTTCACTGCTGGGGGCCCCGGGTGCCATCCTTGGTCCGGGAACTACGATCCCGCAAGCCATGCTGTGTAGCCAAATAAATCAATAAATAAGTAGAGCGTCCACGTATAAAACGGTATGTTAAAGGGTGACGCACCATATACGTGTTACCTGTTATAACAATTCCGATTCTATTTGGACGAGGAGGCGGCTTGATTCTGTGAAAAGCGTGTGGTCTTTGAACGCAAGATAGACGTAGGTCTGACTCTGCCTTATGGCTTCAACGTATCGTGTGAGCTAACGTCTGAATATCAGTTTTCCTAAATGCAAAATACATGCTATGCTACGTACCCTGCGCCGCTGTAGAAGGGTCAGGAATAATGAATGCAATTAAGATTGTGGGTGCGTATGAAGTCATTTCCACAAATATATTTTAACCAACAATATTTACTGTATAGCACAGGGAACTCTACTCAGTGCTCTGTGGTGACCTAAACGGGAAGGAAATCTAAAAAAGAGGGCATAGAGGTATACGTATAGCTGATTCACTTTGCTGTACAGCAGAAACTAACGCAACATTGTAAAGCAACTATACACACCAATAAAAATTTTTAAAAACACAGTATTTATGAAATAGTAACTACATGTTCTATCAAAACCATAATCAGACTATGACCCTGCCTTCCTACAACTTAATAATGGGCTGACTCATTAGCTATGAAACCCAAAGACTTTACGTGCTTGGTACTAATATGAGTACTGGTCAGTTAGAGCCTCGTTCTGTCGTATGAGAGCCGAGAGAACGAGGCAGCGTGGCTCTTGCCCATCTGACCCACTGCTGTAAGGGGAAAAAAAAAAAAATCTCTGCAGGCTGAGGATCAGTTCTTGCAAACAAACGCCATCTAACACAGTGAGCGGCTTTCGCAAATTAAATTGTGCAAGGATTTTAAATTCTTAATTTAAATAAACTACATCGAACGTAGGCACGGACTAAACTGATTATTCATCTTGGACGAAAACTTAATGGTGGCCGGGTGAAAGCAGGTGAGACGTAGATTGGTGACCTCCAGCTGTCTCGCTTTATTCTGAATTCTCTAATTGCCTGTGGACTCAACTGGTTGGATATAGAATCTACAGTTTGCCATAACTGTGTAGGTGCCCTTTCTTGACTAGTTGTTTGGATTGTTAGGGAATCGGTTAAGAATTACTTTATGACACTACTAGCTAGTTTTTGTAATTACCCAAAAGAAAGCTTAGAAGGAATGTAACAAGGGTTTTGAAACAATGGCGCCAGCTCTTTCACTGAGTGTATTTCTCTCTCTCTGTCTCTCTCTCTGTCTGTCTCTCTCTCTGTCTCTGTCTTTCTCTCTCTGTTTTATTTTTACAGGGAAAAATGTGCTGAGATGGAAAAGAAATCAAGTGGATTTCCACGGTGGCATTTTTAAGAGCATCTTCTTAGAAAGACAATGTCATGGTAAGTATGAAAAACATAATCATTGGTCTCCGCTGGCTTATTTCGTGGATGCGTTTACAGCCTGGTTAATTCAAACCTGGCAGTGCTTTCAGATTACTTTGGTGGTAAAAATTGTTCTCTTTTTAAAAATAATCTATTTGAAATTCATCGAAGTACAAAGCAGAGATTTCAAGCTCATTGGGAGTATACGTACTGGCATGCTTTGTGAATTTAGAATAAGAATTATTTGTTTCTCCAAATAGCCACAGTGCAGAGTATATCTCATTGATGAGACAAGAAATTCAGCCCTCCTTCTGAAATTCACCCTCATCCCTACTGGCCACTGAAAACCCACTTTCTTCTACAGTAAGCATCTCAAGCCACTGGGGCCTTTGAATGGCCTCAGCATTTCATTTTATCGCTTTTGTGTGTAGCCCCTGAAGAGTGCGACCCAAAATATCAGACGTGCTTCTAATGCAGGCTGCAGGCCCACTGAGGCCACGGGATCCTTCTCTTTCTCTGAAAGCCAGAAATAGAGCACAGCCCAAGGAAGGGGAAATGGGTAGAATACTTTGACAATCTATGTTTGTGAGCATACGTTAATGAAGATATTTTACAAGTCAAAATTGGGACCCTTTCCCCCCATTTAAATTTCAGAAAGGATGTGTTTTAATATATTTCCAGTAAATGGTGAAGACTTTTCATGGCTCAGCTGTCAATTCAAGCCCCGCTGAGCCGTTTATATGATTACATGGATTAAATACTGGCTGTTTACCTACTTTCTTACCATTCTGAGTGCCGTAACTTCTAAACATTTTTCGGAATTTAGACCACCGGTGGCTTTTGAGTATCTCTTTACAGGTAACCACCTAATTTCCCTATTCTTACTCTGTAACAAACTTCTGCACCTTTCCTGGATTCTAAAAGATTGTCAAGGTCACGTCCTTCATTGAACTCCTATTTCTAAAAACTAGATTTCCAAACTCCTTTTCCTATTTCCTGCTATTAAAAAAGTGCTAGGTTTTTTTTCCCCAAAGGTAATTTGTAATGAATAAAGAAAGACTACTACTGTCCCCCTTTCTGTGGTTAACATGCAAATTTGGAAGATGAAACAGATGAGGGTATACAGTTCAACAATCCGTAAGAGCACATTATGTAAATCCCTTTGTCTTCTGAATTTCGAAACCCCCTTTTTGTTTTTTCATTGTCATTTTCTTTTTTCAATCTGGAGGAGCATTACTATATAACCAAGGCTTGAAGTTGCCCAAGTATTTGTCTTCCTTGTTGCACCACCAGCCTTTCGAACAACAAGCCTCGATTGTAACCATTTCAGGAGCTGCCGTGCAAGGAGCAGTCAGTTTAACGTAACCAGCCGATCCTGGTTCTGAGGAGAAGTGGTCATAATGTGTCTGACATCAGACTCAGAGCTGTAGACAGCACAGCTCCGAACATGACAGCTTGGATTGTGAATCCCGAAGGGAACGTGATATAAAGCACACCACAGGGGGAAGGAAATGAGAACTTATGAACTGGGGAAGACTCCTTATTGGGTTTTTTTTTTATTTTATTAATTTAGTTTTTATACAGCAGGTTCTCATTAGTTATCTATTTTATACATATTAGCGTATATATGTCAGTCCCAACCTCCCAATTCATCCCACCACCACCCCCCTCCCCGCTTTCCCCCCCTTGGTGTCCATACTCTGCATCTGAAAGCACTGGGTGTTTATCCAGCTGTGCGTTTCTGCTAGAGTCTGACTGCGTCTCTGGTAAGGGCAGCCCTTTGGAGCGCCAGTTCTGGGCTGGGCTTGATGAGCGGTGATGCTGTGTTGGAACTTCATTGTCTCCTAAGGATGGCTTGGCTGAAAAACTAAAGACAAAATTTTGAGTTTTCCTTTCCCAGAAACCTCAAGACCCCAAGTGACAACTAAAATCTCTGTGACTCTATTTTTTTAATTTTTCCCGCTCCCCATATCCTCAAGTCCATTCTCTAGTAGGTCTGTGTCTTTATTCCTGTCTTACCCCTAGGTTCTTTTTTTTTTTTTACATCTTTATTGGAGTATGATTGCTTTACAGTGGTGTGTCAGTTTCTCCTTTATAACAAAGTGAATCAGTTATACATATACATCTATCCCCATATCTCCTCCCTCTTGCATCTCCCTCCCACCCCTCTAGGTGGTCACAGTGCACCGAGCTGATCTCCCTGTGCTATGCGGCTGCTTCCCACTAGCTATCTACCTTACATTTGGTAGTGTATATATGTCCATGTCACTCTCTCACTTCGTCCCAGCTTACCCTTGCCCCTCCCTGTGTCCTCAAGTCCATTCTCTACATCTGCGTCTTTATTCCCGTCCTGCCCCTAGGTTCTTCAGAACCTTTTTTTTTTTAAGATTCCATACATATGTGTTAGCATATGGTATTTGTCTTTCTCTTCCTGACTTACTTCACTCCGTACGACACTCTAGGTCCATCCACCTCACTACAAATAACTCAATTTCGTTTCTTTTTCTGGCCCTCTGTGACTCTTTAACTGGACTGATTGTCATTTACAAGGGGTACAGGGTTCCGTGGGGAAACACAAAGACCTGTGAATCAGGACATTTCTGTTGTTATCCAGGTTTGTTGCTCATTAGCATGTTTTCAATGGTCAGGCTTCTGACATGTTTAAATAATAGAGATGTATGCATTTATTCCCTTTTCACTATGGAGAATTTGTGGTTATAAATGAAGAAAAACATCTGTCTAGGAAGCAGAAAGCATTCATTAAGCCTACTGAATACTTGAACGTTTCAACTTATGCCCGTTGGATCTAATTCTGCATACACCGCTGACTGAACCCTTTCTGGTTTTGTAACCCTGTTAAAGGAAATGCTTTGCAATGGATTTTCGTGGTCATCGGGGATGCTATTGGTGAACTGATGTTAGACATTCCTTAATTTTTTCCCAAAGATGGCTTAGTTCAGTTCGAAACTGACAACCAAGAACAATGCCTTTCAAGGCACTCCTGGAACCATGATTTTCATTTCTAAGTGAAGGGATCGAGGGATGAACCAGAATTAGGATGTTTGGCATTTGATGTTTGGACTGAATTTGCTAGTCTATTGAAGATCCTGACATTCAGGGTTATGCTAGGGGCTAATACGTTCGAACATTGAGGGAGTTTGTTTATATGCTGCTTAGTTCTGGACACACATTGTCCAAATGAATCTTTTATTAAAACATTTTGTGATTCCGAGGGACACAGATTAGTTATGTAAATCAATTTGGTATAGTAACTGAGTTATAGACTTAAATACAATGCTAAAAATAATAACGTTAAATAGTATAGGGCTTCCCTGGTGGTGCAGTGGTTGAGAGTCCGCCTGCCGATGCAGGGGACACGGGTTCGTGCCCCGGTCCGGGAAGATCCCACATGCCGTGGAGCGGCTGGGCCCGCGAGCCATGGCCGCTGAGTCTGTGCGTCCGGAGCCTGTGCTCCGCAATGGGAGAGGCCACAACAGTGAGAGGCCCGCGTACCGCAAAAAAAAAATATATATATATATAAATATAATATACGTAATATATAATTATGTATAATATAAATATTTTACAAATATAACAATAAACTAATATAAATAGAAATTATTTGGGGGCCTCCTTGATCCTTTTCTTCTTAACTATTATCCAAACCCGTAATATTACCTCGTACCAATACTACACTGCCTATTTTTTTCCTAGTTTAAGGCTTCCTTTCTGCCGAAAAGGTATATGTTAGACTGGAAAAAAGGGGCAAATGTATCACTAAAGAGATCATCTTACACTATTTATAATTTTTTTTTTTTTTTTTTTTGGCCATGCCATGTGGCATGCTGGTTCTTAGTTGCCCAATTAGGGATCAAACCCTCACCCCCTGCGGTGCAAGCGTGGAGCCTTAACCGTTGGACCGCCGGGGAAGTCCCTATAAGTTTTTTTTTATGCATAAGCTAATTTTGTTTGGCTTTTGGAGGCGATCAGTAAACTCAGTCTTGAGTACGTGACCATGGAACATGACCTAGGCTAAGGTGAGCCATCTGTGGCCTGTGGGTGACTCCGTTTTTAGGAGTAGCGCCTTGTATACGACAGTGCCGGAATTGAATGGCTGCAGTAGAGACGGCCTGGCCATCGCTTGACCCTTTACGTCCCTTGACCCTTTACAGTGAGTTTGCTGATCCGTGCTCAAGGCCACGATCGGATTCTCCGGGGAGTCGGGAGGGTCGTTCACGGTGATTATTTTGGATCCGCAGATTGCTAACAAATATTAACATATAACACATTATCAGTACTGTAGACACCTGCTTTCATGTTAGGAGTTCTGTGAATGCACGCTACCATCTCGTACAGCAGGTGTTTGGAATCGGGAATCTGGGACGCATGCGTCCCTGGGGTCTGGGAGCTCCCTGGAAGTTTACATGTGGACCGACTGTATATGCACCAGGGGGAGAACCCAGGGCCATCCACAGGAAAGCGTACGTGGCACAGCCACACTGATTAGCGTGGGTTGCCTCTGGCTGTTGTAGTGATAGCTTCGCGTGGCTCTCCGATCCTTTAGGCTGAGGTTCATAATTAGGCCCTTGACCGTGGGGAACCATCTTGACTGGTTTTGCCATGCCTTTGTTCATGTGTTTCGTGATCTAGAGGAAGGGAATGCTTGCTTAAGCACAAGCAATTATTGTGATTTTTTAAATTTTGCTTCACTCAACTTTTTTTTTTAATAAATATTTATTTATTTTTGGCTGTGTTTGGTCTTCTTTGCGGTGCGCGGGCTTCTCACTGCGATGGCTTCTCTTGTCGTGGAGCTCGGGCTCTAGGCGCGCAGGCTTCAGTAGTTGTGGCGTGTGGGCTCAGTAGTTGTGACGCGCGGGCTCTAGAGCACAGGCTCAGTGGTTGCGGCACACGGGCTTAGATGCTCCGCGGCATGTGGGATCTTCCCGGACGAGGGCTCGAACCCGTGTCCCCTGCACTGGCAGGCGGATTCTTAACCACCGTGCCACCAGGGAAGTCCCTTGCTCAACTTTTTAATGAAGTGCATTCCATACCGTTAAAACCAGGGAGTTCACTGATTCCATCTGTGTGTGTGTGAGAGAGCATTGGCAAGCCAGGTAATTCTGACTCGGCACGCTTCCTTGAAGTGGGTAATTAATATCAAGAGGGAATGGAATAGTTTTGTCTTTCTCTGGCAGGCAGTTGAATGTCACACACTTGGGCGTGCTGTGGACCTGTAGTAAATATTAACACAGTATATTTTTGTTGTAGATGATTAAGGATCGTTTGCCTAAGCACACGCCTTTAATATGCCCTACTTCTTTTCCCTTTCCACGATGACTGCTGAAATGAGATTTTCCGTTGTGTTCCTACATATTTATTTAAGCATGATGTGGGGCATTGGGGAACATGGAACACGTAGGACTTCAGTGAGGCAGCATGTAACATAATCTACATGAGAACTGTTAGCTCATGGGACTGGAGACCTGGTCCCGTTCCCTTACGTGAACCTTCCCAGGCTCCTTCTTGGCAGGCGATTGGAAATTTAAGTAGAGAAAATTCAGTCTTCTTTGTTCCTGTCACAGCACAAGGCATGTAGAAGGTTCTCAGTAAATGCTGGATAAATGCAGGTCAGCATGCTTCACACTGTAGTTTAACAGGGACAGGTGCTTCCTGGAAACCAGTAGCCATAAGGTCTAGCTCGGGCTGAGGAGTGCAAGTGGGCAAGTGACCTTGGACTGGTCCTCTTACCCCCTCCTGTGCCCTCAGCCTGCGTCATGCCAGCTTTATCCAACTACACAAGGTCCTGTCCTGTGCAAGACGTTTCCCTGCACATTGGTCCAGAGCTGCCCAGCCTCTGAGTGGATGAGGCTCTTTTCCATCGTGCAGAAAATCCTTCTGAGACCCTTTCATATCAGATGGAGAAAACAAAGTCATTCCGGCCCATGTTAGTTATGCTTTAGGAAACCAGACATCTTCTTTTCACCCAGGGATGAATCGGTATTATTTTACTCCTTGCATTTTGTGGATCTGGGTGGAGAAGAAAATATATGCCATGGCTCATGACATTTTTCTACGGGTGATAACTTGGAAGCAGTGGAGTGTTGATTCTAGATATTTTTTTTTTTCCTGCTATTTGTTCTGGTCTGGTTAATATGCATGGAAGAATATAAATTATTTAGCATTGACTTATCTGTAATTAAGTCTTCGAAATAGACTATGATTTTTAGCTGATATATTTTCTTCTCAATTACTTAGAGAATATAAGCCTTCCTTGGGGAATGGTTAGTCTTTCAATTGTCCTTTTAATGGTCATTGACTGGCTTGTTCAAATTCTGCCGTTCTGGGAAGAAGGTTAACAAAATCTGGCAAGGTAATACGCAAATGGTGTCCAATGAGCACTCTGCGTCCTGGATACGTGTCCTGATTAATTTCTCACCTTCCCAAACTTGCAGATTCATCATGAGGGTAAACTGGGAAATACATCAGCTACGGAGTTTAAATTTCCTAACAGGTAGTTCACGGTGATTATTTTGGATCCGCAAATTGGATCCTAACAGGTGGTCCTTTGGTCTCTTTTGCGGCTGGTATTAACATGGAGACTTTTATAATCCATAGTTAATTAAAAATCTCAACTATTTAATTCTTTTGATATTGTAAGTTATATTTTTAAAATATTTAAACCAAGTACTTGCTCAAAAAGCCATGAATGAGGGTAGATTGAGGCTGAACGTGGAATCATGGTCATTTGTTATTTTATGCTTGGAAATGTCAGATTGTCGTTGGAGCATTTTACTGAAACCAATCCCAGTATTGACCGTTGTTTCCTGTAGCTTAATCTCCTCGGATATTTTTAAATCATTACCATTTCAGTGGTCAAGTCTTTGAACCCGTCTCTGAAATGATGTGACGTGAACCATTTAAAATTTTTTTTGAAGGGAGTCAAGTAGCACAGGATGAGTGAGGATCCAGGGATATCTGACCAGAATTGAAGTGATTTGAGGATAAAGTCCATTTCATTGCATTGCCTTTCAAAGTACAGAGACAGCAGTGGAAGTCATTTTCCACAGTGGCGCCGTCTTGTGTCTGCACAGCTGAAGATCAATGAATTGATCTTCTATCTTCAGGATAAATTGGAATCCTTCTTTTTCAAGTTGAAATGGCTAAACTGCTTTGGAAAGAAACATCAAAATGATGTGATGTTTCAGGACTTAGGGAGACCACTGTAAAGCTCTGGTGGTGTAGACTTTCTCAGAAATGTTTTCCGCTAGCTGCCGGTTGAGAATCTTTCTGATCAAGTTCTTTCTAAGGGCCCCTCTATTGGGAGATGCAGTGTCAGTCTTTCACATCTGAAAGGCCACCCTCCTGAAGCCTCATCGCTACATCTGCTGTATTTTTCTCAGCCAGTCTTCTTGAAGGGCGAAGAAGTCAAAATGCATTTTCCTCACTTCCCACTCTTTTTGCAATCTATTGATTTCCTACTGCCACTGTAACTGGTGATCTCAAACTTAATGGTTTGACACGCAGGACACATTGTTAACAAATTCAGTTCTGGAGGTCAGATGTCTGGGGCAAAGACCAGTGTCAGCAGGGTTGGTTCCTTCTGAAAGGTGTAAGGGAGGATCCATTGTGTTGCCTTCTCTCATTTGTAGCGTACCTTGGTTCATGGTCCCACATCCCATCAGCACCTCTCTCTGCTTCAGTTCTCACATCTCCTTCTCTGACTCTGACCCCTGCCCCCTCCTCTGAAGGACCTTGTAATTCACTGGGCTTGCGCAGATAACCCGGGGGCATCTCCCCATCTCAAGACCCTTAATTTAATCCCATCTGCACAGTCCATGTAAAGTTCTCTGCCAGGGAAGGTTGCATGTTCTCAGGGATTCTGGGAAGTCAGAAGCGGATGACTTTGGAGGGCATTGTTCCACCCGCCACACTTAGAAGGCTATGATCCTGTGAGTGCCAGGAGATACGTCTCACCTGTCACCTTCAGGGACCTCTACACCATCCATCTCCTTCACTGGCATGCTTTCTCCTCCATCTCTCTCTCTTTTTTTTTGGCTGTGCCATGCGACATGCGGGATCTTAACTCCCCGAGCAGGGATCGAACCTACAGCGCCCCCTGCAGTGGAAGCTCGGAGTCCTAACCACTGGACCGCTGGGGAAGTCCCCTCTCCTCCACGTCTTTGACAACATTCTTGTTTCTTGTTTTCCCCCCTTTCTAGCATCCTCTTCACTTCCTTTCTTCCCTACGCCCCTTCCTTCTTCTTTGCTCCTGTCCCTTTGGAATCTCGCCCTCTGCCCTTGATGGAGGCTGTGTGTACGAGATCCTCACGTGTGTGAACAAAGACTTGGGGGCCTTTGACCTCAGGCTCCCCTCTCTACCCCATCTCTGACATCCCTCCACATACACTCTGTCCCAGGCATGTGATACCATTCAGAACCTTCCAGACCCAGCCCTGTTCCATTTCAGACCTCCATGTCTCTTGCAAGGATGCCCCCCCTTTCCCCCCTCAGCTGACCATTCTTGCAGCTGGAAAAATTCATTTCAACCTTCTGATTCCATTTGCACCTGGACATCACTTCTCAGGGAAGCCTCACTCCTCCCCTAAAATCCATTACTGAAGAGAGCATCTCCGTGATAATGGGGTCCCCCTGCCTCTTGAATGTCTCACTTCTCTCCTAGACTCAAAATCTAAGTATTGGAAATATTTTATATTGCTGTAACCCTCACCTCATCTGACACAGTGTCCCCTACACAGTGAAAAACTATTGATCAAATTAATGTCATGATAAACTAGTAGCGACGAAGACTGTGTTTAGAGGTAATCTCACTGCGCTGCCCTCAGTCTTTTATAGTTTTATTATTTGTATTGTTTCCGTAGTACGTGTATCTGTGTAAATTATAACAGATTATTGAAGAAGTCACGATCCTCTAGAGAGTTCTTTGTGCCTCCTGCTAAAACTGAGCAAGTCTATGCGGAGTTGTCAGAAGAGGGCGGGTTCCGGATGACCTGAGCGCGCCTCATTCTGCACGTGTCGGTCCTCATATTCCTGAGCGCTATTGATGCCCAAGGGAGGTGAGAATTACGTTCCGTCCTGAGCACAGAGAATGATTGTTGCTGTCACGCCAAGGGAATGAGGCAAAATATTGGTGTCTCCTAATGCAATAGTGATTTCCTCCAAGAATGCTTTGCCTTCACTTTACTTAAAGAAAAATGTCGGCCAGGGTGGTGGAAATGAACAGATAACCTTGTGCGTGCGGATAGGACTCTGCTCCAGGGAAGATACTAAAGAGTAATATTTTCAAAATACCATCGAGAGATGAAAGTGAACTTTAAAAAAAAAAAAATGCTGTCAGCAGTTTAGACCTTCTGAAGGTCATGTGGAGAATTGCTTAACTGGAGTTATTGCAGCTATGAGCACTAACTTTTTTGAGGAATGGCCTAGGCAAAGATTTTTTTTCTTAACCCAGTTCTGCTGCTAACTTTCTTTTTATAAATAGTAAACAGACATGTCCGAAGTTAATGGTAATAAATGGACACATTACATTGGAACACGTTCATCTTAATTTGTATCCTGGTGTAGTTTTTTGTTTGTTTGTTTATAAACTTATTTATGTATTATTATTATTATTTTTGGCTGTGTTGGGTCTTCATTGCTGCACGCGGGCTTTCTCTAGTTGCTGTGAGCGGTGGCTTCTCTTGTTGCGGAGCATGGGTTCTAGGCACGCGGGCTTCAGTAGTTGTGGCTCACGGGCTCAGTAGTTGTGGCTCGAGGGCTCTAGAGTGCAGGCTCAGTAGTTGTGACACACGGGCTTAGTTGCTCCGTGGCATGTGGGATCTTCCCAGACCAGGGCTCGAACCCGTGTCCCCTGCATTGGCAGGCGGATTTTTAACCGCTGTGCTACTTGGGAAGTCCCTGGTGTAGTTTTATAAAGGAAGGTTTAGTTGAGGCCTCTCCCATGTGGAAATTCAATTAGTCCTTTTGTTCTCTCGAAGGGCTCTTGTTTTAATTTCTAAACTGAACTTATTTCCTAAAGGTACACATTTTTTTTGAGCTACGTATTATTATTATTATTATTCCCATTTTACAGATAAGGGAGTTGAGGCCCAGAGACGTTAATCAACTTGCCCAAGGGTACACAGCACACAGTGGTGGAGCCAGGATTGGAATTAAAGCTACACATTTAATTTTCTAAGACAAAAGGAGCTAAATTTACTTAAAACTTGAAGGGCTCTTAGTGTCTGGACATTAACTTATCAGTCATTTCCTATGTGCTCTTAAAAAGGTAGCTGCCGGGCTTCCCTGGTGGCGCAGTGGTTGAGAATCCGCCTGCCAGTGCAGGGGACATGGGTTCGAGCCCTGATCCGGGAAGATCCCACATGCCGCAGAGCAACTAAGCCCGTGCGCCACGACTACTGAGCCTGCGCGCCACAACTACTGAAGCCCGCGTGCCTAGAGCCCGTGCTCCGCAACAAGAGAAGCCACCACAATGAGAAGCCCGTGCACCGCAATGAAGAGTAGCCCCCGCTCGCCGCAACTAGAGAAAGCCCGCGTGCAGCAACAAAGACGCAATGCAGCCAAAAATAAATAAATAAATAAATTTATTTTTTTTAAAAAAGGTAGCTGCCTTCAGCATGGTAACGATTAGATGACAGGGAGTAATAAGGAAATGTCTCTGGGAAGGAAGAAAGGATCAAAGGGAGACCGCATCTCAACCCTGTACGGCAAGAACAAGCCACCTCTTTCTCCGTCTTCTTTTCTGCCCACGACATGAACCTGAGCTTTGCTCGCATCTCTGTGATTTGCAATTGCTTTTTAGTCCTGAGAGAGACGTAGTTGCTCCCTCCAGCTGACGGATCTGAGAGGTCGGGCTTCAAGTGCCCAGTGGTCGTGATGGATAAACCTGCCATCAGTGACAGCCGTGTAATAGGGTGTGAACCCAGCACTGATCGCACTGGGACATTACAGTCAGAGCACCCTCATCCACTTATCAGACCGAGGTGCCCCCTCATGCACACCACGAGATTGCTCTCCTCGTATTGGAATGCCACAAAATTTATACAAGTAAAACATTTTAAATTTTAGCCTACTGTCATGGTTTTCAAAAATGAGTTACTCGGAGCCCTGGACGAGTACTCACAGGAGATGGTTGACATTTAGGATACTCCAGTCCCATGTGTCTGGAATGACCTTGATGGTAAGATGACATGACCTGAAGCCTTATCCATTACCCTTGAGTTTATTAATGTTTCGTAACCTTGGTGAACAAAATCTGCCTTTTTCCCTTGTCATGCTATAATCAGTGGTTTGGTGTCTTTTAGTTGTTAGTCTGTGGGAGCTTTCTTAGCTCAGGACTTCAAAAGATTGAGTTGACGTTCTGTCGTTGCCAGTCCCATGGAATTCAGGTTTCCGCCATTTTCCCTGAGTTAGTAAACTATTTTAGCACACGTGTGCGTGGTGTGCGCGCACACACCACCGCACCACACCACACACCTACAAAGATGAATATATGCTTCGCATTTCTATATTTTACCCTTTTTTTTAGAAAAAGTCATCGAAGGAGTGTTTTCTTCCCAAGCTCTTTTGGACTCCAAGCATGACGGGGAATCATGTGCACCATGGTTCTGATGGTGGCCACCACTACTTTGCAATACTCTATTTCAAATAAATGAGTCAGTGCCCACTAGAATAATTTTGCATGCATGTGTTGCTTGACACTTTTCAAACTTGCCTCCATAGTCATGGTTTTATTGGATTGTAGCAACAGGTTAGGATGGCATATCTTGTCCATTTTCCACGAGTACATCCTGAGGTGTAAGGGCTTGAAATGGTTGCTGGAAAAAAGTCACCGTGGGCTCATTTCCAGTGATTATCTTCTCCATTGTGTACAGAAGGATCCTGGAGATGGTGCCTTCCCACAGGGAGTTGAGAGTGGCAAAATCGATATATTAACGCAGATAGGAATCCACCTGTACTCACAGTAAAACATGTTGTGATACTTCGTCAAGTATCAGAACTCAGTCGGTAAACATGACCACATTTAATCACGCTAAGTTAGGTCACATAAGCAAGATGGGCTAACTGCCCTTCTTAAGATGTTTTACAACATGGAATTCTGGTAACGTATCCTCATCCGTACCCCAGCCATTATTTTTGGAGTCACAAGTTTTCTGCATTTGTGTGACCAAACGATGGGCATCCGTGCTTTATTGCAGGCGGGCACAGAATCCGCAGTAATATGTGAGAACACATAGGGAGACAGCTAAGACCTACCTATCTCCATGAAACCCTCTGAATTCTGTCAGCCTCAGTCATCTTCCCCCCTTTTAAATTCTGGGTGTATGAAATTTAAAAGATGCCTCCTGGTGTTCTCTACAAAGTTCTGGAGTTCCTACCATCAACCAGCAATGTTTTCGTGTTCAAAGGATATGATTCTGCCTGCGTTGTCTGCTGTGATTTGACCATTGACTAGAATTATTCATAGATCTTGACCACACATCAAGGTATTATGCTTGTGTCATCAAAAATGATGATAAAGAGTATTATCTTTTTAATTTATTTTTATTGAAGTATAGTTGAATTACAATGTTGTGTTAACTACTGCTATACAGCAAAGTGATTCTGTTATACATTTACATACATTCTTTTTTATATTCTTTTCCATGATGGTTTATCACAGGATGTTGCATATAGTTCCCTGTGCTCTACAGTAGGACCTTGCTGTTTATCCTTCCTATATAGACCAGTTTGCATCTGCTAACCCCAGACTCCCAGTCTATCCTGCTCCCACGCCCCTCCCCCTTGGCAACCACAAGTCTGTTCTCTATGTCCATGAGTCTGTTTCTGTTTCATAGATAGGTTCATTTGTGTTGTATTTTAGATTCCACATATAAGCAATGTCATATGGTATTTGTTTTTCTATGTCTGACTTGCTTCACTTAGTACTGATGATCTCTAGGTCCATCCATGTTGCTGTAAATGGCATTATTTCATTCCTTTTCGTGGCTGAGTAATATTCCATTGTACATTTGTACCACATCTTCTTTATCCATTCATCTGTCAGTGGACATTTAGGTTGTTTCCATGTCTTGGCTATTGTAAATAGTGCTGCTATGAACATTGGGGTGCATGTATCTTTTTGAATTAGAGTTTTGTCTGGATATAGGCCCAGGAGTGGGATTGCTGGATCATATGGTAGCTCTATTTTTAGTTTTCTGAGGAACCTCCATACTGCTCTCCATAGTGGCTGCACCAACTTACATTCCCACCAGCAGTGCAGGATGGTTCCAAATAGGGTATTTATTTAAATGAATCATACTCATTTAAGTAAGTGTTTGCCCCCATAGCATCATTTCCCCTTGGACTTTGCCACCCTAGCATTCTGCCTCCTGAGTTTGGCCTTCTCTCTTTGGGTTATCAGTCAGAGCAGAGGCTAACAATTACATAGCTCTTCCTCTGTGCTAGCACCTATTCCAAGTGCCTTTTTTTTTTTTTAATATATAAATTTATTTATTTTTGGCTGCGTTGGGTCTTTGTTGCTGCACGCGGGCTTTCTTTAGCTGCAGTGAACGGGGGCTACCCTGCGTTGAGGTGTGCGGGCTTCTCATCGCAGTGGCTTCTCTTGTTGCGGAGCACGGGCTCTAGACTTGCAGGCTTCAGTAGCTGTGGCACGCGGGCTCAGTAGTTGTGGCGCATGGGCTCTAGAGCACAGGCTCAGTAGTTGTGGTTCGCGGGCTTAGTTGCTCCGTGGCGTGTGGGATCTTCCCGGACCAGGACTCAAACCCGTGTCCCATGCATTGGCAGGTGGATTCTTAACCACTGCGCCACCAGGGAAGTCCCTGAATATTGTATTTTCTAGAGATACAAATGAGGTTCTGACTAAATTAAAAAAAAAAAAATGTATGGAAGTATAGTTGATTTACAGCATTGGGCCAATCTCTGCTGTCCAGCAAAGTGACTCAGTTATACACATATATATTCCTTTTCATATTATTTTCCATGATGGTTTATCCCAGGAGATTGGATATGGTTCCCTGTGCTCTACAGTAGGACCTTGTTGTGTATCCGTCCTATATATACTAGTTTGCATCTGCTCACCCCAAACTCCCAATCCTTCCCTCCCCCTCCCCTCACCCCTTGGCAACCACAAATCTGTTGTCTATGTTTATGCTGACTCAATTTTGATTAAAGACCCCTGGGCTGAGTGCAAACACTCATGGCCATTATGAACCCTTTAGAAGTAAAATGAACAGGAGAAGATACAGCTTCTGATCTTGAATTGATTGGATGACAAAGATGGCGGAACGTGAGGAAATTCGCTGAAGAAACGTCAGAGCTCAATGTTGCCAAATGTATTTTGATGAGCATCTAATATACCTACCCTCATTCCTGCTTCCAGATAATTTTTCTGTGTAAATTTTCACTTTCAGTCCTATTTCTTACTTTTTTTGAGGTTGGTTTTATTTTCCCCATTTAAAAAACATATTTTTATCGGAGTATGGTTGATTTACAATGTTTGGTTAATATCAGGTATACAGCAAAGTGATTCAGTTACATGTACATATATCCACTCTTTTATTTTTTTTTAATTATTTTCCCATATAGGCCATTGCAGAGTATTGAGTAGAGCTCCCTGTGCCCTACAGTAGGTCCTTATTAGTTATCTATTTTATATATAGTAGTGTGTATGTCCATCCCGATCTCCCGATTTATCCCTGGTAACCATAAGTTTGTGTTCTACATCTGTGACTCTATTTCTGTTTTGTAAATAAGTTCATTCATTTGTACCCTTTTTTTTTAGATTCCATATATAAGCGATATCATATGTTATTTGTCTTTCTCTGGCTGACTTACTTCACTCAGTATGACCATCTCTAGGTCCATCCATGTTTCTGCAGATGTCCTATTTCTTACTTATTTAAAAATTGTTTTAATCCTTTTAAAAATTTTGTTTGGCCATGCGGCACGTGGGATCTTAGTTCCCAGACCAGGGGTCAAACCTGCGTCCCCTGCAGTGAAAGCACGGAGTCTTAACCACTGGACTGCCAGGGAATTCCCTTTTTTTTTTCTTTTTTCTTAGAGGCATCTTTGCCAGATAAAAATGAAGAAAAGAAATTAAATGCTTTAGGATTTGATATGTACATGAAAAACATGACATCAAGCTATTTATTCAATGACTTTGGAAAGCATGTAATTCAATGTAATGAATTCTATTTCATGGAGTGCATTCTCCCTGCTTCAAGGTGGTGTAATACCACCTAATTTGTTTTTTATTGAAGTATAGTTGCTGTACAATATTATATGTTACAGGTGTACAACATAATGATTCACAATTTTCAAGGTTATACCCCATTTATAGTTATTATAAAACTTAGGGTATATTCCACGTGTTGTGCAATATATCCTTGTAGCTTATTTTATACCTAAGAGTTTGTTCCTCTTACCGCCCTCCTCCCGTATCTCCCCTCCCACCTCCCCTCTCCCCTCTCCCCACTGGGAACCACTAGGTTATTCTCTATATCTGTGAGTCTGCTTCCTTTCTGTTGTATTCACTACTTTGTTAATACTACCTAATTTTATGCCACCCTGCCATTTATATGCCGTTTATATTAAATCCAGGTCCTTGTCTAGTGGCATTTTTCTCAGAGTAAGAAAAATAAATGACTTCCTTGGATGGTACAGAATTTGGATTGAACACACGTATTTTTTTTAATCCAAGTTAGATTGAACACAAGCATTTTTTAACCTCTTTTAAAACTCTAAGCTCAGTTGATGTTCTGTTAGACCAGAGGTTTCCATCCATGTGGCAAAGTACTGTTTTCCCCCCTACTGCCAAGGACATAGAAGATGTTTATTTGGAGCAGTTGAATGCAAGAGAGAAGGACCCAGGGACTTCAGAATTAGTGGAGTGGGGACTCAGTCTCCAGACAGAACAATTAGGGAATTACATACATTCTGCATCCCAGTGGCAAGTGGTATCCTACTGCACCCTACTTCCCTCCCAAGTTGAAAGCCACTAGACTTGTCCAAACACGTATGAGAGGCACCTTTTTATGGGGAAACTGAGTGAGCAGTGAAAAGAATTCCATAAATAGCATTTGAAAGCCATTTGAGTAACTTGCTTTTTCACTGTATAGAAGTCCACCTGCTGAGGACCACAGCCTACTGACACAGAGCTTATTCGTCAATGAGAAAAGATAGCCTTACGTCCTAGATATTTTAGGGTGGCTTCCAATAAGGGAGTCTTAAAAAAAAATGAAAAATGGAAAAATGTTATCTGGAGGAAACATACACAGCAGCAACTAGAAACGTGAAAAAAGAAAAAAAACCCTCTCATCTATAACTTGTGGGAGATATGCTAAAATACCAATCCTTTAAAAAAGTGGGAATCCTATGAAAAAGTAACATAATAGCCAAATTAAAAAAAAAATGGATCCAGACGTAAATATGAAGATATTTCCTATGGATAAAACCTGATGGAAAAAAAAGGAAAGAAAGAAAATTAAGTCTCAATCTAGGAATTCCTCACCCGAACAGTGTTTCCAGTAAAGGGTGACAAAGAATAAAAGGGGCAGAAAAGACTTACAAATAATTTGCATTTTACCCCCATCCTTGAACGATCTAAGCTTTCACACTTACATGGCACATTGGATGCCCAGCGTGAGAATGAAACGAAATTCACGCCCGAAGCACACTGCTGTGAAATTTCAGAACAGCAGCTACACAGAGAAGATCCTAAGAGCCTGGGATCCTCAGAGCCGATGGAAGGGCAAGTAGAAAAAGAGAAAACCCCCCGAATAATCAATAGTTAGAATGCCACAGGCCCTTCAAAGTCTTTCCCAAAGGTTCAACGACAGAAACTTCCACAACCCTAGATAGAACTGATTTCCCACCTAGAACTCCGCTCTGAACCGAACTATCCATGTGAGGTCAGAGTCTAGAATTTGAACTCGTGCGTGGTCTCCAAAGATCAACTTTTCATGCCTTTTTTCTCAGAAGGCCGTGCGATAACGTGTTCCTTCAAATAGCAGAATACATAATGGATGGAAATGGTTTCCAAGAAACAATGGACTTCACAGAGAATAGCCAGAGGAGTTGAGTCCCCAGTGCATTCCGGGCGGAGACTGGGACACAAAAGGATGCTCCCGAGAGACATCAGGGAAAAAAGATAAACGAAAAGGAAATGAAGCATTTGATCCCGTGGAGACAGTCCTTGAGATGAGCGTGCGTTCTGTGGGAGCATTTAGAAAAATGGACAGTAGATTCCCAGAAAGTATGAAAGTGAAACTGAGGCTGTTATTGTCTCCAGTTAAAACAGGTGATTCAAAAAGGAAGATTCTGTCAGAGTACAGAGCTCGGTTCAAGAGTGACCATTAATTGCACGGTTACAATGATGTTTGTACTAGAAAATGAGATAAGCAAAAGTGTTGGAACTGTATTGGGAAATTTAGAGGAAAATAGGATGGATCATCTCTAGATAGGATCTAAAAAAGACTTGTCAAGAAAAAGGAGCAAACTGTTTAGAACTAGGATGGAGCATATTTTAAGAAGTAAAGCTGAGACACCTGAAAATCTTTCCCCTCCTGAGGTAGCCGTGGTGATGGGGGAGGGGGTGGACCTTGGGGGAGGAATTTGCTGTTTGATGTTTTTGTTGCTGCTGAAATAATACTTATAGTTTGGCTTTGAAGACAGCATACCAGTCTTTCTTTGTTGAAAGGAAATTTTTCTAAAGGAAAAATAAAATAAAACAAGACCCAAATTTCCCAGGGTGTGTAGGTGGATACCCTTTTCTAAAGCATCATTTGGCCAATCGGGCGACCCATTAGAATCACCTGGAGGATTTGATAAATGCCAACACCTGTGCCTCGACCCGCCCCCAGCCCAGAGATGCTGACAGAGTGGGTCTGGAGTGCAGCCTGAGTGGTGGCATTTTTCACTTCTCCCCGAGGATTCTGATAAACAGCCACCTTTGAGAACCAGGGACCTACAGTCACACAGATTCCTGCCTCTTTAAAAATCACATCCACGGTTCCCTTCACTGAGGTAAGGCTCTTTCCCTTAAAAGATAAAATGAGGATATAACCTGAGCAAACTTCATTACTCAGTTGTTTTTTATCCCTTATTATCGGATGTGTTCTTTATAGAAAGGCAGTCATTGCTGAAAAATGACCTAATGCTTCTCTCAAAAAGCCTTTCATTTCTCTGGTTGTTTTCTTTTTTTTTTTTTTAAACTGAAGTCATAGAATGTTCTCGTTGTGGAGCACTTTGTCTGTCCTACAGGAAGCCCACTGGGCTGGTTCAAATGGCACCGTTGCGATTTAATTGTTCCAGTTTTTCCTGTTTCTGGAATGGCGCATGAAGTTGAATTAAATACAATTATCTCAGTTCGTGTTTCCCGGCCAGTCGGTCATCCTAAGTGGCTCCTTGGAGGAGCTCCTTGCGTTGCGCTGGTCTGATTCCATGAGGCCCTTTCACTCGGGAGTGAGGGACATCATTACTGGCCCTAGAAATGTGTTCAGTGGTCGAGCATGCGTGCGTGGAAGCCAGAATTCCTTTCAGTATAATCTGGCCTTACCCGAGCTTCTACCGTGAGGAGTATTTTCTACCAGTCAGCACTGGCCATTATGAATAGCACGCTTTATCTTTTGCAGCTAGTATAGCCTACATTTCTTCGATGCACTTTATACGCGATAAATATCAGGTGGGGTGTAGGTCTCTGTATTATTAGCTGAGAAGCCAGGGGCTCACCAAAGTGTTTATTTTTTATTTTATTTTATTTTTTGGCTGCAGCACGTGGCATGCGGGATCTTAGTTCCCCGACCAGGGATCCAACGAACCCTTGCCCCCTGCATTGGGAGCGCAGTCTTTCTTAACCACTAGACCGCCAGGGAAATCCCCGAAGTGTTTATTTTTGAAAAGTCCCTTTTATCCCAGGAGAAGCCCACTCACGAAATCCATGCAGTGCTGACAGTTAGAGCTGGCTTTGTGATATGATCTAATCCTTGAGTCTCTTAAGTGATGAATGTCACTAGAACTTATGTACTTGGTCTTCGGTTACAGACATCTGTGTTCCCTCCTGCCTTGAGGTCCCGTCCTATGATCTGGAAAACCAGCTTATTTCCAGGAGACGGTTCTCCTTGGGTGCAGGACTCTGTCTCCATCCTGCCTCTTCTGATTTTCCTTTACCTGTTTTGAAGAGTTCGGGCTTCCTAACTTTACTCTTAGAATATCCTTAAAGCTAAAGAATTTCTGATGTTCTTGAGTATATTTATAAAAGCTCTTAATTTGTGAGTAAAATTAAGCATCAAAATGGGCCTCCTCAGAAGGAGGCTTCTCATTTTAATCTAGTCTGTAAAAATCTCGGGGAAAGCAGCCACACACACACACACACACACACGTACACACATACACACATACACAGGTACACACGTGAAGTTTATTTGTTAATACCTATTGAAGGCAGTTATCTGAGCTGCCATAAATTCAGTGTTCTCCTAATCACCTAATTAACTCAAAGGACATTCTTAACAGAGGCCAATTGTTTTGCATGTGGTCGTTTTAAAACCTCTTTGACGCAATCAGCCTGTGCTCCTCCAATATTTGAAGCTGCAGAGGACTTTAGTCTTCAAGTGGCACCCTGGCTGTTGGTAACTTTCCACTCAGGGGAATTTGCCACATGAAAGTTTAACATCAAGGTTTTACACATGGGTGTATCACGTCCTCTTCGTGATACCGTCAGGGGTGGGCCAGTGGAAAAGAACATGCAGTAACAGAGACTAGTTAAAGGATAATTAAACGTAGGGGAAATAGAACCATCAAGGCAGAGGATTTAATTGGGTTTAATTGGGTTAAGAGGAATAGGCCAGAATGAGAGAATAGCTCTTAATAGGAGGTCTGAAAATAGCCAAGGAAAGCATTCATCGCAGAAAAAAAACCTGGGGCATCTGATTATTGTAGTGGAAAAAAAAATCAACCTTTTTATATCCTTCTCTGTACAGAAAGAGGTGAAGGGAAGAAAGAACTCTTCCCACATGTACACTGAAGAAAAGCAACAGAGAGTTTTCAGATGCAGAAGGGAGGTGGTACAGGTTGTAAGTCAGAAGGGATAGACTTACCTTTTTGGAGTTTCAGGATTTTGTCATTTGTTAAACACTTTGGAGCTTACGTAACATTGAGTCTTCCCGCATCCTTTGTCTTAGAAATGGACCGTAGGGAATAGGTAGGACACATAGAGCAGCAGTGGGTTTATGCACGCCGCCATCAATGCTGTTCATCCCTGGATTTCTTCTCGGTGGCTTTCATGAGTTCAGACTCTGGTGACCCAGCATCCGATGGCAAATTTTTTTTTAATGGGAGTATAGTTGATTTACAGTATTGTCAGTTTCAGGTGTACAGCAAAGTGAATCAGTTATGCATATACATAGATCCACTCTTTTTTAGATCCTTTTCCCATATAGGTCATTACAGAGTATTGAGTAGAGTTCCCTGTGCTCTACGGTAGGTCCTTATCAACTATCTATTTTATATACAGTGGTGTGTATATTTCAATCCCAGTCTCCCAATTTATTCCTCCTCCCGTTTCTCCCCAGTAACCATAAGATTGTTTTCTACATCTGTGACTCTATTTCTGTTCTGTAGATAAGTTCATCTGTACCCTTTTTTTAGATTCCACATATAAGTGATATCCTAAGATATTTGTCTTTCTCTGTCTGGCTTCACTTAGTATGATAATCTCTAGGTCCATCCATGTTGCTGCAAATGGCATTATTTTGTTTGTTTTTTTATGGCTGAGTAATATTCCATTGTGTATATGTACCACATCTTCTTTATCCATTCATCTGTCAGTAGACACATAGGTTGCTTCCATGTCTTGGCTATTGTAAATAGCACTGCAGTGAACATTGGGGTGCATGTATCTTTTTGAATTATGGTTTTCTCAGGGTATATGCCCAGGAGTGGGACTGCTGGATCATATGGAAACTCTAGTTTTTTAAGGAACCTCCATACTGTTTTCCACAGTGACTGCACCAATTTACATTCCCACCAACAGTGTAGGAGGTTCCCTTTTCTCCACACCCTCTCCAGCATTTGTTGTTTGTAGACTTTTTGATGATGGCCGCTCTGACCGGTTTGAGTCCAGTGGCAAATTAATTAACTTCTCTTCTTCTGACTCTTTCCCTTCCTCCATCCACTGGTGGTATTTCAAATGGAAACTCACATTAGCTATCGTGTTCTATGTATCTAGGATTAGAAAGACGTGTGAGTTTTCAACGTTCCTTTATTCTCAAGTTTTAGGTTTAAAATTTAAGCGGCTTTGGTTCAGAAAGAGAGAAGAACCCTGCCTTTGCTGGAATCATTCCAGAGGTGAAGGGGTGCCCTGGCCTTGGAGCTGATCCCTGCCTCTTCCGTATACAAGTGGTGTAGATAAAGGGTGAATTCCTGGTCCCAGTATTCCTATCAGTCACTTGTTGTGGGCATAGCTTTGACCACTAGGGAAGCCAGACTGAGGTGGTGTCAGGTTCCAGCAAAGGTCTGTGGGGAGGGATGCCCGGGAAGACTTCCCTGACCTGGACAGGTGTGACCACAGCAAAGCAAGACCTTCAGGCGGAGGTGTCCTGCCTTCTCACAGGGGACTTATGCTCAGGGCACTTTTTCCGAAGGGAGGGCAGAAGAGCCAGAAAAGCCTTGTTGCAAGATTGCTGAGTGTGTGGTCTTTATTCGCTCAACCACATGTACCGTATCCACCAGCAGAAAGCCCTCCTATAACCAGTTCAGGGTAGCTGGAGATGCAGGCGGTATCAGTAGTTTGGCAATTAGTCAAGGGATCTTAACCATGCCTACTCGGGGTGTGTGTGTGTCTGTGTGTGTGTGTGATCCCTTTGTCAGTTTGGGGAAAAATATACACCCTTTCTGAAAATAGTATTTTAAGTCATAAGATAAATAACCTTAAAAGGAAACCAGTTTTATTGACGTAGTTACGAAGATATTCTTTAAATGTGCCGTAGTATTTTATTATTGAAGTATAGCCGATTTGCAGCCTTGTGTTAATTTCTGCTGTACAGCAAAGTGACTCAGTTATACATATATATACGTTATTTTTCATATTCTTTTCCATTATGGTCTATTACAGGATATTGAATATAGTTTCCTGTGCTCTATAGTAGGACCTTGTTTATCTGTTTTATATATAGTAGTTTGTATATGCTAATCCCAAGCTCCTAATTTATTTTCCCCCCTTTCCCCTTTGATAGCCATAAGTTTGTTTTCTTTGTCTGTGAGTCTGTTTCTGTTTTGTAAATAAGTTCATTTTATCATTTTTTTAGATTCCACATATAAGTGACATCATATGGTATTTCTCTTTCTCTGTCTGACTTATTTCACTTGGTATGATCATCCCTAGGTCCATCCATGTTGCTGCAAATGGCATTACTTCATTCTTTTTCATGGCTGAGTAATATTGCATTGTATATATGCACCACATCTTCTTTATCCATTCATCTGTCAGTGGACACTTAGGTTGCTTCCATGTCTTGGCTGTTGTGCGTAGAGCTGCTATGAACATTGGGGTGCCTGTATCTTTTTTTAATATTTATTTATTTGACTGCTGGGTCTTAGTTGCATGCGGGATCTTCATTGAGGTAAGATCTTGTTTTAGTTGCAGCACGTGGGATCTAGTTCCCTGACCAGGGATTGAACCCGGGCCCCCTGCACTGGGAGCACGGAGTTTTAACCCCTGGACCACCAAAGAAGTCCCTGCATGTATCTTTTTGAATTAGAGTTTTCTCTGGATATATGCCCAGGAGAGGGATTGCTGGATTGTAAAATGTGTCATAGTATTTTATGTGCTTCTTCTTTGTGTATTAAGTAACCAGATCTAGTTAAGAGGCCGATAATTGTCACAACTGGAAAGTAGTGGTGACTACAGACAGCATTTTGTGATATCTGCCATCGCATTAATTTGATAAGAAAATATGTGACTTCTGTTGGGGGAAAGTTACAGGGACTTCTCCTGTTACTGAGAGTGTGTGTGTGTGTGTCTGTTACACCTACATTCATAAGAAGCAAAGCCTAAATTTCAGTTCACATTTACTGAAAACAAAGATGTAATCTCTCTCATCTGTTCTACTTTATAGAACCCCTGGGTTCTATTCAGGGGCACCTGGGTGGGCATGGGAATCAGGGACTCTGGGTAGAGAAACTCTGAATTTGGAAGTGCGTAGAGGAAAGGATTTAAAAATTTACTTTATTCAGCTTTTCTTTTTGAAACCTGCGTGTGTAGGTAGGAATTTTGCCAGAGGCTGGGGATGAGAGAGTAATTAGGCTCCAATAGAGAGGGTACAGTGTGAGAGTGTTTGCATGTGAAGATAAAGTAAGGAATCTAGTGGATTCGAATCTTCCCTCATTTTTATTTAAAAAGTAAAGGTGTCAGGGGCAGTGATAGTTGAACGCTATTTACTGCATTTATTGGCACCATACATTTCATTTGCACAAATTGTACTTTTGTTATAATGCTTGTAAGGCTTTGGGGGATTAACGAGGAGATGCCTTTGAGCCTTGACCCTGAATCTGTCTCTTGACTACAGACTTCTTATCCTTTCCTCCCTTTGTGAATTCTCTCCTTCCTTTTGCATCTCTTTTCTTCCTTCATCTCCTCCCTCTCTACACTAATGTGAGACACAAAGGTTTTCAGGGAAGAAGAGCCCTCGCCTACATTCCACATCTTGGATGACCCAGTCAATTCCTAGAGATGGAAGGTCTCAACTCAGGTAGTTTCTGATGCTAAGACAGGAAACCTCTCTGGAGTGTCTCAATCCCTGGGAAAAGGGTTGGTTTTCACACGTGAATCTTCCTGTTTGAGGAAGACAGAGGAAACGGGCTGGGGAATGGGTGGAGATGGTGGTGGTCAAGACAGAAAACAAACCCGCCTCTTCTGGGAGCTTAGATAGAGTTGTGCTTGGCGAGTACAGTGTGTGGGAACAGGATTGTTTAATCACCCAGAGTCCTACGGTGTATAAGCACATCAGCTTTCATCACTTGAAGTGACTCGACACCATCAGAAACACAGGAGAGAAGAATTCCAACTGTCACAGTGAGCATCACACTGAAAATCGTGATTTCCAAGATGCAGCGTCTTCCACGTACGATGAAACAGCCTTCCCCATAAGATGAAGTATGCTTTAGGCAAATAGGATACAGGCTTCAGAGGAAAAGTGGGACACTCCAGCTGGGGTCTATATAAGCTTGAGCCAGTCCTTGAGTCATGGATGGTGTCTCAGGAAACATGCTGAAGACACTCTCTGTTGTTGGACACTGTACAGTTCATCGGTAGAGGCTATAAGCAGCCATTTCAAAGCTACTTGTTACAGACTCAGAGACACACACTTATCATTATCACCTGAAATGGTTCTTGATCATTGTCTCCTCTGGGAAGACTCGGTTCTTCTCATCCAGACTAACCCCAAAGTGTCCAGGTGTTCAGCCATCGATCGGCAGGCACCCCCCATCTGACTGGGTGAGGTCCCACGACATCTAAGGTACTAACCCCAGGTCAAACTGGGCTGTCTATAAATAGACAGCCTTTTTTGCTCACACTAGTAGCTTTCCTTTGCAGGGGAACTCGCTCAACTTCTTGTCATAAATACCTCCTTTTGTTGATCAAGATCACGTCAGCCCCTGTTATACAACTCTGGGAACGCCTTTTATAGTGAATGGTATTAAGAGTGCTTCACATGAACCTATCTATGAAACAGAAACAGAACACAGACATAGAGAACAGACTGGTGGTTGCCAAGGGGGAGGGGTTGGGGGAGGGACGGAGTGGGAGGTTGGGGTTAGCAGATAGATGTAAGCTATTACATATAGGATGGATAAACAACAAGGTTCTACTGTATAGCACAGATAAGTATATTCAGTAAACCATAAATGATAAACCATAATGGAAAAGAATATAAAAAAGAACATATATATGCATAAATGAATCACTTTGCTATACAGCAGTAATTAACACAACATTGTAAATCAGCTATACTTCAATTTAAAAAATGACTGAAAGAGATATAATAAGCAGAAAAAAAATAGAGTGCTTAACATCTGGGACTCCTTACTTTACTTGCAGAGATCTCACAAATAGATCCTCGGAAATGGATCTGTACCTCAGTTTTTAAACTTAGGTTCCATCAAAATTGACTGAAACTGGTAAAGTGCCACAGACTAACACTTTTTATTCTTGTGTCAAAGGGCAAGCGCAAGACACTCTGTCTTCACGATGAAACTCATACAGGCAAAAACCGTAGGGGCTAAAGCATGGGGCCCACAGGAGGTTTATGCTGGGGGTACGAATGGAGTCGCTGGTAGGGGGTTTACTATGGTACCCACAGGAAATCAGCTAAGGAGAGCATCGTGGATGCTGACTTGCCATTTTTCTGCCTTTCTTGTCCAGGTTCCTTATGGCTTCCTTCAGTATCTTGTCTCTTCTTTTGATTGAATAACCTTTGCTGAGGACCTTCTCTTTCCCAAGTTTAACTATTGATCATCTGTGGTCTTTGCCTTTCAGTTGCTCATCGTCTAGCAATGAATGTGAATTGACTCTGAAATAATGTGTGTTCCTTCCTGGTACATCTTTCCCACTGTCTGTAAATCTTGGTGGGCTTGTATTCACATTCTTGAGTTTCAGTCCTTCACTCCTCTGTTACCATCTGACAGAAGCCCTTGGGGCCAGTTCTCTCTACGTATCTAGAAGTTTCAGTGCGTCTCTTAGACACTCCATTCCAAATTCCAACCTGCAGAAGCCCACAGTCCCACAGCAGGAGGGGCTGGGAAGAAGTGGAGCACGCGTTTGCTTAATTGTAGTGATTTAAATTACAGCCTTGACCTCATCCTCTGGAATGTAGACTATATTCAGATGGGAGTTTGATTACGTATCGTCATATTGATCACAGTGGGTCACGGTGGAAGCATTGAGTAAAACGTCAGGAAGTAGTTATAATTAGCTCTCGTTTCTTTGGGGAACACTTCTTGTTCCACATGTACATATATTTACGTACACGTACATATGCATATGTGGTGTATGTATTCACACACACGTATATGCCCCTATACCTACGTGCAGTAATATCCTTAAGTTACATCCTATCCTGTGCCCATTTTATAGGTAGGAATGTGGAGGCATCGATGGTTTCCAGCCTTCAGTGGTTGCTGACGGCGTTGAATTCTAGGCAGCCCAAGTCCAGAAGGCACGTTCCTAACCCTTGCCTGTACTCCTTCCAGATATTTAACTTAACATCCTATGCTGTGCCCATTTTATAGGTAGGAATGTGGAGGCATCGATGGTTTCCAGCCTTCAGTGGTTGCTGACGGCGTTGAATTCTAGGCAGCCCAAGTCCAGAAGGCACGTCCCTAATCCTTGCCCGTACTCCTTCCAGATGTTTAACAGCTGGATGAGTAGATGTTGCGATGCCCAGTGGTGTGTATTTGAGCCTGTTTTTCAGACTGCTCACGCTTAGACCGAACTATCTAGCAATGGGTAATCGGCATCACGTATAATACGTTTTATTGATCATGTACAACATGAAGGGCCTTGCACAAGGTGCCGGAGAGATTTACAAAGAATGGAGAAGGCATAGTACCTGAACAAAAGGAACTTGATACCTCAGTGGGTTGGTTTGGAGAGACACACACACACACACGCACACGCACACGCACACACATACACGTGCATCCTATTATATTATTAGCTTAGATGTAGATATGTGTATATTTTAAAACTCTATACATATAGTTATATGTATGTATGCATAATTTCCAGTACAAACTCTTGCAAAATAACCCCACATGGTCAGATATGAGAAGGCGGCGATGGATTCTTTGTATAGGATAGTGAGTACAGGGAATCCATGAATATCGGGGAATTAATATTCATTATGAATGTGGGTGTAGAATTCAGGTGAATGTAAATCTAGTGACATTTTTATCCTGCCCGTAGAGGTTTTGTGGTCCTGAAGAGTACATTTTTTAGAAATAGGGTTGTAAGCCTGTTTTATCTGCTTCTGACACCGCACATCTTCCCGTATTCTGCAGTGCCAATGGTCTCCCCTGAACTATGGCTTTCTGCCTCATTGGAGAACTTTCTGTTCCCACCGCTTCCCTCTTTCACGTACACTCAGTTTTCAGGATAGCCGTCTGTGGTTCCCGAGGATCCTCAGGCTGAAGGCCACAGCAGAGGGCACGTCCTCCAGGTCTTCATGGCGCGGTCCAGGGAGCTGAAGCTCTGGGCGCTGAGTGATGGGTCAAAGGTCGCCTGGCTAGTTAGCGACCTAGGCAGTAGCGTCTTAGGTGACCTGACTCTAGTTTTAGCGATGCTGTCAGCCACTGCTGCTTTTTATGGATTGTGTGGGCAGATGACCCATTGCCTTGGGCTTGGCATGTAACCTTGGCATTGATCTTTTTCCTTCCCTTTTAAAATTTCAGATATTTTCATTTAAAATTTCAGATTTTTTCTTTTTTTTTTTTGGCAGTACACGGGCCTCTCACTGCTGTGGCCTCTCCCGTTGCAGAGCACAGGCTCCGGACGCGCAGGCCCAGCGGCCATGGCTCACGGGCCCAGCCGCTCTGCGGCATGTGGGATCTTCCCGGACCGGGGCACGAACCCGTGTCCCCTGCATCGGCAGGCAGACTCTCAACCACTGCGCCACCAGGGAAGCCCCCTCAGATATTTTTTTAAGTGCTTGGGAAAATAAAGTGAGGGCAAACCTATATAGACATGCATTTCTTGATGGAAATTTGCACTGTGAAATAACCATGCTCATAAAATGTGCACTACATGGAAATATATAAATACCCACATAGAAGCTAAACAAATATACATACGGCCCTACTAGAAAATAGAACATTACCAATATCTTTGTATTGTGAATTGTGACCCTGGATAGGAGTTAACTGTCCCAGAATTTGGTTTTAATCGTGCCCTTCCTGTTTTTTGTATTTCAGTACAAATACAGCTCTAAGTAATATACTGTTTAGTTTTATGTAATATCATATCAGTAACATCACACCATATGTATTCTTCTGTGACTTGCTTTTTATTTGGGAAATGTATCCGTTTTAACTTACAGATCCATTTTTTATGTTTCACTGTGTGTAGTATTCTGTTTTAATATGCCAGCATTTATCCATTCACCTCTTCGTGAATGTCTGGGTTCTTCCTGTTCCTTTCTTACTATGACTACGGCTGCAAATGGAAATGTCTGTCTCCCGAAATGAATATTCAAGAAGCTCTATGGGACAGATAGAAACGATTTAACTATATAGTTTGTATATATGTGTGTATATGCTGATCTACACCAAAGTCTTCTGCACGCTCGACTTTCCTCCGTGACACACATTTGTTTCCTGTGTGGCCACACTACTTGTCACCGGCGTGGCGTGGGAAGGGCTCAACATCCGTGCTCAACATTTGGTGCCATTGGGCTTCTGCATTTTCGCTAACCCTTTGTGATCTCTCCTCTCTTTGACCAGTAACCAGTGAGGTTACCGGTAACCACGTCTCTGGTCCTGTGTTAAGACCCTCAGCAGATGTGAGGACTTAGTGTATGTGGAATCTTGGAAAGAGAGCCACCACAGGTGGCCTTGCATTTACCTAAATAACTAGAAAAAGGATGGTACTAATTGAACTGTGGAACAAAAGCATGGAGACAGTTAGAGGAGCACAGAAATGAGATTTTTCGGAGACCAGGTGTCTTGAAGGCATGACAGTTTGACCTTGATGATCTGTGACTTGAGTTTGGTGAGAGAGCTCCACACAAACCCTGGACATATTTGCAAATTACTTGATTTAGATTTGGGAATCATGTTTGGTAATAAATAGTTTTAAAAAAATTAAACATGTGTTTATTAAATTTTCTGTTAAGTGTTGAACATTTTTCTTTGCCCTAGGGCTACAGTGATCAAAATAGATTTTTTGAAATTTATTTTTTATTGAAGTATAGTTGATTTACAATGTTGTGTTAGTTTCAGGTATACAGAAAAGTGAGTCAGTTTTATATATATACATATATATATATATATACACACACACACATATATATACATATATATATATATATACTGTTTCAGATTCTTTTCTCTGATAGGTTATTACAAAATATTGAGCAGAGTTCCCTGTGCTGTACAGTAGGACCTAGTTGTTTATTTATTTTATATATAGAAGTGTGTATCTGTTAATCCCATACTCCTAGTTTATCCCTCCCTCCCTTCCCCTTTGGTGACCATAAGTTTGTTTTCTGTCTGTGGGTCTATTTCTGTTTTGTATGTAAATTCATTCGTATCATGTTTTTTTAGATTCCACATATAAGTGATAGATATTGTGTGATATTTGTCTCTGACTGACTTCACTTAGTTTGATGATCTCTAGTTGCATCCGTGTTGCTGCAAATGGCATTATTTCATTCTTTTTGATGGCTGAGTAGTATTCCATGGTATATATATGTACCACATCTTCTTTATCCACTCGTCTGTCGATGGACATTTAGGTTGCTTCCATGTCTTGGCTATCGTAAGTAGTATTGCTTCTATGAACATTTGATTTAGATTTGGAAATCAGGTTAGGTATCAGTTGAATTAGACACAGAAAGTCAAGCATTTAATGAGCTTTTAATACATGCCAGTCCCTGTGCTTGCTTTAGATGTACACACAATGAATAAGGAAAAAAGCACCGCTTTTAGGGACACTTTCATGAGAGTATAATCTTCAAGTGGGCAGGAATTCTGTCTCATCTCCCGCTATGTCCCAGTAACTTAGAATAGTGATCTTTATGAAATACTTACTGATCTATGACTAAGTGTTGGTGTTTTATTTCGGTGACCACTGTAGATTCTGTTGTCCACATCATTGCTCTAGAAAAAACATCCATGCTTTATTCCTGATCATATCTCTGGCCTACATATCCATGGTGTATCTTTCTATCCAATCAATCCTTTTTTAATTGAAGTATAGTTGATTTACAATGTTAATTTCTTCTATGCAGCAAAGTGATGTAGTTATACATATGTATACATTCTTTTTTATATTTTCCGTTATGGTTTACCACAGGATATTGAATATAGTTCCCTTGTTGTTTATCCATCCTATATATAATAGTTTGCATCTGCTAACCCCAAACTCTCTATCCATCCCTCCCCCAAACCCCTCCCCCTTGGCCTGAAGAACCACCAGACTGTTCTCTATGTCTGTGAGTCTGTTTCTGTTTCATAGGTAAGTTCGTTTGTGTCATATTTAAATTCCACATGTAAGTGATATCATATGGTATTTGTCTTTTTCTGTCTTACTTCACTTTAGTATGACAATCTCTCTGTCCATCCATGTTGCTGCAAATGGCATTATTTTGTTCTTTTCTGTGGCTGAGTAATATTCCATTGTATATATGTACCACATCTTCTTTATTCATTCCTCTGTTGATGGACATTTAGGTTGTTTCCATGTCTTGTAACTAGTGATGCTGTGAACATAGGGGTGCATCTATCTTTTTGAATTATAATTTTGTCCAGATATATGCCCAGTCTGTCCAGTGTCTTGACTGGACCACATATAAGCCATTAACTCTTTTTCCTGGGTTTAGTCTGGGTTCTGGCTCTGGTTGCAAACTCCAGTTCCTACGACTGTGGCCCTGTTGTTTTCCTGAGCCATTAAACTTCAGTGTGAGAACAGAAATGGTGACGGAGGTGATGGAGTTGATGCTTTGAAGCCCCCACTGGGCATACGGCAACCTTGAAGATAGGACATATGGCATCTTCACTCTGTAATTATTTACATCTACACTTCTTGGTTCAAAAGGGTGGATTTTGATGGGATCTGGTTTTTAGAACTGAAAGGAAGTACAGGGATAGATGTGCAGAGAGCTAGAAGATTTGACAAAAGACACAGTAGATTGTGACTGTGCCCATCTGGGAGATAAAATCAAAGCCAGCATATTAAAAAATACACAAAAATGTAATAACTGGCTGATTGCCAGCATCAAGGAATCTCGAATAGGGATTGTGTGTGTGTGTGTGTGTGCACGCGTGTGTGTTGTCAGCCCATGTGCAGAATGTCGAGGTTGTTCACGTAGATAACAGGTGCCCTGGGCCACCTCACGGTAGACATCTGTGTTGTAGGATTAAAGATGAACCATACCCCACTTTGGTACCATGAAACGTTGGTGTCCTCACCAAAAACAAAAGAAAAAATGAAACTGGGGAGGTCTACATGTTGTAGTTTGGGGAATGGCTATTGCAGACTTTCGAGGAAACAGTGTGGCAGGATTGTTGTACAAGCTCATTAATTTTACCAGCATCTATCGTTCTTGGTTTCCGGATGCTTTGGGATGTGAGATGAAAGTGAATCTTCCAAGTGCCTCTTGGGGTCAGCAGACTATTGGTAGCAGATAGCACGTCCCAGACCTTCGATGGAGCCGAGAGTCACATCAGGGGAGCGCTGTGCCACCTCTTTAATCCTCTCATGTTTTTTTCCTTTCTTCTCTTTTCTTTTTTTTTTTTTTCTTGGAAGATGCATCCACAGAGTTCTGTCTTGTAATGTATCTCGCAGCCACAGAAAAGTGAGGCCGTGAACACCCAGGAGACATGATTTTATTCCTTGGAAGGCCAAAACACCAAGATAAATTTGATCAGGGCTCACCTAAATTAAATATATATTGTAAAATTAAACCAATCTCAATTTGAGTGATCTGCACTTTGGAAGGAAATGTATTGCAGTTTTTATTTTGACTCATTTATAGTTTAGCTTGCCTGAGTAGTGGGAGCCAAGTCTTAATTACAGCCTCATACAGAACGACTGTCCTGTAGAGATCATTCGAAACTACCTAATCAAGTTATAAATCACGTCGAAATGCCACTCTGAGAAATTAGTCTGTGCGCAACTTTTGCAGGGAGAACATGCTATCAAGGCCTTCCTAACTCCCCAGTTGTATGTATGCAGTGAAGTTACAGTTTTTGTTCTCATTTTTTTCATTAAAATTTTTTCTTCAGGAATTTCCTTTGTCGTATCTTGTTGTTTTTTTTTTTATTTTGTTTTTTTGTTTGTTTTTTTGTTTTTTGCGGTACGTGGACCTCTCACTGCTGTGGCCTCTCCCGTTGCGGAGCGCAGGCTCTGGACGCGCAGGCTCAGCGGCCATGGCTCACGGGCCCAACTGCTCCGCGGCATGTGGGATCTTCCCGGACCGGGGCACGAACCCGCGTCCCCTGCACCGGCAGGCGGACTCTCAACCACTGTGCCACCAGGGAAGCCCTGTAGTATCTTGTTTTTATTTTGGAAAAATTTGAAAATATATAAATACATATTATAGAGAAAATAGATAACATATTTATAAATATATGTATTATACATATCCTAACTGTACATATATATTATGTGTAGCTATAACAGCATTTCACTCCTTGTAAAATTATTTTCAGTGTGACGTTTACCTGAGAAGTCTTTTTTTGGTTCTCCCCAAAATAAACTTATAATGATTTTTAAATGAGGATGCATATTTAAAATACGTTTATTTTTTAAACCTTCATTGCTAAAACTTTTACAGTTGCCAAATATTTGAATGTGACACACACAAACACACACATATATATACACACACAAACATAAATCTAGTGCCACTGATGATAATTTTCAAATGTATCCACAGGTGCTTAGTCATTTACGTGGCCACCACGATCCCATATTTGATGATTTACACCCGTGGTTCTTACCTTGAGATGATCTTGCCTCCAGAGGTCACTTAGCAATGTCTGGAGACATTTTTGATTGTTAAAAATGAGAGGCGGGTGCTACCAGCCTCGGGTGCGTAGAGACCAGAGGTGCTACCACACACCCTACGGACTCAGGGTGGCCCTCACCACGAAGAGCAGTGTGGTCCCAGATGTCAGCAGTGCAGAGTCTGTGAAACAGTGCTCGGCATTGGTGGTATTCCATGTGTGCAAAGTGCCAAATTCCAGAGCATCGGGAAATAAGATGGCTCGGAACGTATGATTACTTTGAATGCCTAGCCTGGGCTTCATGAGTGTCCAGATACCCGCCCCCCCATTCCCCTCCTCTTAGGTCCAGCTGGTTCATGGTCTCTCTCTGGCCCTCAGAACCTTGTGGGGAGGTAGGCTTCATCACACAGGTGAAGCAGGATGTGTACGTGTGCCCTCACTTGCTCAGTCTTAACAAATATGTGACATAGAGGTGCTGTCTTCCACATGGAGCTGGAAAAATGATGGAGTGGACCAGACTTCCTCAAGGCATTCACGGTGTACGTCCTGGGACAAATCCGCCAACTGAATTCTACCTTTATGGAATTTTGTGGTCCAGGGACTATGTGATGCCTTGTGTGGACCAGCTCAGTTAATTCCCAGAGAGTTAGAAACACATAAGTAAAGAGAGGCTCAAAGAATTTAAAGTACTCGCTCTATACCTGCTTCATGCCAACCCTGGGCTGCCTTCAGTGCATTTTGTCTCTGTACCCGGGAGTGTTTTGAGCAGGTCTGTGTTCAAAATCCCAGCATTTCGTGGGTGTTGAGGAGACCTTTTCTCTGCCCTGCCCCTTTGCTCCCTTGTGGCTCAGCCCAGCCCCACAAAGGAGGCATGCCATGCCATCTACTTAAAGCTCAGACAGGTTGACTCACTTCTCCAGCTCACAGAGAGGTAGCATTTGGGGACCCAGGTCTATCAGAATCAGAAATTACTGGCATCTCCTATGACCATGAGGAAGGCTTGAGAAGGAAGTACTGATGCTGGTTGTAAACCAGAAGGGCTTTCAGGAGCACAAGATTTCAGACAAGATTTCACGTTTTCTGTGTGTCTCTTAATTATTCAGCAATTGGATCATGCTGTGGCAGAAATCCAAATGTTGTCTCCAGTACAAAGATAAAAGCAAACACATAAATCAGCCATTGGGTGTGATGCGAATTTTCACTCTCAATGCTACCATCCCGTGTTGTAGCGCATTTTCATCCAACTCTGATTAACTTGACCCAGGATGTCACGGATGACAAAATTTCCCCCAGACGTATTCTAGCTCCGTGATAGGTCTGGCTCAGATATGTTTCATTAGAAAATAAATTATCTGTTTGACATATTCTACTCAACCATTCCCTGAAATGAAATGCATAATTATATTCTAGCCCAGAAAGACTCTGAATAACCCAGAATAATCTGTGTCCTTAGAAGCACATCTGTCTATTTTCAGCTGAAGAATGCTGTATTTAAAGGTAGAGTCCTGTAGTGAACAGACTGGTGGTTGCCAAGGGGGAGGGGTTGGGGGAGGGATGGAGGGGGAGTTCGGGGTTAGCAGATGTGAGCTTTTATGTATAGGATGGATAAACACCAAGGTCCTACTGTGTATCACAGAGAACCATATTCAGTATCCTATGATAAACCATCATGGAAAAGAATATATAAAAAAACTATGTGTATGTATAACTGAATCAGTCTGCTGGACAGCAGAAATTAACACAACGTTGTACATCAACTATACTTCAGTAAAAAAATGTTGATTAAAAAAAAGGTAGAGTCCCTGCAACACCTCATGAAGTGTTTTCTGTCTCTAATGCATCATGTATGGTACTCACGTGCGACATTCTTGAATGTCCTACGCGCAGTGGTTTATCTGGGGAGAGTCGTCGTGTGATCCCGTAGGGACAAATTGAGGTGGTCCTTTTTGTTTTCTTTATTTTGGGGGTGCCACGTGGCTTGCAGGTCTCAGTTCCCCGACCAGGGATTGAACCCGCGGCCCTGGCAGTGAGAGCGCCGGAGTCCTAACCACTGGACTGCCAGGGAATTCCCAAGGAGGTCACTCTTTAAAAGTTAACTCCTCCCAGACTCAGTAGGAAGATGACTCAGATGTACCAGAAGGTTCTTAAATAGGCTGCAGGGTTTACCCTTGAAGGCATGCAGTGCTTTACATGGAGATCGGGATTGCTGTATCCACACTCTTAATTATGAATGGTGTCTTGATGTGACAAGCAGTACGGCACGTACTTGAGATGCAGCATCTTGTTCAGTTTCTTACAAGGAAGCTGAGATTCAGGGCGATGATGTCTGGAGCCTACAGACACGTGCCCCTGCGTAGCCCGAGGAGGATGAGTATCCGGTGTCGATGCTCTTTCCACTGCATGTTGCTCCCTTTATGTTCGCTGGTAAATACCCACCTGGCATGAAACCAGTCTGGTCTGGTTGCACACTTCCCTTTACCCGTCTTGGAAAACTTTTAGAGCTCCACTCATAATACCTTAGGAAAAAGTGACAGTTTTTTTTTTTACATTTATTTATGTATTTATTAGTGTATGTATGTATGTATGAATTTATTTAAAAATTTTATTGGGGTACAGTTGCTTTACAGTGTTGTATTAGAGTTTCTACTGTACAGCAAAGTGAATCAGCTCTACGTATCCATATATCCCCTCTTTTTTGGATTTCCTTCCCATTTAGGTCACCACAGAGCATTGAGTAGAGTTCCCTGTGCTATACAGTAGGTTCTCATTAGTTAGCTATTTTATGCATAGTAGTGTATATATGTCAATCCCAATCTCCCAGTTCATCCCACCCTCCTTCCCCACTTGGTATCCATACGTTTGTTCTCTACATCTGTGCCTCTGTTTCTGCTTTGCAGCACTCTTTGACATAAATCACAGTGATACCTTTTTTGACCCACCTCCTAGGGTAATGAAAATAAAAACAAAAATAAACAAATGGGACCTAATTAAACTTAAAAGGATTTGCACAGCAAAGGAAACCATAAACAAGACGAAAAGACAACCCTCAGAATGGGAGAAAATATATTTACTTTATATTGGAGTATAATTGATTTACAATGTTGAGTTTCAGGTGTACAGCACAGTGATTCAGTTAAACATATACCTATATCCATTCTTTTCCCATATAGGTTATTACAAAATACCGAGTATAGTTCCCTGTGCTATACAGTAGGTCCTTGTTTATTTTATGTATAAAGTGACAGTTTTCTTAAACATCTGAGAAACAGTGTTTTGGGAGTGCCTATCCATTGCTGGGCTAATATTATCAATAATAGTGCAATTAGGAGACATCAGTACAGTTATCTGTGCAATGTGTGTAACTTTTGGCAGTGTGTTTGTTCATTGAACAAAGACTTGAATGTTTCCGGAGTACTGGCATCGTTCTTGCTGATGGGACTCACTGTAGAAATTAAGACAAGCGGTTGTCTGGCGAAATTCTACTGCCCGCAGATGCCGCTCTACAGATTCATCGGTGAATGAGATTTCCTCGCGTGATGTTGAGGGTTGCATGGAAGACGCAGCAAACGCCATTGGTGGCAGTGGTCTTGCCTTCCTTAGCCTTGTCTGCTTTTTTCTCCCATTAGGCTGACCGCTCTGCCTTGGAGGTCTCCTAAGTGATCGCTGCCCCGGGGAGGTGTTGGATGGTCACCGCTTCCTTGGAGCCTCGCACGGGCTGGAATTCGGCACCAGGATTAAGAGAGGGCTGCTGTCCCGTAACGGGCTGCCGAGAAAACCGCCGGGTTTGTTGTTGACCTCGGGCTCTGTCTATGACCCATCGAAGAGGCTTCCTGGCGAGCCCTTCCCCTCTCCAGGGTCTTGGTCCCTGGAAAGCCGTCTCTCTCTTCAGGCTCCCTTCACGGCTTGCTTTGCTTGGAGTTGCATCGCACGGACGCCCGCGGATGTGGTGGTGAACCATGTCGAGACCCCAGGGACTGTTATGGCTTCCGCTGGTCTTCACCCCGGTCTGTGTCATGGTGAACTCCAACGTCCTGCTGTGGATCACTGCCCTGGCCGTCAAGTTCACGCTCATCGACAGCCAGGCGCAGTATCCTGTGGTCAACACCAATTACGGCAAAATCAGGGGCTTGAGAACACCGCTGCCCAATGAGATTTTGGGTCCAGTGGAGCAATACTTGGGGGTCCCTTATGCCTCGCCTCCTACTGGGGAAAGGCGGTTTCAGCCCCCGGAACCCCCCTCCTCATGGACTGGGGTTCGGAACGCCACTCAGTTTGCTGCCGTGTGCCCCCAGCACCTGGATGAGCGGTCTCTCCTGCATGACATGCTGCCCATCTGGTTTACTGCCAATCTGGATACTCTGATGACCTACGTTCAAGATCAGAATGAAGACTGCCTTTATTTGAATATCTATGTGCCCACGGAGGATGGTAAGTACTTATTCTAAACAGAAAACACCTGCTCGCTCAGCCTCAGATTTGCCAAGAGGGTTGTATAATGTCCTGTGCGTGGTATTTTCTATAACCATTCTTTTTTTTTTCATATTCAGTTATCTCGGTAACGTACCACTTGTTCGACTTGAATTTACGCAGTGTCTAATCGATGGAGAGTATCATAATTAATGACTTAATTCTTTCCATATATTGCCTTTTTAGCATTGCTGTCGTCTTGATTTGCAGGTGATTACCAGTCTGAGCATATAGTGTTCTATGTTATACCTGAATCATCTGTAAAGGAGTGGATCTAGAGAAACTAATAGAATTAAGAACATTTGCGTGCTGGAGTGAGCACCTGAAAATTATACAAGGAATGGTTCCTTTGGCTCTAATGCCTTAAGATATTAGCACTTTTTGAGTCTTAAAGGGAGCCACTGATTGTTTTAAATACACAAGCAAGGGATATTTGATAAAACAATTGGACTTGATTGTTCAGAATCCATGTTGTTGATATACATTTGGACTTTATTTCCTGCCAATATTCACTGCAATCAAATGGCAAATGTGTGTCGTCAGATGATTCTAACTACGTTAGAAAAATGATTTTCTTGCTTGAACAAAATGCCCCTTTTCTTTTGGAGAACACAACACTGAAAATCTGTGAAAACAATCATGTTCCATATATTAACTTAATCCAATACTAGTAAAACTTGGATATCTCCTTGTTCAAGTAGACCTTAAATTAAAATGTTTGCTAAAGACCAACCAGACTCAAGTTAGTCTACAGTGAACGTCCGTTTCTCATTTCTTGTTTGCATGTGCTCTTTTTTATACAAGGAGAAGGAAGAACGTAGAATGAAATCTTCCTGGAACCTAAAAAAAAGTAATTGAGAGGAATCATAGCCACCACTGTCTACTATAGAAACTGAAGTGTGTCCTTGTCCTTGGTAACTTTCATGCAGACATTTCTTTTCCTTTTTTTACCTTTAATCCTTGGGAGATGTTTGTCAGTGAGCTTTGGCTGAAAGCCTGCCCTAAATGATGACATTTCTTTCTCCGTGCAGATGCAAAGAGGTGGCGTGGGCACCTTTCTCGAGAAACCGGGATGGGGGCAGTCTGTTAGGGAGATGACAAGGAATGCCCAGAGAAAGTGAAAGGGTTGACCTTCATTATGTTAGTAGCGTCTGGCATGTGGCTATTGTCACTATGGTGACAGATCTCACAATTACCTTGTAAAGTCTAGGTCTTGAATAGGGTTCAAGGGGTTAAACCGACACTGGACGCCTTACTTCCATGCCCTGTGCTGAGCTGCCCTAGTGCTCAGTAGCTGCTTGGTGCATATGTAAGAGGATGGATAACCCCACCCAAACCAATTAGTGTTCTCAGTTCAAAGCCACCTGGGTCATGGTCTTTCTTATCACGAACTATTCAAAGAAAGGAATAAAAAGAAGCAAAGACAGGGTGGTGGAAACAAAACAGGGTAAAGGATTCAAATTGCTTTCATGGGACTTCCCTGGCGGGCCAGTGGTTAAGACTTTGCCTTCCAGTGCAGGGGGTGCGGTTTGATCCCTGGTCGGGGAGCTATGATCCCACATGCCTCATGGCCAAAAAAGAAAACCAACCAAACAAACATAAAACAGAAGCAATATTGTAACAAATTCAATAGAGATGTTAAAAAATGGTCCACATCAAACAAAAAACCTTTAAAGAAAAGAAAATAAAATTGCTTTCATCATAAATTTGATATGCTGGTGTCTCTGAACCGGTGACTTTATAGTGTTCACCTTCCAAACAAGGGATGCACTTCAAATAGAATGCCTGCTTCTGAGAGGTCGGGGTACAGTTACACCGCCCAGGAAGACAAATCAGTAGCTTCCCTGATGACAGACCCATAGATGTGCAGTTGTGTGGACTGACCCCATAAACGATTCGGCCGTTTCTTTGTGGTTCAGGATTGAATAGGAATTTGGGACTAGAAACACGCGAAAAAAGCTGCCTGCTAGAGAAGCAATCTAAATTTAAGAATAAAGGCACTGCTACCTGTTGATTCCTCTGGGCTTTTCAGAGCACCCAGGCACACGATATCTCACAGCATCTTGGCGGGAGAGTCAGAAATCTAATAGGGGCTGAATAGGTAAATTTGATCTCCCTACGATAGATACATAATGGAATTTTGCTGGTGAGGGAAGCTATATGCCCGTGTGTTTGCAGAAACAGAAAATCACAGCCTATTGGGTCAGGAGTTTTGAGGGTTTAAAAATAGATGATTTGCATCCATTTGTGAATCAACATGGAGGATTAGATGTTTAATTATTGGTTATTGCTAAATGAATAAACCCCACTTGTACAATAACACATGGAAATGATGGCGTCATGCTGATTTCTCCAAAGACCTTGCTTTAGGGCATATCTTAATTCATAACAGTGCATTTCATTACGTGTGTGCACAGCCGTATTGGCTATTTGGAATTCAATATTCCACTCTGGTACTCCATTATTTGTTTTAGATTTGTCGTGATGCATTCATCCAACGGTGTGGCCATCTGACTTCCCTACCAATGATAGTTCTGAGTTCCTGTCCTGTGCTAGTCAGGCTTCACATGTTGGCATGGCCACAGAGACAAGCATGCTTAATTTCGAGAGACACGCAGAGACTTGTTGTAGGCAGAACAACGCCTCCTCCAAAGAAGGGCACGTCCTAATCCCTGGAACCTTTGAATATGTTACCTTACAGGGCCAAGGGGATGAAGGTTGCTGATGGAATTGAAACAGCTAGGTGGCATTTTCGGGCGGGCTCTGAGGAGCTCCGGTTCTATATGTCTCAGTGCAGAAAGAATTCAGCAAGGGACTTCCCTGGTGGTCTAGCGGTTAAGAGTCCGTGCTCCCAGTGCAGGGAGCCCGGGTTCAATCCCTGGTCAGGGAACTAGGTCCTGCATCCTACAACTAAGACCCAGCACAGCCAAATAAATAAATAAATATTAAAAAGAAAAAAAAGGAGTTCAGTGAGAGGCAAAGTGATAGATAAGAAGTGATTATTAGAATAGGACACTTGTGAGGCTTACAAGCAGGTAGGTGAGAGGGTGCTGTGAGCCACTGAGAACTTAGTGGGCTGCAGTTTTTTTTTTTTTTTTTGGCGGTACGCGGGCCTCTCACTGTTGTGGCCTCTCTCGTTGCGGAGCACAGGCTCCGGACGCACAGGTTCAGCGGCCATGGCTTACGGGCCCAGCCGCTCCGCGGCATGTGGGATCTTCCCGGACCAGGGCACGAACCCGTATCCCCTGCATCGGCAGGCGGACTCGCAACCACTGCGCCACCAGGGAAGCCCTGGGCTGCAGTTTTATAACCAAAGGAGAAGTGGGGAGGGGGAGAAGACCACCCTCTTCCTCATTCTTGGGTAGACGTCAGGCTTCCGTCCTTAGCTTGTCCACCACATCAGGCAGGGGAGTTTTCTTGTCCCCCACATGGTCAAGCTGGGACTGTCATGGCACATGGAAGAATTATTTCAGGTCTCAGTACAGGGAGGGTCTTTCACTTTGAAATGTCACCGTTTCATAAACTATTGCTTTTTATGTGTGCAGAGAGCATGTCCTAGGGGTCATTAACTTACTGAGCTCACTGGGCAGGCTGTGGGTCTCATGCCACCATTTTTTTTTTATCGTTTTGGGGCGTGTCTTGTGCTTCTGTTGCATGGTTTTGTTGCTAATAAGACTGCCTGGCTTTGTGGCTCAGCACGCCTGCTTTCTTGAGTGATCATTAACTTACAGGGTCTCCCATACTTTTTCCTTTACGTCCAATCCCCTAGTGGGATTAACTATTTAATTACCTACTTTGTCCCTTTACTCTGTCCCTATTGTTACGGTATTTGCTTATCCATTGACTTTAAGATGGAGGGAATATATTCTGGTTTATCTGGGTGGGTCCATATTTAATAACAAAGACGCTCTGTTGTGAATAAGGGAAGCAGAAAAGGTGATGAGGGCCAGAGGAAAGCAATGGAAAAAAGGCACAGTGGCCATGGCTGCCTTTGAGGACAAGGCGGAACCAAGAGTTGAGGAACCCTGAAGCCTGTCGAAGCTGGAAAAGACAAGAGATGGGTTCTGTCCTTGAGCCCCAGAGAGGAGCACAGCCCTGCCCACCCCTCAGTTTTAGCCCAGTGGAACTCTGACCTTCAGAACTCTAAGATCCTGAATATCTGCCACTCGAAGCCGCAACATTGGTGCCAATTTGTCACAGCAGCAATGGAAACTCATAGAGTTTTGCCAGCCTTTAATATAAATACCCTAATTGAAAGCAACATACACAGCACTGAAGAGTTGTTCTGAGCTTTCTGAGTTGCTGCCCATTCTGAGATGCTAATTCGTTTGTTACCCTTTCGACCTCCAGAATAACTGGTTAAAAAACAAGCAACCCCCACACTCATTTTAGCAGTGGGTCGGTAACATTTGCTGCTTTCCCTTATATATATCAAGGAGACAAAGTTGGTTCCCGTTGGTGGGTGGATATTTTGCAGATTTGAGGTTTAACCTGTAGAAAGTAGACACCCAACTTTTGGCTCCTCGTTTTAGAACAGATTTATGGCGACTCTTACTAAATGTCATATTCAAAAGATTCACTGATTTTACACAGGAACATAATGAACGGGTATTTAAGATTTCCCAGGCATCTAAAACAGATGTCCAGAGTAGGTGTCAGTGAATGGCATAGAGCAAAACATCCAAATGGTCGTCTTTTCTCATCTGTCTCTGCAAAATGTCCCTCACGATGGCAGCTGTACCTCTAAATGTCTTCTTCTGTGTTAGCAAAATCTTTTGGGCTCTCCATTCCTTCCCTCTAGACCTCAAGATCTGATCTGTTATGGGGAAAGTGATTCTCTTTCCTTTTAAAAAATAATTTATTGATGAATTTATTTGACAGAATGTCAGTTAATTCTTACCCGCCCCCCGGTTTTATTGAGATATAATTGACATCTATTGCTTTACAGGTTTAAGGGGGACAGCATGATGGTATGGTTTCCGCATATCGTGAAACGATCACAGTAGTTTCAGCTAACATACATCCTCTCATACAGGTACGAGAAAAAGAAAAAAAAGGAAAAGTTTTTTTCCTCATGATGAGAAGTCTTAGGATTTACTTCCTTTGCAACTTTGCTGTATCTCATAGAGCAGTGGTGACTAGAGTCATCAGCACTGTACTTTATACCCCTAGTACTTACTTGTCGTGGAACTGGTGTTTGTACCTTTCAACCACCTTCATTTAATCCCCCATTCCTCTACCCCCACCTTTGGCTGCAACAAATCTGATCTCTTTTTCTACGAGTTGGGTGGTTTTGTTTGTTTTCTGTTTATTTTTTCAATCAATTTTTTATTGGAGTATAGCTGACTTACAGTGTTGTGTTAGTTTCAGGTGTACAGCAGAGTGAATCAGTTATCCATATACATAGATCCACTCTTTTTTAGATTCTTTTCCCATAGAGGCCATTACAGAGTATTGAGTAGAGTTCCCTGTGCTCTACAGCAGGTCCTTATTAGTTATCTGTTTTATATACAGTTGTGTATATGTCAATCCCAGTCTCCCAATTTACCCCTCCCCCGGTTTCCCCCTTGTTGGTAACCATGAGTTTGTTTTCTACACCTGTGACTCTGTTTCTGTTTTGTAAATAAGTTCATTTGTAATATTTTTTTAAGATTCTACGTATAAGTGATATCATGTGTTTTTTGTGTAGAGTCCACATAGGAGTGAATACAGGGTTTGCCATTTCCTAATGTCACTTAGCATGATGCCATCAGGGTCCATCCACGTTACCACAGATAGCAGGAATTTCCTTTTTTATGGCTCAATGATATTCCATTGTGTATCTACACCACAAATTCTTTACCTGTCCACGCATAGAAGGACACTTAGGTTGTTTCCATTGCTTGGAAACAACCTACGAACCCCTATGAACATGAGGGGTGCAGACACGTTTTCTGTACCCTTTCTAGTGTCAATTCAGTTCACTCCTTCAGCTCAGCTTGGAGGATTGGTCAGGAACTTGCCTGCCAGGGGGTAAATGCCAGCCTGTTCCCTTACCAGTTGAGTGATTATGGACAAGTTCCTTGGCTAGTACATGCCTCAGTTTCCTTGTGTGTAAAATATAGATGAGCTGGGAGATTTAAGGTATTAATCTATATGAAGTGCTTTGTCTAGTATTTTGTACCTATAATGACTCTGTAATCTGATGTTAGTGGAGCATAGGTAATAGTAGAAAAGAGAACCAGAACTTTTCAGCTAATTTGCATATGCATATTGGTCTAATATAATGTCCAGTACATAATACATGTGTATTGTCTATAACATAAGTAATTATTGTAGTATTGGAGGGGTCAGCTTAAGAAACAGGACCAAGCATCCATCACTTCTGACAGTTCGCAGTATGGCTTTAACAAAAGGGAATTTTGAGGAGTGGCATTTTTAAAATAGAAGGTATAGTTGATTTACAATGTTGTGTTAATTTCTGCCATACAGCAAAGTGACTCAGTTATACATACATATTCTTTTTCATATTCATTTCCATTTGGTTTATCACAGGATACTGAATATAGTTCCCTGTGCTCTAAAGTGGGACCTTGTTGTTTATCCATTCTATATATAATAGCTTGCACCTGCTAACCCCAAACTCCCAGACCATCCCTCCTCCATCCCCCTCCCCCTTGGCCACCACAAGTCTGTCCTCTCTGTCTGTGAGTCTGTTTCTGTTTTGTAGATAAGGTCATTTGTGTAGTATTTTAGATTCCACATATAAGTGATATCATATTTGTCTCTGTCTGACTTACTTCACTTAGTATGATAATCTCTCGCTCCAACCATGTCGCTGCAAATGGCATTATTTCCGGAATGGCATTTTTTTTTTTAAAGAGCAGAGTATTATCTTGTTCTGCTTTATTCCTAAGCTTTATCTTTTTTAGCCTGAGCTGTCAAACGGATTTTTTAGCATCCTGTTTGAAGTACAGAAATTAATCATCAAGAAAGCATTAAAATTGATTTCTTGGAAGAGGATCTGAGAACATCCAACGACAATAGCACTATTTTTTTCTGTGAGATAACGGAAACGTTAATTGCCTTTCTCTTTTCATCACGTCACAAATGGTTCGGTTGTATGCGGAGGGGCAAAGTCTAGTTCGGTTGCAGGCAGAGTGGCGTAGTTGTATGCAGAGGGGCAAAGTCTAGTTCGGTTGCAGGCAGAGTGGCGTAGTTGTATGCAGAGGGGCAAAGTTTAGTTTTAGTGGCCAAAGCTAAAAGCTGACCAAGTTAACACAGTGAGAAAGATGTTTCAGCCAGTCCACATCAGCAGGCAGCTATTTGAAAATCATTAACTGATTCCCATTTTCATCTGTCAGGGGGGATTTTTGATGCTGTGTAGGCCGGGGCTTGTAAGTGAAGATAATTAGGAAAGATTATTTAATAAGTATCTCCCTGACAAGGATTAATTGAAAAGAATTTAGTATTTTGTGAACACGGTTAAACTAGAGTAGATTTCTGACAACATGTGTTTCTCTCCCAGCTTAAGAGATTCACCAGCAGAAAAATAATCCTGTGGTGGGTTTAGAAATTATATATATTATGAATAATGCTATTTGGTCAGTGTGCCTTTTACTTGTTAAATTCAGAAAAGCTGTTCTCTAAAGAAGAGAATTTCCCCTTACACTTGTCCTTTTCGAAAACGTGAGTTTTAACTCAATTCCGTTAGCAATTTGTAAGTTTTTTCACAATTAGAACAAGTCCACATGACTTAGGATGTATTTAAAACCCCCTTTGCTGTGCATGCGTACTATAAACATTGCAAACAAACTGTTCAAGATAGAAAGTTGAGGTGCAGTTAGTCTGCTCGAGTATGTGTCAGTGTCCAGAAATCTCCTCCTTATTTACTCGTGCGGTCTCGCCCCCAGGACATGTAAGAGCTTCATTTGTTGCCAAAGACACTGCTGGTTTGGACACTGTTGTTTCTTTTGTTGGCAGAGCCTTCAACCTTTTTAACATTGAGTGACCTCAGTTATAAATCATAATAGTACTGTACTTCCTGTGAATATCAGGGTTACAGTGATTTTGGAGTAAGCTACTGTGTAAGAAATGATTATAAAAGAAAAAAAGTAGTATGTCCTTATAACTTTAATGTTCGGGTAATTCAGTGTTCATCTCATTACAGTATCTGTCATTCGAACACTGAAGTTCCTTGAGTGCCCAGGTGGGGAGTAGGTTCCTGTCTATCTAGTCTGCTGTTTGGTTTTCCTAAACCAGGCTGTCTTCAGCAGCCCTGCGTAAATAAATCAGACCTACACATCATCCAGGAACTCACAGGCAACCGAGGCAGAGAGAGAGTCTGAAAAAGAGTGATCTGTTCACGTGCTAACCACTTGTTAAGACAAAATGAAGACGAGAGACACGGTAGTCTCTGTCTTATTAATTCAATCGAATATTCTGTTTAGGCTTGGCGAAGTGAGTTTCCACAACTGGAAACAGAGAAAAAAAAATGAAAAGAATTTTTCTTGTTAGATTTCACATGTCTGATTATTTTGAGTGGTGATGACTGGCATTGGTATATAGTTTGTGGTGTGTGTGTGTGTGTCTGCGTGGCTGTGTTTGTGTGTAGGATGTTGGAAGAAAGCCCACAGGAAAAAACATCCGTGATTCCTTTAAGATCCAGTGTGTTACAATTTTCTGGAAAAAGCCAAAAAGCACATGGAGATGACGAGACTCTGCCTTCCTCTCTGAATTCCAAGCCCTCTGAAGTTTACCTTAATCAAGATGCTCTCTCATCCGTTGTGAATGTGGTTGTGTGTACAGTAGTCAAGTTTGCCCTGGGGAAGAGTGTGTGTTCCCATCAGAAAGAGAGGAACACTGAAAGACATTGATTTGTCTCAAGCAAAGGAGCTTTCGTAGTTGGTTTTGACACAATCTGAAAATTACATGTTCCGAAACACTGCTATCAGTTTTCTTTAAAATGTATGCTTTGAGCAATGTTCTGTTCTGTCTGTTTTATGACATGACATAATCCATCATTCCATCAAAAAATGAGCATATTCACCTGACATCCCATCTACCCTATCTACACATCCCATGTGTACACTGTAGTTCTAACCCCAGCCAGATAGTCTGTGGATCTCCAGGTCCCAACTCTGATTCTTTGTGTGTTTTCTTCTCTCCTCCATTCCCTATTCTCTTTACAGCCTTTTTTAGGTGATTCATTGAAAAATATTGATAAATCACTATTTGCATTTAACATATGCAGGGCTTTGGGTAAGTCCAAGAGGTGATGTGAAGAAATGTAAGCCCTTTGATGGGAAAGTAAATGAGTCCGAACAAAAACTAAAGTTTCAGAAACGGATCAGTTGGCGCAGTGAATTCAAGCAGGGAATGCTTTACCTTTCCACGAAAAGAAAAAGAAAAAAGAAAACAGTTTGAAAGTTATGTTTTCCATTGAGGAGCCATGATGGAAAGGTTTCCACCAATCTTGAGATGAATATCCAAGGCATATACTCCTGTGTTGTGGAATGAAGAAGGGCTTTCTGAATCCCCCCAAATGAAGCTTGTTTGTTGCTTCTCTAGATGGACCAAGACATAAAAAGTATAAAATGGGGAAAGAGGGAGGGATAAAATCATGACAGAACTATAGGAAGGTGCTTTGATGGTATAGTTTAACACGCAGAGTACTCACTTGGGTGTATTTTGCATTGTTATATTTTCGACATTGGAGGATTCATAAATGGAATTCCATCCAAAGGAATGCTAATGCATATTTTTCTTCTCAACAGACTGTGCAGTAAGGTTAAATCAAAGAACACGAGGTTCCTTTCTTACCAAATTCAGATGTACTTATCGCCTGGAATTTTTTAAAAACATCATTAAAAGCCTTACTGCTCCCCCCAAATTTTTACCTAGTGAAATACTTTCGTAACTCTATATTTTATAATGTGTACCTCCGGATAACTAATGTGATATTGCTATAATATTTTGTGTGTTTTAAAAAAGTAGTTTAGATTTAAAAATAGAGTATTAAACCTTAGAAAACTGTATCTTCCCTAAGAAAATTACACTGGTAAAAACATATTTGCTTAGATTAGATATTTCCTTCTGAGTTTAAATCAGGTAATGAGATCAGATTCCACTGTAGCACATTGTACAAGGATGTTTGCATCTCATGCATTTTTTTCAAAGAAAGGGATTGTGGTACATTGAATATCCTACTACCCAATCATCATATTACCTGGGGGGTGAGTGATGGCATCAACTAGCACATAAATCACAGAACTGTGAAATCTTCCACGTAGAAGGAGCTGTGGGACCCATTTCGCCCAGACTTTCTCAATGCAGTATTCCTCTGGTCATTAACCCCCTGAAGTCGTAAGCAGAGGTGAAACATCCCTCTCTGTATTCCTAGAGCTTCACTCCAATCATTTTACAAGGCTACACCCCCAGGAGACTGTAAACCTTTGAAAGCATTCGTGAACTTAATGAACCATCTACTTGAATGTATGGATCAAATGGACGACGGACAGTTCCTGGACATGCAGCCCTTTTTGGAGCTGGCCGATGAAGACGTTTGCAGGTTTGTAAGGGAGTTCCTTTCACCGTTGGAAAGGGCTGGTGATCTATCCATGTGCCATCTCTACCAACAGAGCTAAAGCAAAGCCAACTGGATTCCTTCCTCTCCCAGCCTCTTGCTTTGGAAATCTTTGAAGACAAGATATTGTGTTCCACCTTGTCTCTTGCAAGCATCCTCAGCAGGCTTCATTTCCTCCTGCAGATGCCTTTAGGACCCTCTCATCCTCTTCCCTAGCCAACTGTGGAGAGCCTATCAATTGAGTGTCTTACTCTTAGGTGGATATCTTGGTACCAAGAATTATTGCCGATGTCAACCCATAGGCATGCATTTGCTCTCAAATCATGATATGTGTTGTATATACCTGGAGTTCGTGTTAGTTTTTTTCTTTGGCAAATGCCTTCAGCTCTTGGCTCATGTATATTGAACCTGAAACTGCATGTTTTCATAATTTTTTTTAGAAAACAATAATATATTTTACAGTACGAGTTAGAACATGAAAGAAAATACGATCCCTCTGCTTCCTACAGCAAACGGATCGCATGTGCCAGGATGAAGAAATTTGCAGCTGAGGCTTGGATTTTCTCACAGGACGTTGCCTGCACAAGAATTACCAGCTGCAGCCCAGCCAAAATCTCTTTACTGCATGTTTCCCTGAAATACAAAGTCCCGGAGGTGTTACAAAGGAAGGAGGTAGAAAATTGTGACGGAATGGCCAACACGGTAATGGGTTCCTAGTTTGGGGAACGCCATAGGTTGCCTGATTTTAAATGCAGTCGTCTTGGGCTTCCTTGGTGGTGCAGTGGTTGGGAGTCTGCCTGCCAGCACGGGGACATGGGTTCGAGTCCTGGTCCGGGAAGATCCCACATGCCGCAGAGCACCTAAGCCCGGGCACCACAACTACTGAGCCTGTACTCTAGAGCCTGCGAGCCACAACTGCTGAGCCCACATGCCACAACTACTGAAGCCCGCGCGCCCAGAGCCCGTGCTCCTCAACAAGAGAAGCCACCGCAATGAGAAGTCCACACACCGCAACGAAGAGTAGCCCCCGCTCGCCACAACTAGAGAAAGCCCATGTGCAGCAACAAAGACCGAACGCAGCCAAAAATAAATTAATTAATAAATTAAAAAAATAAATGCAATCATCTATAATTTGATTTAATGGAGGTAGAATCATTTCCAAGAAGTTAATTAAAGTTCACAGGTTGGAAAAGAATTCAACATCTCATATGCCTTGCTCTAGGCTTAGGCGGAAATGAACTTCCTCTAGCATTTTCTTCAAATGAAGATTGTGTAGTTGTTTTTATTATTGCTGTGGTCATGATCTAAATTAGATAAGCTATGAGAAGGTGCTGTGAGGAATTTGGGGGTTTGTGAGATATGAAATGGTTATTCTAATACTGCAGAATACGAGTCGGACTCTTTTTTTTTTTTTTTTTGTATTTAATAGTCACCACACACACAGGTAAAGATTTATTTCAGCAAAGGAATTAAACTTGATAAAAACAGGCAGGAAACAAAGGACTGGAGATGGTCATAGAAGGGATTGCAAAAAGAATCAAACTTTCACCAAGTTACATGGATTCTTTCAGTTTTAAAATTAAATGTATATCTGAGTTGAACCAGAAGTATTTTCCATCATCTTCCTGTTTTCTCCACTTTTTAAATCCTTCTGTCTCAATATAATTTTAATAATGTAAAGTGTCAAAGATATTAATCACAAAATTGATTTTAGAGATACACTTACAATACAACAACAACAACATAATAATTTAATAGCTAGCCCTTATTTAGTACTTTCTGTGTACCACACGTCATACAGATCTCTTTACAGTAATTAATTCAATTTTAACAATACTTTTATGAAATTAGTTACTAATATTTCTGTGATGAGAAAATGAGGCACAGAGAGGTTAAATAAGTAGTATAAGATGGCACACATCTACTGAGTATTGGAGCTGAGATGTGAACTCAAATAGCCTGGCCTCAGAGTCCACTCTATTAACCCACTGAGATGCACTTCCTTTCTATCTAGACTATTGTATTAGTTTTTGCAATATTTCAGTGGTTTTCTTTTTTTTTTTTAACATCTTTATTGGAGTATAATTGCTTTACAATGGTATGTTAGCTTCAGCTTCACAACAAAATGAATCAGTTATATACATATATATATTCCCATATCTCTTCCCGCTTGCGTCTCCCTCCCTCCCACCCTCCCTATCCCACCCCTCCAGGCGGTCACAAAGCACCGAGCTGATCTCCCTGTGCTATGTGGCTGCTTCCCACTAGCTATTTACCTTACGTTTGGTAGTGTATATATGTCCATGCCTCTTTATCGCTTTGTCACCGTTTACCCTTCCCCCTCCCCATAACCTCAAGTCCATTCTCTAGTAAGTCTGTGTCTTTATTCCTGTTTCACCCCTAGGTTTTTCATGACATTTTTTTTTTTAATTCCATATATATGTGTTAGCATACGGTATTTGTCTTTCTCTTTCTGACTTACTTCACTCTGTATGACAGACTCTAGGTCTATCCACCTCATTACAAATAGCTCAATTTCGTCTCTTTTTATGGCTGAGTAATATTCCATTGTATATATGTGCCACATCTTCTTTATCCATTCATCCGATGATGGACACTTAGGTTGTTTCCATCTCCAGGCTATTGTAAATAGAGCTGCAATGAACATTTTGGTACATGACTCTTTTTGAATTATGGTTTTCTCAGGGTATATGCCCAGTAGTGGGATTGCTGGGTCATATGGTAGTTCTATTTGTAGCTTTTTAAGGAACCTCCATACTGTTCTCCACAGTGGCTGTATCAATTTACATTCCCACCAACAGTGTAAGAGGGTTCCCTTTTCTCCACACCCTCTCCAGCATTTATTGTTTCTAGATTTTTTGATGATGGCCATTCTGACTGGTGTGAGATGATATCTCATTGTAGTTTTGATTTGCATTTCTCTCATGATTAGTGATGTTGAGCATTCTTTCATGTGTTTGTTGGCACTCTGTATATCTTCTTTGGAGAAATGTCTATTTAGGTCTTCTGCCCATTTTTGGATTGGGTTGTTTGTTTTTTTGTTATTAAGCTGCATGAGCTGCTTATAAATTTTGAAGATCAATCCTTTGTCAGTTGCTTCATTTGCAAATATTTTCTCCCATTCTGAGGGTTGTCTTTTGGTCTTCTTTATGGTTTCCTTTGCTGCGCAAAAGCTTTGAAGTTTCATTAGGTCCCATTTGTTTACTCTTGTTTTTATTTCCATTTCTCTAGGAGGTGGGTCAAAAAGGACCTTGCTGTGATTTATGTCATAGAGTGTTCTGCCTATGTTTTCCTCTAAGAGTTTGATAGTTTCTGGCCTTACATTTAGGTCTTTAATCCATTTTGAGCTTATTTTTGTGTATGGTGTTAGGGAGTGATCTAATTTCATACCTTTACATGTAGCTGTCCAGTTTTCCCAGCACCACTTATTGAATAGGCTGTCCTTTCTCCACTGTACATTTCTGCCTCCTTTGTCAAAGATAAGGTGACCATATGTGCGTGGGTTTATCTCTGGGCTTTCTATCCTGTTCCATTGATCTATCTTTCTGTTTTTGTGCCAGTACCATACCGTCTTGATAACTGTAGCTTTGTAGTATAGTCTGAAGTCTGGGAGCCTGATTCCTCCAGTTCCTTCTTTCGTTCTCAAAATTGCTTTGGCTATTCGGGGTCTTTTGTGTTTCCATACAAATTGCAAAATTTTTTGTTCTAGTTCTGTGAAAAATGCCAGTGGTAGTTTGATAGGGATTGCATTGAATCTATAGATTGCTTTCGGTAGTAGAGTCATTTTCACAATGTTGATTCTTCCAATCCAAGAACATGGTATATCTCTCCATCTATTTGTATCGTCTTTAATTTCTTTCATCAGTGTCTTATAATTTTCTGCATACAGATCTTTTGTCTCCTTAGGTAGGTTTATTCCTAGATATTTTATTCTTTTTGTTGCAATGGTAAATGGGAGTGTTTTCTTGATTTCACTTTCAGATTTTTCATCATTAGTATATAGGAATGCCAGAGATTTCTGTGCATTAATTTTGTATCCTGCCACTTTACCAAATTCATTGATTAGCTCTAGTAGTTTTCTGGTAGCATCTTTAGGGTTCTCTATGTATAGGATCATGTCATCTGCAAACAGTGACAGCTTTACTTCTTCTTTTCCGATTTGGATTCCTTTTATTTCCTTTTCTTCTCTGATTGCTGTGGCTAAAACTTCCAAAACTATGTTGAATAAGAGTGGTGAGAGTGGGCAACCTTGTCTTGTTCCTGATCTTAGTGGAAATGCTTTCAGTTTTTCACCATTGAGGATGATGTTTGCTGTGGGCTTGTCATATATGGCCTTTATTATGTTGAGGAAAGTTCCCTCTATGCCTACTTTCTGCAGGGTTTTTATCATAAATGGGTGTTGAATTTTGTCAAAAGCTTTCTCTGCATCTATTGAGATGATCATATGGTTTTTCTCCTTCAGTTTGTTAATATGGTTTATCACATTGATAGATTTGCGTATATTGAAGAATCCTTCCTTTCCTGGAATAAACCCCACTTGATCATGGTGTATGATCCTTTTAATGTGCTGTTGGATTCTGTTTGCTAGTATTTTGTTGAGGATTTTTGCATGTATGTTCATCAGTGATATTGGCCTGTAGTTTTCTTTCTTTGTGACATCCTTGTCTGGTTTTGGTATCAAGGTGATGGTGGCCTCGTAGAAGGAGTTTGGGAGTGTTCCTCCCTCTGCTATATTTTGGAAGAGTTTGAGAAGGATAGGTGTTAGCTCTTCTCTAAATGTTTGATAGAATTCGCCTGTGAAGCCATCTGGTCCTGGGCTTTTCTTTGTTGGAAGATTTTTAATCACAGTTTCAATTTCAGTGCTTGTGATTGGTCTGTTCATATTTTCTATTTCTTCCTGATTCAGTCTTGGCAGGTTGTGCATTTCCAAGAATTTGTCCATTTCTTCCAGATTGTCCATTTTATTGGCATAGAGTTGCTTGTAGTAATCTCTCATGATCTCTTTTATTTCTGCAGTGTCAGTTGTTACCTCTCCTTTTTCATTTCTAATTCTATTGATTTGAGTCTTCTCCCTTTTTTTCTTGATGAGTCTGGCTAGTGGTTTATCTATTTTGTTTATCTTCTCAAAGAACCAGCTTTTAGTTTTATTGATCTTTGCTATTGTTTCCTTCATTTCTTTTTCATTTATTTCTGATCTGATTTTTATGATTTCTTTCCTTCTGCTAGCTTTGGGGTTTTTTTGTTCTTCTTTCTCTAATTGCTTGAGGTGCAAGGTTAGGTTGTTTATTCGAGATGTTTCCTGCTTCTTAAGGTGGGCTTGTATTGCTATAAACTTCCCCCTTAGAACTGCTTTTGCTGCATCCCACAGGTTTTGGGTCGTTGTGTCTCCATTGTCGTTTGTTTCTAGGTATTTTTTGATTTCCTCTTTGATTTCTTCAGTGGTCACTTCATTATTAAGTAGTGTATTGTTTAGCCTCCATGTGTTTGTATTTTTTACAGATCTTTTCCTGTAATTGATATCTAGTTTCATGGCGTTGTGGTCAGAAAAGATACTTGATACAATTTCAATTTTCTTAAATTTACCAAGGCTTGATTTGTGACCCAAGATATGATCTATCCTGGAGAATGTTCCATGAGCACTTGAGAAAAATGTGTATTCTGTTGTTTTTGGATGGAATGTCCTATAAATATCAATTAACTCCATCTCGTTTAATGTATCATTTAAAGCTTGTGTTTCCTTATTTATTTTCATTTTGGATGATCTGTCCATTGGTGAAAGTGGGGTGTTAAAGTCCCCTACTATGAATGTGTTACTGTCGATTTCCCCTTTTATGGTTGTCAGTATTTGCCTTATGTATTGAGGTGCACCTAAGTTGGGTGCATAAATATTTACAATTGTTATATCTTCCTCTTGGATCGATCCCTTGATCATTATGTAGTGTCCTTCTTTGTCTCTTCTAATAGTCTTTGTTTTAAAGTCTATTTTGTCTGATATGAGAATTGCTACTCCAGCTTTCTTTTGGTTTCCATTTGCATGAAATACCTTTTTCCATCCCCTTACTTTCAGTCTGTATGTGTCTCTAGGTCTGAAGTGGGTCTCTTGTAGACAGCAAATATATGGGTCTTGTTTTTGTATCCATTCAGCCAATCTGTGTCTTTTGGTGGGAGCATTTAGTCCATTTACATTTAAGGTAATTATCCCATTTTCTTAATTGTTTTGGGTTCATTATTGTAGGTCCTTTTCATTATTGTAGGTCCTTATTGTAGGTTCATTATTGTAGGTCCTGTAGGTGTGTTTCTTGCCTAGAGAAGTTCCTTTAGCAGTTGTTGTAGAGCTGGTTTGGTGGTGCTGAACTCTCTCAGCTTTTGCTTGTCTGTAAAGGTTTTAATTTCTCCATCAAATCTGAATGAGATCCTTGCTGGGTAAAGTAATCTTGGTTGCAGGTTTTTCTCCTTCAACACTTTCAATATGTCCTGCCACTCCCTTCTGGCTTGCAGAGTTTCTGCTGAAAGATCAGCTGTTAACCTTATGGGGATTCCCTTGTATGTTATTTGTTGTTTTTCCCTTGCTGCTTTTAATATGTTTTCTTTGTATTTAATTTTTGACAGTTTGATTAATATGTGTCTTGGCGTATTTCTCCTTGGATTTATCCTGTATGGGACTCTCTGTGCTTCCTGGACTTGATTAACTATTTCTTTTCCCATATTAGGGAAGTTTTCAACTATAATCTCTTCAAATATTTTCTCAGTCCCTTTCTTGTTCTCTTCTTCTTCTGGAACCCCTATAATTCGAATGTTGGTGCGTTTAATGTTGTCCCAGAGGTCTCTGAGACTGTCCTCAGTTCTTTTCATTCTTTTTTCTTTTTTCTGCTCTGCAGTAGTTATTTCCACTATTTTATCTTCCAGGTCACTTATCCGTTCTTCTGCCTCAGTTATTCTGCTATTGATCCCATCTAGAGTATTTTTAATTTCATTTATTGTGGTGTTCATCGTTGCTTGTTTCATCTTTAGTTCTTCTAGGTCCTTGTTAACTGATTCTTGCAATTTGTCCATTCTATTGTCCATTCTATCTCCAAGATTTCGGATCAACCTTACTATCATTATTCTGAATTCTTTTTCAGGTAGACTGCCTATTTCCTCTTCATTTGTTAGGTCTGGTGGGTTTTTATCTTGCTCCTTCATCTGCTGTGTGTTTTTCTGTCTTTTCATTTTGCTTATCTTACTGTGTTTGGGGTCTCCTTTTTTTCAGGCTGAAGGTTCGTAGTTCCTGTTGTTTTTTGTGTCTGTCCCCAGTGGCTAAGGTTGGTTCAGTGGGTTGTGTAGGCTTCCTGGTGGAGGGTACTAGTGCCTGTGTTTTGGTGGATGAGGCTGGATCTTGTCTTTCTGGTGGGCAGGTCCACGTCTGGTGGTGTGTTTTGGGGTGTCTGTAGACTTACTATGATTTTGGGCAGCCTCTCTGCTAATGGGTGGGGTTGTGTTCCTGTCTTGCTAGTTGTTTGGCATAGGATGTCTAGCACTGTAGCTTGCTGGTCGTTGAGTGAAGCTGGGTGCTGGCGTTGAGATGGAGATCTCTCGGAGATTTTTGCTGTTTGATATTATGTGCAGCTGGGAGGCCTCTTGTGGACCAGTGTCCTGAAGTTGGCTCTCCCACCTCAGAGGCACAGCACTGACTCCTGGCTGCAGCACCAAGAGCCTTTCATCCACAGGGCTCCTTAATTTGGGATGATTCGTTGTCTATTCAGGTATTCCACAGATGCAGGGTATATCAAGTTGATTGTGGAGCTTTAATCCGCTGCTTCTGAGGCTGCTGGGAGAGATTTCCCTTTCTCTTTGTTCTCACAGCTCCCAGGGGCTCAGCTTTGGATTTGGCCCCGCCTCTGCGTGTAGGTCGCCGGAGGGCGTCTGTTCTTTGCTCAGACAGGACGGGGTTAAAGGAGCCGCTGATTCGGAGGCTCTGGCTCACCCAGGCCGGGGCGTAGGGAGGGTCACGGAGTGCGGGGCGGGCCTGCAGCGGCAGAGGCCGGCGTGCCGCTGCAGCCTGAGGGCGCCGTGCGCTCTCCCTGGGGAGCCGTCCCTGGATCCCGGGACCCCGGCAGTGGCGGGCTGCACAGGCTCCCCGGAAGGGCGTGTGGCTAGTGACCCGTGCTCGCACACAGGCCTCCTGGCTGCGGCAGCAGCGGCCTCAGCGTCCCATGTCCGTCTCTGGGCTCCGCAATCTTAGCCGCGGCTCGCGCCCGTCCCTGGAGCCCTCTCAAGCAGCGCTCTTAATCCCCTCTCCTCGTGCACCAGGAAACAAAGAGGGACGTAAAAGTCTCTTGCCTCTTCGGCAGGTCCAGACCCCTCCCCGGACTCCCTCCCGGCCAGCCGCGGCGCACCAACGCCCTGCAGGCTGTGTTCACGCCGCCAACCTCAGTCCTCTCCCTGGCGCTCCGACAAAAGCCGGAGCCTCAGCTCCCAGCCCCGCCCGCCCCGGCGGGGGTGCAGACAAGCCTCTCGGCTGGTGAGTGCCGGTCGGCCCGATCCTCTGCGCTGGAATCTGTCCGCTTTGCCCTCCGCACCCCTGTTGCTGCGCTCTCCTCCGCGGCTCCCAAGCTCCCCCACTCCGCCTCCCGAAGTCTCCACCCGCGAAGGGGCTTCCTAGTGTGTGGACACTTTTCCTCCTTCACAGCTCTCTCCCGCTGGTGCAGGACCCGTCCCTATCCTTTTGTCTCTGTTTAGTTTTTTCTTTGCCCTAACCAGGTACGTGGGGGGGTTCCTTGCCTTTTGGGAGGTCTGAGGTCTTCTGCCAGCCTTCAGTAGGTGCTCCGTAGGAGTTGTTCCACGCGTAGATGTACTTCTGGTGTATCTGTGGAGAGGAAGGTGATCTCCGCGTCTTACTCTTCCGCCATCTTCCCCGAATCGGACTCTTTTAAAGACTTTTACAGACTATGCCATGGGTATGTAGTCTTCAGACTTTTCTCTTGTCACAGGTTCTGAGTTGACCTGAGTTATGGGTAGAATTGTGTCCCCCGCCAAAAGATATGTTGAAGTTCTAACCGCCCCCCCCGCCCAGTACTTATGAATGTCACCTTATTTGAAAATAGGGCTTTTGCAAATGTAATCAAGGTAAGATGAGGTCATACTGTATTAGCCAGGACCCTAAATCTATTACGACTGGTGTCCTTATTAAGACTGGTGTCCTTATGACTGGTGTCCTTTTAAGACACCATATTTGTCAGAAAAAAAAAATAAAAAATTCTGCCCATGTAAAAATGGGCAGAAGATCTGAACAGACCTTTTCTGAAGAAGACATACAGATGGCCAACAGGTACTTGAAAAGATGCTCAACATCATTACTCATCAAGGAAATGCAAATCAGAACTACGAGATATCGCTTCACACCTGTTAGAATGGCTACTATTGAAAAGACAAAGTGTTGGCGAGGGTGTGGAGACAAGGGAGCCCTCCTGCACTGTTGGTGGGAATGTAAATTGGTGCAGCCACTATGGAGAACAGTATGGAGGTTCCTCAAAAAAATAAAATAGAACTACCATATGATCCAGCAAACCCACTTCTGGGTATTTATGCAAAGAAAGCAAAAATACTAACTTGGAAAGATATCTGCACTCACATGTTCATTGCAGCACTATTTACAATAGCCAAGATATGGAAACAGTCTAGTGCTCATTGATGGATGAGTGGAGAAAGAAGATGTGATATATATACAGTGGAATATTATTCAGCCATTAAAAGAAGGAAACCCTGCCATTTGCAACAATGTGGACAGATCTCAATGGCATTATGCTAAGTGAAGTAAGTCAGACAAAGACAAATACTGTATTTTTCACTTATATGTGAAATCTAACCCCCCCCCCAAAAAAACCCCCACAAAAAACGAAAAAGCCAAGCTCATAGTTACTGAGAACAGATTGATGGTTACCAGAGGTGGGTGTTGGGAGTGGGAGAAGAAGAAAAAGAGCGCCGTAAGTCTCACTTCTTTCATGTCTAGGACTCCATAAAAAGAGAAAACAAACTTCCAGGAAGCCAGACCTTCTCTCTGAAGCTTCGCCCGTGGAATCCAAGTGGAGTTTTCCTCAACGTGTCAGAAAGAAACTGAATCTTTCCTTCCTAGGAAAGATAGTCAAACACATCACCAAGAACACTTTGCCCTTCTTGTCTCTCTTGGGAAAAAGGCTCTTAAAAGCAAGAGACTGGATCTTAGAATCTTAGCACAGGTGTGCACAGCTACACCGTCACCAAATGGTGAATTTAATAAATAGGCATTGAGTGCTTAAATTGGAAGAAGGAGGAGAAAAAGCAGGAGGAGAAGGAAGAGGGAGTAGAGGGGGAAGAGGGGAACAGAATGAAGACAGCAGAGATTCCCAGGGAGGAGACCACGGGAACATGGAGGCAGAGACGCAGAGATTGGAGAGATGCACCTCCAAGCCCAAACCCACCAAGGATTGATGAAAAACACCGAAACCTCAGAGCTGAGACACAGGCAAGGAACAGAGTCTCCCTGAGAGCCCACAGAGGGAACCAACCCTGTTGACTCCTTAATATTGCATGTCTGTCCTGCAGAACAGTGTGACCTTTACATTTCTGTTGATTTCAGCCACCCAGTTGGCAGTCATTTGTCCCAATAGTGCTAGCAATCTTAATACAACGTGGACTTTTTGTCTTCTGTCTTTACCTCCTGTCTCGGCCAGAAGAAGCTAGAACAGCTGTCGTCCACGTTCACGGTTCCTAAAACCGTCTCTGTCTTTGGGAAGCTCTCCTGACACCCTCGTGGTCTCCTGGATGTCTTCTCCCCCTCTCCTACCAGGGAAGAACATCTTGGCTTCCCATCCCCCAAGGCAGTGGTTTTCCACATGGAAGATTCTATGCACTAATGGTCCAGAAAATGAACTTGACATCCTTCTACTGAACTCTCGTTCCTGAGGAAAGACTCATCCTACTACTGCATCCTATACTTCCTTCTCTTCTTTGAGAATCAACTTCAGGCCATCAGCAGGCCCAGCTCTTCCCTCTGAGGCATCTCAGTCCATATCTGTCAGGCCCTAAGTGTTCCCATCTTTCCCTGGAAAGTTCCAGGCATCACCACCACTTGGTGTAGACGTGTGTGGTGGACTGACTCAGCAAGGCCTCGCGTTACCCCGGTGTCCTGGTAGTCATGCCCTTGTGGAGTTCCCTCTACTTGAGGGTGGGCAGGACATAGGACTTCCCTGTAACCAGTGGGACATGATGGAGGGGATAGGATGTCAGTGCCGTGATTACATTGCACTGGCTTGGAATTTATGTCTTACTAGCAGATCATTTCTGTTGCCTTTTTGGTTTTCATGCTTTGTTGGAATAAACTGCCATGTTGGAAAGGTCCCCATGGAAGGAAACGGAAGGCTGTGTCTGCTCGACAGCCAGCAAGGAACTGAAGCCCTCAGTTCAACAGGCTGCAAAGAACTGAATCCAACCATGAGCTTGGAATCTGATCTTGCCCAGTCACTCGGATTTCAGAAGAGACCCCAGCTCTGGCCAACGCCTTCGTTTGAAGCCTCATGAGAGATGCTCAAACAGAGAACCCAGTGAAGCTGTACCTGGACTCACAGAAACTGTGATAAAAAAAAAATAGATGGCTGTAAGCCATTTAGGTGTGTGCTCATTTTTTATGAAGCGTTCAATAATGGATGCAAACGTGATAGGTAAAATAAATGGATTTCAAAACTTGGCCAAATTATAACTCAAGTCCCACTGGTTGGAGGGATGTGGATTCTGAGCTCATCCAACTGGTTATTACTTAGAAATGTTTAGATGGCAAGTGAAGTAAATTCAAGTTCAGTTCACTTAAGGGGAAAAAGGGATTCGTTGGGTCTACGCACTGAGAGTTCTAGCAGTGGTTGTAGCTTCAGAGATGGTGCTCTCGGATCTGAATCATTGCCATTAGTCACCGGAAAGGTTGGGTCCATCTTTCTTTCTCTATGTTGACTTTCTTCTCAGAGAGGCTGTCCTCATTTGGTGGCAAAAAATGGTCACTGGCGTTTCCCTGTGACGTCCCCATTGAACTCAGAGAAGCGTATTGGCCTGGGGATGATTTTTTCTGACCCAGCTTGGGTCACAGGCCAACTTTGAACCAATTTCCATATCTAGAGGCAAGAGTCCCTTGGATTGGCATGGCCTGGGTTAGGTAGACATTTCTGGATGGGGAAGAGGGATGGGTGAGTCCAGCAGGAAATTAGCTTAGGGGAGATTCAGAAAAGACGGTTCTCCAAAGGGAAATCGAATGCTGAGCAAGCAGAACTCATTGATGTTCCTTGTTATTCCTCGTACTCGGGATAGTAACCAGACAAGGAAGAGTAGCATGGCGTAATGGGATAGGAAGTGAGCTTGGGTGGCAGAGCCTTCCCTAGACTGGTTTCTTTTCAGCCGAAAGAAGGACCTAGAGATTTGAAAATGAGAAACCTCGCTTATGAGGCGTTAACTGCTGTTTTGTAAGTATCTGGACCTCTTGGTTACATAAATATAAAGTGACAGGAACATCCAGCCGAGGAGGAAGTTGAGACATGAGCCACATTGGGCATCACACTCCAGAGACACTTCTGGGTCTGGAATGTGTTTGCTGATGGCAGAATCCGGGGTAACATACGCTGTAACTCCAGGTGGAAAACTTGACCTGACATGGGGCAGACGGGTTAGGACAGGGTGGAACCTGATCTGCCCACCATTTATTTTAAGAGTTCCAGCTAGGGACTTCCCTGGTGGTCCAGTGGTTGGCACTGTGCGCTTTCACTGCTGGGGGCACGGGTTCAGTCCTTGGTCGGGAGACTAAGATCCCGCAGGCCTCTTGGTGCTGCCAAAAAAAAAAAAAAAAAAAAAATTCCAGCGAAAGGGTTGGATTTGCTGAAGGATCAGCCAATTTAGGGAGTTGACCTGGCGGAAAGTGAAATTGTATTTGAACGAATTTCAGCCTAAGCCTTTAACGGGAGAAGTTGCAGTGGGGGGTGGGGGGCGGCTGTTGGAAAATTGGTTGACAAGTGAGTTCATTTCCTCCGTTCTCTATTAGGGGATTCTGCAAGGAGCACAGGAGGTCATACCCCGCTGCTGCTTGCTGGCCATTGAGCTTTTCTTGTGAGGGTTTGAGGTGGGCGGCTCCTCAGGATGGTGGTCAAACCTGGTCTTCTGTCCTGCAGCTCTGTAAATCCAAGGCAGGATGGTGGTCAAACCTGGTCTTCTGTCCTGCAGCTCTGTAAATCCAAGGCAGGATGGTGGTCAGACCTGGTCTTCTGTCCTGCAGCTCTGTAAATCCAAGGAGGGACCACTAGTAACCTTACATCACTGACTTTCTGTGGCTTTGTTTGTTAACATTTCCTACTCTACGGGCCCTGACATTAACACATACACAGTTTTTCCTTGGATTCATGCGTTCAGTGAATTACTTATTGGGCAGCTTCTAATTGTCAGGCCACTTTGCTGAATGTGGTCCCACCCAGACTCACAGGGTCAGAATACGCTAAGGAAGAATTGGAAGGACAAGTGATTGACCGAATGGCTGTGTGGAGCATGAATCACGTGTTCAAGGATGGAGCCCAGAGGCTGATGGTCATATCGATTCTCTGAGCTGAGCATTGTTTAAAAGACCGAGTGAGTGAATTGGACGTCTTTGCTCAAGCGCATGAAGTGCAGCCCCTGTGATCAGTTAGTTGCACAGCAGCGTGCTCTGTCATCAACTGGGCTACCGAGAATATCGACAGATGTGCTCTTACGAAAATTGAGAAGCCCAGCAAGGACAAGTATTGCGCTAAAAGAGGGCCTCACTGCCTTGCAGAAAACGTGAAGCAGGAGTGGACGGTGTAACACAGAGGCTGCTACTGCCTCTCTCTGCAAAACACGTCACCCAATAATTGGCCCGTTTTCTGTGGCTGCTATCACACTACAGTGGCAGGGATGAGTAACTGCAGAACAGGCCATATAGGTTGAAAATCTACAGTACGTATTATCTTGTCCTTTATAGAAAAAGTTTGCTGACCTCTGAGGTAAAGAAATACCTTCATGAAGTCATTTGGGCATCTCCTAGTTAACACACAGACATGCAGGACAGAGTCCAGAGGTTCATGCTACAGAGCAGTTGTTCCCAAACTAACCAGGAAATTTTTCACATGCAGATTCCTGGGCTTCATCCAGGCCCCCACTGGCTCACTAACTTGGCGGAGTGGGGCCCAGGAATCTGCATTTTAATGACCCTGAAGACGATGACAGATGGGCCCCAAGCATATGCATTGTAACGACCCCAAAAGTGATGCTGACAAAGGTCTTTTCTATAATAGTCATGAACAAGATGTGTTTATATATAATAATAATAGTCCGGTTACATCACTACTTGAATATCATATGTTTCGTGATATGTGAAATTGTATGAATAATAGGCACAGAAAGGACCTCAGAAAATTCGACCTGACACATTTCTAAACCAAGTGTAAACAAATACTCCTTTCTGCCATTAGGAATAAAATAGGAAAAAACGATGAGATAATTAGGAAACCATGGTCCAAATAGCCTACCCTTGGGTAGCTTTTTGAAGTGACCTCCTAGGGGATCTAGTTGTAAACTGTATCTGTAGGCAGTTTAATTAACGGACATGCAACAAGGGTTTATTTGGGTAGATCTTTAAAATCAAATGCGTTTAAATAAAAGACTAACATCCCAGTGACCAAAGTGAACAACCAATCCATAGATGAATAAATATAGATAATAATCGTAGTAGTAGTAATAATAATAGATGATCCTGGTGGTAGTGATGCTGGTGGTGATGCTGAGTTTGAGAGCAATGAGAAAGATGATGGTGATGATAACGATGATGATGGTGGTGATGATGATGATGAGATGAGGGTGACAGAGATGATGATACCATGATGGTGATGATGATGGTGGTGATGATGGTGATGATCATAATTTTGATGATACTGATGATGGTGTTATTGATAGCAATGAAGATGGTGATGGTGATGTTGACGAGATGAGGGTGACGGAGATGATGATACCATGATGGTGATGATGGCAATGAAGAGGTTGATGGTGATAATGATGATGGTAGTGATGATGCTGAGGATAGTTGATGGTCATAATTTTCATGCTACTGATGGTGGTGTTGATGATGGCAATGAAGATGATGCTTTTGTGTTGATAATTGTGGTGGCGGTCATGGCGATGATGACTGTGATGATGGACATGATAATGACAGTGAGAGAGGTGAGGAGGGTGTTGATGATGGTGATGGTAATGAAGATGATAGTAGGTGGCATTCAGTGAGTGAGCTTGTATAGCAGACACTTTGCATTAAAACTTGAGCATCCTCTATCAGTGAGGATACCTAATAGCGCTCCAAAATACCATGTCACAAATGAGGAAAGTGAAGCCGGGGGTGGTTCATACTTTATCTAAATTGGCCCGTTTGTAAAAGGAAAAAACCAGAATTTGGCTTTAAGTCTGTCTGACTCTTGCCTGTGTAATTTTCTTAAGAGTAATTAAATGTGATTTAATAAAAGAAAACACAGTTTCACCTATAATATCAGCAAAGATGTAATAAAACAATATTCTATGCCCAGAGTAATGTGTATGCATGACTTTTTTTGTTGATTTACGATATTGTGTTACTTTCAGGTATACAGCAAAGTGATTCCGTTTTATATATTTCAGATTCTTTTCCATTATAGGTTATTACAAGATGTTGAGTATAGTTCCCTGTGCTATACAATAGGTCCTTGTTGTTTATCTATTTTATGTGTAGTAGTTTGTATCTGTTAATCCCAAACTCCTAATTTGTCCCTCTCACCTTTCCCCTTTGGTAACCGTAAGTTCGTTTTCCATGTCTGAGTCTGTTTATGTTTTGTAAGTGCATTTGTACAAGTTTCTTAGATTCCACATATAATTGATGTCATATAATATTTGTCTTTCTCTGTCTGACTTACGACACTTAGTATGATCATTTCTTGGTCCATCTATGTTGCTGCCAATGGCAATATTTCATTCTTCTTGATGCCCGAGTGATATTTCAGTGTTTGTGTGTATATATCACATCTTCTTAAACCAATCGTCTGTTGATGGGCACTTGGGTTGTTTCCATGTCTTGGCTGTTGTAAAAAGTGCTGCTATGGACATTGGGGTACCTATATCTTTTCAAACTAGAGTTTTCCTCTTTTCTGTATATAAGCCCAGGAGTGGGATTGCTGGATCATATGGTAGTTCTATTTTTAGTTTTTTAGTTTTCCACAGTGGCTGCACCAATTTACATTCTCACCAACAGTGTAGGAGGGTTCCCTTTTCTCCACATCCTCTCCAGCATTTATTATTTGTAGACTTTTTGGCCATTCTGACCAGTGTGAGGTAGTACCTCATTGCAGTTTTGATTTGCATTTCTCTAATAATTAGCAATGTTGAGCATCTTTTCATGTGCTTGTTGGCCATCTGTATGTCTCCTTTGGAAAAATGTTTACTTGGGTCTTCTGCCCATTTTTTTTTTTTTTTTTACTGTTTTTTTTTTTTTTTGATATTGAGTTGTGTGAGCTGTTTGTATATTTCGGACATTAACCCCTTGCTGGTTGCATTGTTTGCAAATATTTTCCCCCATTCCGTAGGTTGTCTTTTTGTTTTGTTGATGATTTCCTTTGCTGTGCAAAAGCTTTTAAGTTTGTTTAGGTCCCGTTTGTTCATTTATGCTCTTATTACTTTTGTCTTGGGAGACTGATACAAGAAATCATTGCTATGATTTATGTCAGAGAATGTTTTGCCTGTGTTCTCTTTTAAGAGTTTTATGGTGTATGCATGACTTTTCTTGGTAGGCATTTTTCTAAATTGGTATATGCAAAAGCATGTTTTTTGGAAAAGCAACCATAGCAGGTTGTGTGAAAAGAATAAAAATGTCCATAACTTTTGAACCAGTAGCTCTGCCTCAAGCAATCCATTTTAACAAAATAATTTTTTTAAATGCGCCTAGAGATTTATGGCTAAGAATTTACATTTGTGATAGGGGAAATAAAAGATAAATAAAACAGGTGAGAGGTAATTTATGATCTATTCATGGAATGAAGTACTGTAGCCTGCTTTCATTTATTGCATGTAAGTACACGCTTACGAATAATATATGAAGTACGGGAGCAAGTTGGCTATAACCAGAGTCGAGTACAGAGAGCAGAACCAGTCTGTCTTGAATTCTTCTTCCTTTTGGACTACAGCTTCTGCATCCAGGCTCTATAGCATGGATCTTTTTGGAGTCCATCGGGGCCCTTCTGTGGCTAGCACACCCAGCCAGGGAGCCTAACCAGCACATGCCTGCCCTGGCACCAGCAAATCCGGAACTTAGCAGGTGATGCACGGAAGCTATGGAAAACGGAAGGTGGTAGCTAGGACACACCCACTGCTGACAGTTGACACAGAGGGGTCTCCTTAGAACTCCTTGACCGTGAAGGAACAAGGAGCTGAGGTCTGTGTTCAGAGCCTGCCTCAGGCATGGGTAGCTGCGTGTCCTGAGACACACCATGGACAGATTACAGACCCATTCTGTCATTTTCCCATGACCTCTAACATGCGTAATCCACGGCTCAGTCAGTAATATCATCTTTAGGTTCTAAATGATTAGATGATTAAATAATAGATGTCAGACTTTGACGTGCAAGCCTTAGGAGTGAGCCCAGGGCTGGTGTGTTGGATACGGGGTTGCTATGAGGATAAGAGGATATTCAACGGGCACTGTTCTTTCGCATTTTAGAGATCCCTACATCCTCTGTACCCGGGTTAGTGTGTGGTGCACGGGAGATGTGACTGTATAAATATATGTCTCCCATTTCATCCGCAGCCCTCTGCATGGGGGCCGCATCAGTAAGGTGAGACCATCTCAGTGTGGAATATAGGAGCGAGACCTCACTCTGCTCTTGGTGGAACGCATTCTTGTCATCTTTGCAACAACTCTTCATGTAACTTCATCGCAGAACACTGAACAACAGCATCAAAGAAACCTACGTGTGCAGAGTATATATATGTAGGTCTAGTATTTTTAGCAAGTGCATATTCCTCATGGATAAATGCATACATTCCTAAAACGTTAGTGGTGGCAAAGTGATTATGATCTCAGCGTTCAGCCACTGTTTGTCCCGCCATTGGCCCTTCTCAGCCTCAGCACTACTGACATCCTCTGTCGTGAGCAGCTGTCCTGTGCAATGTGCACGTTCAGGGGTCTCCCTGGTGCCCACCTGCTGGAGTGCTTGGGAAACGCTGGAGACAGAGAACAGTGTGATCCGTCAGGTAAATTCCCGCAGAGGCAGATTGCAGCCAACTTGCAGTAGATTTCCAGCGGGGCAGTGAAGGGGAGAGAGAGCCCAACGTTGCCTCACCACGTGCGCAAGTGCCGGGCACTACAGCAGGCGTGTTTCACGTATGATCTCCTTTGTCCTCTTTGGGCATTGTCTTGTTGACAGCCAGAGTCCCATGAAGGAACGTTTTTGAGCAGTCAGATGACAAACTCTGATTTGCATTTGGAGATCAATTACTCAGTCGGCCTGTTCTTTGTTCACTCGTTCATCTTGGCCTCAGCTGACATCTCGATGGTGTCATTTGATGTATTCTGCAGAGGTGATCTGTGCCGTCGTTGACTTGGCCTCGTGCCTGAGTTTCTGACCATGAAAGACTTACTTGTTTCCATTGTGGCACCTCGTTTCCAAGGACCATCAGAGAAGTGAGAATGGATTAGATCGCCCATCCAGCAAGCTGACGGATGGGTTAATTTATCTGACGATTAGTTTGCCGAGTTTCTTTATCCAGACATGGAGCATTTAGAGGAGGAGAGGGCGCATACAAGAAAAATAGGAGACTGTTGTCTCAATTACTTTTTATTTTTAATTTTGGCAGAGAAAAGTCTATTGGTAGATATTATATGTGGTTGCTTCTGCTTCCCAAGTTAGGTTATAAAAATTTCTTTTTGTGCTGCTGTCTATATCGAGCGGTGTAGCAAGATTCGAAGGGAATACCTATAGGTACATTTAAAAATGAAAGATCAATCTTTCATCCTTGGTAGAACAAATACTCTATTTCCTATTGCCTGGAACGTAAAGTAGAATTCAGCTGTTGCCATTAGGAAGTGATAGAGAATTACCCAAGAGCTCCTTCCTCTGTGCCATGATTATAGCTGGCAGGAAACATCAAAAAGAAATACTTTGGCCCTTTTATATACAACTGGTACAAAAATGTCCCCATATCAGAATACTCCAGAGAATGCACCATACAAAGAGAATCTTCCACCACCATTAACGAAATTAGTCAGTGGTCATTACCATGGGATTGGTGGTACATTTTATATTGTTCTTGATTAGATTCAGAAGCGAACAGTAAGGCCTAATTGATGAAAGACAGCCTGTGATTTTGTGCTTTTAATATAATGGCCTCTGGCCAAATACGGACAAAGGGAAGAGGGATTGATTTGTTACTTTAGATTTGTTACTCGCATCCTGCTTGAAAATAGCGATGATTTACAGTTCTAATATATTTTTCATGCACAATTAACATCATTGTTGCCAGATTTACAGAAGAGCCAGGAGAGTGGAGCTGCAGTGATTTATTAGGAGTGCGTGAAACAGAATTAATGCCACCAGCAGCAGAGTTTAGTGGGAAAAAGCTGAGGCACAGACTCTGAAAAATGAAAAGAAAGCTTGGTTGCAAAAGCACGTCTGCTTTAGGTTAAGCGTCTGGCTTTTAACAAGAGCAGCAATAGGGAATTCACACTGAGTACTTTTCTCCATTTCAGAAGGTTTCCTGTGGAATTTCAATATGGTAAAATGTAATGACACTGTTGTATGAGCGACTGAGGCAAAATCAGTTATAAGATGGACATTTCTAGAAGCAAGTGTGGCGTGGGGAATACTGTAAAGATTAGGAAGCTTTTTTCACAATTGGTATAGAAATTGAATACCATACATCTGATAGTCAAATAGGTTTTTTTTTTTTTTTTTTTTGTGGTACGCGGGCCTCTCACTGTTGTGGCCTCTCCCGTTGCGGAGCACAGGCTCCGGACGCGCAGGCTCAGCGGCCATGGCTCACGGGCCCAGCCGCTCCGCGGCATGTGGGATCTTCCCGGACCGGGGCACGAACCCGTGTCCCCTGCGTCGGCAGGCGGACTCTCAACCACTGCACCACCAGGGAAGCCCCAAATAGGTTTTTTTAAATTGAAGTATAGTTGATTTACAATATTGTGTTAGTTTCAGGTATACAGCAAAGTGATTCAGCTTTATATATATATAAAGCTGTGTGTGTGTGTGTGTGTGTGTGTGTGTGTGTGTGTATACTTTTTTCACATTCTTCTCCATTATAGGCTATTACAAGATACTGAGTAGAATTCCCCATGCTATACAGTAGGTCCTTGTTGTTTATCTATTTTATATATAGTGGTGTGTATCTGTTAATCCCAAAGTCCTAATTTATCCCTCCCCCCTTTGATAACCATACATTTGTTTTCTATGTCTGTGAGTCTGTTTCTGTTTTGTATATAGACTCATTTGTATTATATTTTAGATTCCATGTAGAAGTGATATCATATAATATTTGTCTTTCTCTGTCTGACTTATTTCTCTTGGTATGATCATCTCTAGGTCCATCCATGTTGCTGCAAGGGGCATTATTTCATTCTTTTTTATGGCTGAGTAGTATTCCATTGTGTATATGTACCACATCTTCTTTATCCATTCCTCTGTCGATGGACATTTAGTTTGCTTCTGCATCTTGGCCATTGTAAATAGTGCTGCTGTGAACCTAGGGGTGCAGAGTTTTGTCTGGATATATGCCCAGGAGTAGGATTGCTGCATTATATGATAATTCTATTTTTAGTTTTCTGAGGAACCTCCGTACTGTTTTCTATGTCTATGAGTATATTTCTGCTTTGTAAATAAGTTCATTTGTGTCATGTTTTTAGATTTCACATGAGTGATATCATATAATATTTGTCTTTGTCTGACTTACTGTCTCTAGGTCTATCCATGTTGCTGCAAATGGCATTATTTCACCGTTTTTTATGGCTGAGTAATATTCCACTGTATACAGGCCACATCTTATTCATCCATTCAAGTGTTGATGGACACTTAGGTTCCTTCCCCAAATAGGATTTTTTAAACATTTTAGTATTGAAAAATTGTCAGTCTTGGGTGTTTGTGTATGATTTTGTCTTGTATTTGCTTTGTGGGTTTTTTTTGGGGGGGAGGGAACTCTTTCATCGGATCTTGAAACGTTAGCATACGTGTTTGCCACAACGTACTCCGCACAGACAGATTTCTTCAGTTTTTCACCCACCCTTGATGGAGACCCAGGAAGCAAGCAGTCTCTTTCAGGCACAGAGATGCAACTCCTACACGCGCCATCTGTTATCATTTAATGGAAAGAGAGAAACGTTGCAAAAAATAAGGACAAGGTAAAGACCTTGCTAAAAAGCAGTCTGCTACCTGTGAATGGAATGTTTTGGACGCACAAGTATACTTAGGGATGCCTGTTTGTCTGTGTAGCTTGTAAATGTAGACAGGCAACATCACACGTCAATAAATGGATTCAACTAAGCTTCTTTCCAAAATGCCTTCTCTGCCTCTCTGACCTCAAAGCTACCTCCTGTCTGTGTAGGAGGTTATCTGCCCTTTGAATTGTTCTTTCCTGTTTTCATTAGGTGACCTGCTTCCCTTCTAAACCAACAAGTAGTACTCTACCAACAGGCAAGGGTTGTATTCATCCCTATAAGTCTTTGAAGTTGCTAATGACCGAGGCATGCAAAGTATAACTGATGCTAGTTATCTGTTAAATGGACATAAGTTTCTGCATAAGTATCAGACCCGTGTTTTCTTTTTGTGTGTGGAAGGAGGACTTCAGTTTTCTCTGCAGCTGTTGTACTTCACGGAATCATTTCCTCTTCCATCCCGTAAGACCCCATGAGCTGCGGACAGGGTGAAATGCCTACACACGCAGTGCCGGAGGGTTTGCGCATTGTCATAATCTTCCTGGGAGAAAGCATGGCAATAGGTAGCAAATGCTAGGAATGTGTGCCAGGAATACATTGCACGACAAGGAATTTTATTCTCAGGAGGTCATTGGACATGTGCAGAAACACGCTGGTATAAGGGATTTTCATTGCCAAGCGCTTAGGATAGCAAAAAGAAAAATAAAATGGATGCAACAGTTTTTAACAGTCTAGATTTGTTATGTAATTATAGATACAACATAAGCATGGACTACAAGCCATTAAAATTGCATTAGAGGATAATATTTAGTGATGGGGAAATATTCAGGGTGGATTGTTTTGTAAAAGCATCTTAATAGTATTATTTTCTATTGCACTTGCAGTCTTTTTAAGTTCCCCTGTATAATCTACTCCAGGGCTTCTCGGTTTTATTTCTTATTATGACAAGAATAGAAAACGATGACAGGGTGGCACAGTATGTATCGAGAATATTTACAGTGGTGTAGAGAGGAGAGGCTGCCAGGGATAGGAGGAGTCTGCCAGGCGGCTTGTATCCTTCCGGCCACACCTGCCTTCATGAACCCATGTCTTGGTTCTCCAGCTGAGACATACAGGGCGCCAGGCGCACAGGTGAGCATGGTCTGGTTTAAAAGGTCAACCGTCCATAATTTTCTCCAGTACAAATATCTTCCCCCAGTTCCCTCCCATCATGACGCCTATTTCTGATGCCCTTTGTTGAAACAAAGATGAATAGTTTCGATTTAGTGACGAACCCTTGACATGTTTTTTCTCCCTTACCTTTTTTCGAAGCAGGACATATTGAAGAAATCCTGATCTCCCCAAAGATCACAAAATTGTTTTCCGCATAATTTTCTAGGAGTGTTAGGGTTTGTCCTAGCCTTTTTTTATATTAATTTTTATTGGCGTATATAGTTGCTTTACAATGTTGTGTTAGTTTCTACTGTACAGCAAAATGAATCACCTATACATATACATATATCCCCTCTTTTTTGGATTTCCTTCCCATTTAGGTCACCTCAGAGCATTAAGTAGAGAGTTCCCTGTGTTATACAGTATGTTCTCATTAGTTATCTATTTTATACATAGTATCAATAGTGTATATATGTCAATCCCAATCTCCCAATTCCTCCCCCCAATCCATGCATTTTTAATCTAAACAGAATTTATTTGTATGTATGGTGTGAGGTAGGGATCCAGGGTTATTTTCCTCCAAATCGTGAACCAATGTTTTCAACATATAAGGTAAACAGTGTATCCCTTCCCAGTGATTTGTGGTGTCAGCCTGGGTCCTGATAGGGAAAGATGACCCACATACAAAGAAGTATATTAAAAGATTGGGGGCAGGATATAGGGAAACCAGCACAGGGTCATGCAGTAACCCTGAAATAGCTATAGTAGGGAGCCCTTATGTGGAGTTACAAATACCCATCGAGGTTGTGCTAGGCATACCTGCCAGGAGGTCTTGCATATACGGGGTACTCTCTCCTTCTGCCCTCCAGATTGCTTGCTCGTTATCTGCCGAGGCCAGAGGCAAGAGTGATTCCCTGTGGAGCTGAGAGAGAATAAATTTCAAAACAAAGAGCCTGCCAAAACTAACCCAATGAAAACTAACGTCCACCACAAATACATAGGGCAACCTATGGGTTTGGTATTTGGTCCCATCCATCAGTCAGTTCCTGCAGTAGAGCAAGATGTGAATCACATAGAATAATCTATTTTTTCTTCTTGAATGTTCTCTTTCCTCTTTGTAAGATGTTTATTCTTTCACATACAGTTGAAAATCAATGTGTCAAATTCTGCAAACTTCTGCTGTCTTTGTTGTGAGCTGTATTGAATTGAAAGATTAGTTTAAGAAGAACAGATACCTTTCCAAATTCCTGTCGTCCCAGCCATAAACTGGCATAGTTCACTACTGATTGAATTCTAACTTTAACTCTGTTAAAATTATATGTTAGGCAATTTATTTTCTTGGTAAATATTACCTTATTTTCTAGGTCATTTCCTGCTCCTGGTATAAAAGAATGTCTTGACTTGTGGTACGTTGATTGTATATTGAGCAATCTTTTTGGATTGTCTACTATTTGTAGTGCCTTACCTATTAAAATGCGTGATTTCCAAAACAGTGATCAAACTATCCACAAATAACGACCATTTTCTCCCTTCCTTTTGAATATTTATACTTTCGTTGCCTTTATTCCTTGTGTCATTACATTGACCCTGGACACCCAGTGTTGTATTGAACTACATTAGTGCAAACTTATATCCCTGTTCATGATTTTATAGGAAATGAGTCTAACACTCGTTGATAAATAAATGTGATTTTGGCTAGAGATGTTTTACAAATGGCTGTTATCAGATAAAAGAAATTACCTTTGATTTCCAGTTTTGTACTAAGTTGAAAGTTTTTTTTTTTTTAAGTATAAATAGGTAGTGAATGTTGTAAACACATCTTGGCATCTCTGCAGTTGATGATATGATTTCTCTCTTTTCTTTTTTCTCTATTCACCTGATTTAATAATATATTTATTTTGTATTAGTGCATTTTGGGAACAACCCCATCTTGATCATAATGCAAACTTTAAAAAAATGGCCAGTACTCTCTTAAATTTGGTGTGTTAATATTTCACTTAGGATGTTTACATCAGTACATTCATAAGTGAATTTGATTTATAATATTATTTGAATTTGATTTGATTTTGTTGACTGAAAAAAACAATGCCCAACCTAAAAGTTAAGAGTTGTGTTTTGTTTTATTCGGTGGACTTTCTGAGGACTTCAAGCCCCGGAGACAGTGTCTCAGGTAGCTCTGAGGGACTGCTCCAAAGAGGTTGGGGAAGAGCCTGGATGCAGAGGAGTTTTTGCAACAAAATTCAGGTGGTTGGAACATCAAAAGATTACCGTTCATTAAAGAAAACCAGACACCTCCAGTTAATGAATTTAGCACTTTTCTGTGTATGGGGTGAGGCAAGCGTCTGGGCTCATTGAAAGCATTCCTTTGAACTGCACCTCAGCTACCTGGGGAGCATCTTGTTCTTTCCCATCCTGAGTCCCCTCGGGGCTCAACTTGGTTGGGGGTGGGGAGTGGGGCTGTGCTGCAGTGGCTGAGGGCTTGATGACTACAGTACCCTGCGTTTACTGCTGTGGCAGGCGACATTTTTCATCCACACTTTCTAGACTTGGTTTTCTGATCTCGCACAGTCCTTGTTTGCTTTCGATACCGAAGTTAAACTAATCTTACGAAAACATTGGCTGCTTCATTTCACTTTATATTTTCTGAACAACATGTCAGTAGAAAGGCATATACTAGAAATTGCCTGAACATTATCTTGGCCGGTGAGTTTTATGTGGGAGATTGTTTTTATTTACTTCATGTTATTAATAGTCCTTAGCTAGTTTATTTAAATCTATTGGTGTGTAAGTTTTATTCATATGTTCTCAAACATCTATCTAAATTTAGGTTTTCTAGCAGGATTGCTTATATTATTAAAGTTTTCTTTGTTTGTATTTTTACTTTATTTGGGATTACTTACACTGATTTCCCCCTTTGTTCATTTATTTTCATTATTTCTTGGTTTTCCTCGAATAGTGTTACCAGATGCTCACTTATATTACGAAGCTTTTCAATAAATTACGTTTCATTTTCATAATTAACTCAACTGTTTTCTGGTTCCCTATTTCACAGATTCCTACTCATCTCTGTCAGACATGATTTTGTTATTCACTTGGTGTTTATTGTTTTACTGTCATTCTAGTTTTTTATTTGCCTCCATGGCTCATTTATTTCCAATCTTTCTTGTTATCTTGTAAATGTATTTGAAGTTTTAATTATCCCTGTAAGCATTTCTTTAGACCTGTCAAATATTTATAGTTGATGCCTAAATTATCATTGAATGACAAGTATTTTGTATCTTCACTTTACCTTAAAGGTGTACACACAGACATATTTAATGTCCTAACACTTTTTTTTTTTTTTTTTTTTTTTTTTTTTTGCGGTACGCGGGCCTCTCACTGTTGTGGCCTCTCCCGTTGCGGAGCACAGGCTCCGGACGCGCAGGCTAAGCGGCCATGGCTCACGGGCCCAGCCCCTCCGTGGCATGTGGGATCTTCCCAGACCAGACCACAAACCCGTGTCCCCTGCATCAGCAGGCGGACTCTCAACCACTGCGCCACCAGGGAAGCCCTGTCCTAACACTTTTATGGGATGTTTTAAACTATTGGTTTCTAATTCTATTGAATTATGGTCAAAGAATATATTGGTGTATCATGCTGCTTCTTTAAAGTATGACTTATGAGTGGAACATTTTGTAAGCATTCTGTGTGTGCTTGAAAGCCACACACATACACACATACTCGCATACACTGTGCTATACACATGCGTATGCATATTTACAAATACGTGTCTGTGTGTGTGTTTTGAGGGGCGTAGATTTCCGTATATATCTATCAGATAACGTTTTCTCTCCTAACTTGATCGGTTCCAAGAAGGTGCTATTTTAATTTCTTGTAATATTTTATTTTTCTTACATTTCTTTTATCTTAAATGTTATGTATTAATAATAACATTATACATTAATATACAATAACATAATATACTAATATATGTTATATGTAATCTATAATAATATAATATTAAATGTAATATCTATAAATAAATGTATAATTAAATTATGTATTATATACTATATAGATTATAGATTACATATATAACTATGTATATTTATCAAACTATATATATCAAAATATATAATATTTAGATAATATATAAATATGTTATTTAATAATATACCTTACATATACTTCATATACATGTATAACATATTATTTACTTTTCTACACAGTTTCAGGCTTTATTATGAGGGACTTACATAAGTATGTCATTTACATCTTTTCTCTCATCTGCTCCTTCCCCAGCATTTAATATGCCATCATGACATTTATGATTTTTTATCTGATATTAAATTTGCATCCCAGATATTTTTTCAGTGAACTTATCTCATACTCTATCTTTTTAGTCCCTTCTATCTCGTTTACGTGGCCCTTGGTTTTAAATATATCTGCTGTCAACAATAGGTTGATAAAACTGCTTGTAATCTTAATGTATCAGTTTATCCCACTTATATTTTTGCAGTGACAGTTCTAGAGCTTATAATTCATGTCATTTTTTTGTATAGTCTGTTTACCGCACTTGCCTGATTTTCATTTTTTTCCTTTGCTTTTCCTAACGTGCATTGTACAACTCTGAGTTTCTGTTGCTAACTTCATTGTTATACTGTTTTTTTCCTCTGTCGTCTTACAGGGTGGATTCATCAAGTTTTCCTCTCCTTACTTGAAAGTTGTAGTGTACAATTAGATTTTAACCTAAGACCTATAACTATTCTTAGTATTACCTATCAAACATTTCAGTATTCATAATTTTCCCCAGAACAAGATACAGACTTACCATGTTCTTTGCATGTCTCTCCTCAGTCCCCCTGCACCCCCAACCATGCCGGGTGCTAAGGGAATTTTGGCTCTAAGTGACTGTTTTCTGAGGCTACTAATGCTCTATGTTTACCTTTATTATAATGCTTTGTTCTGGACCCATGGCTCTCTTTGCAGAAATAAATCGTTCCAAGAGTATTTTCAAGAGGGCTTAAGGCAGTAAATTTTATACGACTTTTGCAAATTTTGTTTTCCTTTTCATTTAAAAGATGCTTTCACTGGATATAAAATCCTAGGCTTCCTTCCTCTCCCTTTAACTTGTAGAAAGTAATACTCCACTTAGATCCTGTGCTGCCGTTTCTATCCTGCGTTGGTGTGAAAAAGCCTGTATTACTGTGATTTCCCTTCATTTGCACGTTATTTGCTGTTTTTCTCACTGGAAGCTGGAAACATATTTCGTGTGTCCTTAATGTTACTAAAAATCATGGTAATTGGTCCAGAAGTTGATTTTTCGGTTTTATTTTAAAAATAAGCTCATTCTTCAACTTGTGAGTTTTCAATCCTAAACCTTACACATTTTTCTTTACTGCTTGGAAAGTCTCAGCCTGTTATTCCTTTTCTTATTTTTTTTTTTTTGTCTTTTTCTTTATTGAGGTAAAATTCATGTAAACATAAAATGAGTCACTTGAATCATTTAAAAAGTGTACAGTTGAGTGTTGGCCATTATTTCTAATAGAATTCCTCTCGGCCTTTTAATCTGTGTTGCTGTCTTTCTATGAATGTCCTCTTAGATGATGTGTGTATTTGTCTTCCATATCTTGGCATATAAGGGATTTTTTTCCCGTTTCTCCATCCCAGATGTCTTCTGGGAAAATAACTTTATCTTTGGCTCACACACGTATTCGCTGGCTGATTTCGCTGAATTCTTTCATTTCAGCCAGTTCTTTGAAATTTTCAGTTCAACCATCTTACTTTTCTTTCCCGGTGTCTCTTTTGACCCCCTTCATCACTGTTCCTGTTTCTGTTGCCATTCACTGGGGGGTATTTAATATACTTTTAGTGAATGCCTTATATTTATTCCGGTCATCCGTCTTTCTAATAAATAGATGATTCTATTTCTTTGTCATGTTTGTGCTCCTGACGGGCTCCACAGTAATTCCTATGAGCTTATCATGTATTTCCTTGAGGCTAGCAGGTACCTTGGTGGGTAATTTATATACACTGACTACTGAAAAGCCCTGCTCTCGATTTACTGCCTCTGGGTATATTGGAGAAGGGAGAGGGGTCGCCCTAGGAGGGCCTCTGGAATCCTTGTTCTGGCTCCTGAACCAAGGACTTTGTACCCTTTTCTGCCATCTCCCCTCTCCCCTCTCCAGGCAGGTTCTTCTCTGAGAAACCCACTAAGTTGAGTCGTAAATATGCAGCCTGCTGCATGGAGGGCGTGGGGAGAGAATGCTCCGGTGTTTCACTAGCCTGTTGTTTTAATTGCCATCGGGGCCGGATTACATCTCGGAGACAGAGCTTTGGGTGAAGTACAAAGACATAGTTTTATTGCTTTGCCAGGCAAAGGGGGCCACAGTGGACTAACGCCCTCCAGACTGTGTGTCCCGCCCTGGAGGGTGTCCTGAGAAGTCTTAAGTGTTCAAGGAGCAGGGCGTGGTCAGCTTGTGGACACTCTTCTGATTGGTTGGTGGTGAGGTCATCGGAAGTCAGCATCATCAACCTTCTGGTTCCAACCGGTCTGGGGTCTGTGTGCTGGTGGGCAGCACGCAGTTAACTTCTCCCGCCCAGTGGAGGTTTCAGTATCTGCATAACAGCTCAAAGGACGTGGCTCGGAATATGATCTGTAACCCTGAGGAAGAACTAAAGGTCCTTGACTTTGCTGAATGGCTAAAGTATTACTTTTTTGTCTTCCTTGACCGTTTTCCTGTCTTTCTGCATCTTCTCACTTCTCGGATTAAATGTATTCTTTTGACTAAAGTTTTTCTACGGACAAAAGGCAGGCGAAGGACACAGGCGGGGGTCTATTCTGGGAAGGCCTTGTAGGGTCCTGCTCAGTTACAACTCCAGTGGGAAACCAGATGTCTGCCGAGTGCCCGGGAACCTTGGGACCTTTGGTCTTCCCAGGTCTGCCCCATGAATTTCCTGATTCAGGGTCCTGATGAGAGGAAAAGCCCCGACCCCTACACCCAGCGAGAGGGAAGGATGCACACAGCATCCAGAAGCTCGCCCATCATGCCCATCTTGGGCGGCTCAGGTCCTAGGCACCACCTTCGTTCGTCTCACCACAGGACGCAACTGCTATTTATCTCTCCAAGCGTTTCTCAATTTTGGTAGTGATCTCAGAAGAGGTAACGAGTTGGGTCACAGAAACAGAGAAAGGAATTGAGGTGGCTTGTTCAGAAGATGGAGTGGAAAATTCTGTGACTGAAGGGGTTTTGAAGAGTGTTTTTTTGCTCTTTCTGTTAATAAAAAGAAGCAGTTTCCAGATGTCTTAAAAAAAAACGTGTGGGCCAACAGACCTACAAAAAGTCGGGCTTTTGGATTGCCAACAGTTTTCATTGCATTCGAACCTGACGTGCCTGTCTTATGTCAGGTTGTGTTTTTATCGTTGCCCTACTATTGGTGTCTGCATATCCTGCACTTAATGACCTGATGACCATCTCAAAGACCTGAATTGAGACAAACAACGCAGTGGGCTTTCGTCGTAAGATAATCACCACAGAAAGCATTTTGAATATTCTAGAATATTATACGTTGAAACCCAGGCGGTGCTTTACAGTAAGATTTCTCCTACCTGAAACCCGTAGGGTAATACGCTTTTTATTCCAATTAGGTATGTTTTTAGAGGCCTTAGCCCTTTACACAGGATTTTCCCTGGAATGTAAAGACTTTGGATGAAGCTTTTTGTAATTCATTGAAAGACACATTCATGCTTCCTCAGCAAGAAGTGAGAAGATAGAAGACCCAGTCTTGTTGACTGAGGTTTCTCATCATAGATATTGTTTACTGTGAGTGATGCCTGCAGGACCAACCGTATTCCCTGAAGTTCCTTGGGCGTGTGTTACATGGCGTCAGACAATTGCGGATTTCTCATTCTCATGCCTGCCTTGTACTTGTTTTCTTTCTTCTTCTTTGCTTTCGTACAAGCGCTCACCGCTCTTCCCAACGTGATCTGTGCCCCCAAATCTGATCAGTAAGCTCACCAGCGTCCCACTTGACATAGAATAAAGAGGGACTTCCCTAGTGGTCGAGTGGTAAAGAATCCGCCTTCCAATGCAGGGGACGTGGGTTCGATCCCTGGTCAGGGGAACTAAGATTCCACGTGCCGCGGGGCAACTAAGCCCGCGCGCCGCAACTACTGAGCCTGCACGCCTCAACTGGAGAGCCCGTGTGCCGCAAACTGCAGAGCCCACACACTCTGGAGCCCGCACACCACAGCTAGAGAGAAGCCCACGCACCGCAACTTAGATTCCACCAGCCACAACTAAGACCCGACGCAGCCGAAAAAAAAAAAAAAAGTGCAGGGGAAATGCAGTGAGGGAGTCCGATTTTGAATACACTTGCTCTCCTGAGGCCCGGCATTCAGCAGGTGAGATGCCTTCTGAAAACCTCAGTTATCTGATGGTAGAAGGAAGCTAAAAATTGTGCCTACCTCACAGGGCTTTTGTAAGGATTCCTGAGATAATTTGTGCAAATTCGTAGCACAGCGCCTGACTCATGGGAGGTTTTTAATTAATGCCAGCAGTTACTAATTTTTTTAAAAATTTGATTGAAGTATAGTTGATTTCCAGTGTTGTGTTAATTTTGCTGTACAGCCAAGTGACTCAGTTATGCATATATATACATTCTTTTTCATATTCTTGTCCATGATGGTTTATCACAGGATATTGCATATACTTCGCTGTGCTATGCTGTAGGTTCTTGTCGTTTATCCATCGTATATATACTAGTTTGCATCTGCCAGAAGTTACTAATTTTATTAGCAACGATGAGCCTTACGATGACTGTGCTACTAAGGAACTCACCTGCTCCCATACTGTTCTTTCACTCACCTGACTCTCAGATTGTTTTCTTGTGCTCCAAGTAAGTGCCAGGCGTTGTGCTGGGGGCTGGGTGAGTGAAGGCAACTAAAACAGTGTTTGCATTCAAAGTGCCCATCTTTTTGTGGACTGGCCTTTCTCTGCCCTGCTCAGAGATGCCCGTTTGTACTCTAGATGTTGATTCCTGCCTCTGTTTTGTATAGTGAAGCTTAGGTAGCAACTTCGCAAATCAGTAACAGGATACAGTGCATTTTTTTTTTTTTCCTGGGGATTAATTAACTGCTCTCCTCTTCACTTAGGGCTGTTTCTGGAGTGTTGCTCTCCTCATAATACATATGCCAGCACTACCAACGTTAACATAAATACAGACGGTCCCGATGTGACAATGGTTGAACATGCAAAAAATTTTGGAGTTTCTGGTGGTGTGAAAGCGATCCTCATTCAGTAGAAACCATAGTTTGCAAAAAAATTTTGGACTTTCTGATAGTGTGAAAGTGATCCGCATTCAGTAGAAATCACAGTTTGCATGTTGGGTTTTCCCAGACTATCACTATGCGGTCTGGTGCTCTCTCGCGTTGCTGGGCATTGGTGGTGAGCTGTGAGCCATGTGGTCACGAGGGTAAACAAGAGATACACTGACAACCCTTCTGGACCCATCCAAGCATCCTGTTTTCCACTTTCAGCACAGTATGCCATGAATTACATGAGGTAGTGAACACTTCCTTGTAAAGTGGGCTCTGTGTTGGTTGATTTTCCCAAATGTAGGCTCATGTGAGTGTTGTGGACGCATTTAAGGTAGGCTGGTCTAAGCTATGATGTCGGGCAGCTTAGGTGTATTCAATGCATTTTCGACTTGTGACGTTTTCAGCTTACGGTGGGTTGATTGGGATGTAACCCCATCATAAGTTGAGGCAGATCTGTATAACGGTGCCTTGATCGTACCTTACAGAGGTCACATTTTCATAACTTTGCAAGCCCTGAAAAAGCAGTGTACAGAATTAAAATTTCTGGCCATGGGTAGATGCTGAAAATTTTTGCCAAAAAAAAAAAAATCCACATTTACAACGTGTGTCGAAACTATGTAAGGTTTGGCAACTCTGGGCCAGTGGTTGACGGGGGATGAGGAGGGAGTGTTTCCTTCAGAGGCAGCATTCCCTTTGCCACATAGCCACACTCTCCGCCACTCCCTTATGTGTTCCCAACACTCAGGTTGAATGTGTGTTGCCTGATATTTTTCTCCTTAATTCTTACCTGACTCTTGTATTTCTTGTGAAAATATCTCTGAATTTATGTTTTTCTCTTATGGCTGTTTTGCACTAAAAAAAAAAACAAATCAGTAATTCAACACCAAGTATTGACTCAAACATTTTCATATCCACCAGCTCACTTCACTGAGTACAACATTTCTGTTGATATTTTCATCGAGACCTAACGTGTTTAAATATATAATTATCCAAGTAGACACTGAGTATGATTAAGATCCCTATCTTCCTATATCTTCCATTGTGAGCTACTTTATTCCTAAGCATAGACATTCCGTTAATCATTCACCAAGTATTTATTGAGCACCTACTATCAGCGTGGCACTTTCCTAGACAGTAAAATATTAGACTACAGTGGACAGTGTCTTTCCCCTTTAGGGAATTTAAATGAATAAAGAAAAGAATATCTAGTGTTTTCAATAGCGATTCATGCTGTGGAGGAAAATAATGCAGATTAAAGGAGGCGGCATAACACGAATGGGCTGACGTGTTGTTGCTTTAAGCGCAGAGGTTGGTGGAAGCCAGCCCGAGAGGTCTGAAGGAAGTGAGGGAAGAGCTTGCTGGAAGTAGGGAACAGCATGTGCACAGTCCCTGAAGAGGTAGAGACCATGATGTGTTCAAGGACTATCACGGGGACCATGTGGCTGGAGCTGCAGGATGAAGGCGGGGCAGTGGAGATGACAGTAGACAGGCGCCTGCCGTCAGACCGTGCACGACCGTGCACGCCATTGAAAGGGCTTTAGTTTTCCAGTGATGTGAATGGGAAGCCTCGGCCGATCTCCGAGCACAGGAGGGACAAGCTATGACTTCCATTTTTCTTGGAGCTCTGTGAGTTCTGGTTGGAAAATGAGCTCTCAGGAGGTGTGGGCACACGTCGGGAGACCGCTTAGGTGGACCTTGTCATAATGCAGTCAAGAGATGATGGAGGTGTAGGGAGCTGCCAGGTGAAGTGCTCGGATTCTGGGAGCGTTTCCAAGGCAGAACCAAGAGACTGATGGTGGATGTGAAATGAGAGACAACTCAAGGCTGACGCTAGGTCCTCTGTCCAGAGTATCTGAAAGGATGGGGTTGGCATTTCCTAAGGGCAGGGACATCGTAGGAGGAGCAGTGTAGAAATAAGGGACTGACTGTGTGCAAATTAAGGACAACCACAAGAGGTGTCTGATTGGTACCTGGCTGTAGGAGTGTGGACGGGAAGCAGGAGGCATAGGCTGGAGATGCTCATTGAGGAGACGTCAGAAAGTAGGTGGGATTTAGCGTTACGAGACCGAATCATATTTTCAAGAGAAATGAGTGTAGAGAAGCAAGTGTGGCCAAAGAAAAACAAAGAGGCAGAGAAGAAAGGAAGAAGAGGAAGGGGGAGAGAGGGAAAGAGAAAGAGACACATGGAGTCCAACTGCACTAACCCCAAACCAACAGCCCAGTTATTTGCAGTATGGGTGGTTTATTTCCTTTCTGTTGATGCCACCCCGGCGATGGGTTGGTGTCAGCCCTCCCCCCATTGCACCTTGTCTTCATTCCAGAATCCGAGCTGGAGGAACCGCCCAAATCCAGGAAACTGCCGCTGTGGCAGAGGGGAAACGTGCAACCATCCTTCAAGCTTCTGCTTCGGTGTGGGGTGTGCCGTGTCCACGCACGTCAGGTTGCTCAGACCTCGCGCCCCTCCTCTGGGGAGGTTCTGCAAGGAGCCTGGCAGTGGATGTTGATCGACAGGGGAACAATATATTAGGTTCCGGCAGGCATGCGAGGATGCGATGCCTGCGGTGTTTTAGGAAAAAAAAAAAAGGATTGACTGTGCTGAGTGTTGCTGCTGATGAGTATAATGGTTTGACGGGCAGGAATGACTGACCACTGAGCCTGTTGCTTGAAGGTCGTGGTGACCTGGCAGGAGCTATGCCATCGATTTGTCAGGGCTAAAGTGTCCTTGAAGGGGTGAGCAAAGAGTAGAGAACAGAAACTGAAAGCAATCCGTTCAAGCGATTGTGCCGTAAATGGCAGCAGAGAGATGGGCCCATCAGTAGCTGTAGGGAAGGTGGGCTGGAGGAGGGGAGATTTTCAAAGGTGGAAACGGCTAGAGCACGTTTGTGTGATCGAGTCGAGAGAGGAGGCTAAGATACAGGATGAAAGAGACCACTGCAGGGTGACGTCACTGAGTTCCATGGGTTGCATGCTCCCACGGAGTGGGGCGCTCGGAAAGAAGGGACCTTTCTGCGCATGCCTGGGAGGGGAGGGGACGCTTGGCCGAGATGCAGGAGGCTGGGCTGGCAGGAGATTGGAGCGATGTTCTTCTGACTGCTTCTGCTTTCTCAGAGCTTCAGCGGAGACTGAGGCTGCGGAGGAGCTGGCGAAGAGGGTGTAGAATAGTCCTCTAGGAGATGGGTTGATAGAGCGCACGGTGACAGGCTCCGGAACGTGCCTTGAGATGAGGTCTTTCTCCAGCCGCACCCTCCTACTCAGGTGCCGGGGAGGCAGGAGCTGGATGGAACCAGCAACAGGTGATGCTTTGAGAGCCGTCCAGAAGGATGGATCAGGAAACCTAACCAAGATGTGGGCAGACTCGAGGCAGGTAGGGGAGGGGAAAGGCTAGGATTCTTCTTTTCGTATCGGTTACTTATGTATTTATTATTTATATTGGCGTAGAGTTGAGTTACAATATTACATTAGTTCCAGGTGTACAACTTAATGACTCAATACTTTTGTAGTTTACTTTCCATTTAAATTATTAGAAAACATTGACTAGATTCCCTATGTTGTATAATCCATTCTTTTTTTTTTTTTTTGCGGTACGGGGGCCTCTCACTGTTGTGGCCTCTCCCGTTGCGGAGCACAGGCTCCGGACGCGCAGGCTGAGCGGCCATGGCTCATGGGCCCAGCCGCTCCGCGGCATGTGGGATCTTCCCGGACCGGGGCATGAACCCGTGTCCCCTGCATCGGCAGGCGGACTCTCAACCACTGCGCCACCGGGGAAGCCCTATAATCCATTCTTGTATCTATTTTATACAGAGTAGTTTGTATCTCTTAGTCCCCTACACCTATCTTACTCCCTTCCCTTCCCCCTGCCTACTGGTAACCACTAATTTGTTCTCTGTGAGTCTTTCTCTGTTTTGACACATACCTTTGTTTGTTTTATTTTTTAGATTCCACATAGAAATGATAACAGAGTATTTGCTTTCTCTGACTTATTTCACTAAGCCTGATACCCTCTAGGCCCATCCACATTGTGGCCAATGGCACACTTTCAGGAAGGGGTAGGATTGGAAGGTATGGAATGCAGGTGAGCTTCTCAGAGTGACTGACTGATGCTGTTACACCGATACGTTAGTGCAGTTGTTGGGGTAGAAATGTCCTTGTGGAATAACAGAGAAAAGTCGTGATGTTGTTATGTGGAAAAGCCAGCGCCACACAGTTACATCAAAAGGTACTAAGAAACAAATGCATTTAGTCCATTAAACCACAGTTATAATGTTTAAACACACACACAGCTAGAACCGTGAAGTGTGCTAATTGTAGAACTCACAGCCCCAGAATCTGGATAACTTGGCCTTTAGTAAGGCTTGATAAATATTTGTTGAATGAGAGTGAGTGTGTGAATCCAACTTCTGTTCTTTCGTAGTGTTTATCAACTTCTTTATTACTTGTGTAAGAAAAACCCTAACTCAACGAGCAAACAGACAAGGTAAAACTGTATGGGCTGGTGGGACCACCCTACTGTAGACCCTGTTCTGCATCCTAACAGCTTACAGGAAGCCACTGGACATCTCACGCAGGTGGCATGCCTTGGGGCGGGGAGGTCGCGTGGTCAGACGTGCCTGATGCCGGGGCGATTCTGAGTGTTGCCTGGAAACGTTCTGACGAATTCCAAAATGCCTTCCTTGGCCTCCTAGCCTCCCCACTTCTCCAGGCATTTCTCTCGCTACAGGACCATCCATCTCTGTGCTTTTTTTGGTCTCTGCACGTCCCTATTCTTGAATGCTTCTTTCTAGTAGTTACTGTTCCAGCTCCCACTCGATCACTGGGATGCTAGGTCTTGGGTTGACTTGTCTTTTTGTCCAAGGAAACTCAAAGCCCCTGAAAACATAGCCATGTTTTCGCCCAGCTTCACCTGAAATAGCACAGGCGTTCCATAAGCTCTGTTAGAGAAATGCACGCCCTGAACGCAGATTCCCTTTCCAGCTTTTTATCAAAAGAAAAGGACACATGCCACAGCCTCTATTTTCAAGACCCGGCGTGGGATGATTTTGTTCTCCTTTGTACTGCTGCAATCATGTGAAATTCATCCCTTTTGCTCCCAGCCCCACCTCCACCCCTAGTAATGAGCGTGTCCTGGAGTACCTGTTGCTGAATTATTAAACGGTCCTCTCCACCGCTCGCTCATAAAAGAGCACACTCTTTCATCACAGGGTCCTTATCCCTCAATTTTTTTTTTCTTCCCGGAAGCCACTTAGAGATGAAGACCCACTTTAGAAAATGGGTTGATCTTCACAACTAGGTTATAGATGGCAGCAGTTGTAGACATGGTGACGGGTGTGTATTTTCTGTTAGGGATTGTTTTTCTGGATGGAAGGAAGGAGAGAACATGTCGTGTAGCAGTTTGTCAGCAGGGTTTGTGTGGTTTGCAAGATGAAGGTGATGCTTTCTGAGAAGGCAGACATTTAGAACGTGGGCAGGGTGTTTACTGAACTTCCTGTAGGATAAAGTAATTCACAGATTCACCAACACGTCGTCCATCTGCAGTCAGCACCGACAACCGTACCAAGTATCTTCATTTTAGTAATTGTACGTATGAAGGAAAATATTCTGTGATTTGATATTTAGTTTCCCCGATGCTACAGTAACAAGGCAGAAAAGTCAATAATGAACAGAAGAATTCAACTTCAGTAGTTCAGGTCATCAAATTTTGGAGTGTGTGTGTGTGTGTGTGTGTGTGTGTGTGTGTGTGTGTGTGGAGAGCTTGCGAGATTGCCAACTCGGATAGGAAGAGATTTTACAGAGGCTAGCTCTTGTTAAGAGCTTTCCATTACATTAGAGGTTTAACGTGGTTGTAACACCGATGGCGTATGTCAGGGAAGATGGGAGGATGTGGCTTAACTTAAGTCAGCAGCATCTGGTAATGACCCAGATGGGAACGGGTCAACAGGATGCTTTTGCCTCAGGTTATAAACAAGAGCTGAGCGTTGGGATTTGTCTCAATAATTAATTCCATCAGTAAATGTATATTCAGTAAATAAACAAAAGCGACGCATATCCTGCTGAGACTACAGGCTTCTTGTCAAAAGCAGTTTAAAGTCTCTGAAGCTTGGGCTTCCCTGGTGGCGCAGTGGTTGAGAGTCCGCCTGCCGATGCAGGGGACACGGGTTCGTGCCCCAGTCCGGGAAGATCCCACATGCCGCGGAGCGGCTGGGCGCATGAGCCATGACCGCTGAGCCTGCGCGTCCGGAGCCTGTGCTCCGCAACGGGAGAGGCCACAGCAGTGAGAGGCCCGCGTACCGAAAAAACAAAAACAAAACAAAATAAAGTCTCTGAAGCTTTAGATTGTGAAACAGGGGAGAAGAAACCGAGGGAATATGAAAGTGCTGACCACCTAAACATTCATAGGTTTAAGAGAAGCAGCTCTAATTCTGTGAAAATCTGCAATAGCTCAGATCTGAGGGGAGTCTTCAAGTCTATCTGTAAGTCGTATCATAGGTATTTTTTGAGAACCAAGCATGTCCCAACCTGAATTAAGTAACCCTTAGTGACCTGGTCAGAGCCAGGGTGTTCAAAAGGACCCTGATGATGCTAGATGCTATAAATGTGGGTCTTTTTTATTCTTTCAGAATTTGGGATTTATTGCAAAGTTGTAAATTCCTCTAGGTTTTTTTTCCTGTAATACTTAGTAAGTTTAAAAACCTGAACTACCGATTTCCTTTATAAATACTTTTTTCCACTACTTTCTATTTTTAGATTCTTCTTTTCTACTAAAATATTCAAGTTTAAAATTTAAAGAAATGTGTTATATATAAATTGAAATATAAAATTGAAATATATTTCTTTTCAGTTTTTAGGTATGTGAATTACTTTCCTGAGAAAACAAACTATGTAAGAATTACACTCCTGAGAAAATATTGTCAAAAATTGTTTTTAAACTAAACTTTTAATTCTAGTTTTAGATTTACAAAGTTGTTGCGGACACACAGAGTTTCCATATACCACCCTGGACTCCCTTATTATTAACATCTTCTAGTACTAAGGTACATTTGGTACAACTAAGGAATCTGTGTTTATACAGTGTTACTGACTGAAGTTCACACATTTTTCAGGTTGCTTCAGTTTTCATCGTTTATGTGGTTCTGTTCAAGGATCCCATAATACATTTAGCCTTTGTAGCTCCTTAGACAGCTCTCGGCTGTGACAGTCTCTCCTTTGCTTGTCTTTTGTGACCTTGACAGTTTCGAGGAGGACCGATCGGGTATCCTGTACCATGTCCTTCCATCAGGGTTTGTGTGATGTTTTCCTCATGCTTAGACTGGGGCTGTGGGTCTGCAGAGGAAGCCCACAGAGGTACACTGCCCTTCTGGTCACATCGCATCAAAGGGGTATACTGTCCTCAACGCGACTTATCACTGATGGTGTGACCTTGATCACCTGGCTGAGGTCGTGTTCCTCAGGTTCTCTACTACGAAGGGACTTTTCCCCCTTCGCCTGCTGTCCTCTTTGGAAAGAAGGCGGTAGTGTGCGCTCCACACTTCAGGAATGGGACTTAATGCTCTCTCTCCTCGAGGACAGAGTATCTTCACATGAGCTAAGTCATTTGAAGTTCTGCTGCCTGAGAGATGTGTCCGTTTTCCCCCATTTATTTATTCAATCATTTACTTCTGCAAAGGTGGACCCAATGAATATTTATTTGATACTGGGGTTATAATCCAGTATTGTGTTATTTATCTAGAGCAGGTTTTAGGAAATAATCTGGAAACGAAAATTTTTTATATATGTATATTTTTTTCTTGTCCATTATGGTGTATCATAGGATATTGAATATAGCACCCTGTGCTGTACAGTAGGACCTTGTTGTTTATCCATCCTATTTGTAACAGTTTGCATCTGCTAACCCCAAACTCCCACTGCATCCGTCCTCCACCCCCCTCCCCCTTGTCAACCACAAGTCTGTTCCCTGTCTCTGAGTCTGTTTGATACAGTAAGTTCATTTGTGTCATAGTTTAGCTGTGGTTAGAGTTCTACAGATCCCCAGCATATGATATTTTATCTATGATGAATGTAAGATCTAATGGCATACATTAGGTGAGGGGTGTCTTGGACTTGAGTGCGCTTTCAGATATTTTTTCTTTCCCTGAAACACAGCCGCATGAGGAAATCAACAGCATTTTGTAAATCACAAAACAACAGTTCGGAATGGCCCCGGGATGTGCATCGCGACCTTTTTAGGGCTTTACCCGTCTTGTGGGTATCATGAGGTGCTTGGCTTTGTTAAGTGGAATAAGTACAGGGACCAGCCCGCCTCCCCACTTTTGAAAGTTCACTTTACGCCACCGTGTTTTTATGGAAGACCTACACCAGAACCTGTTTTCACTAACCTAAAGAAATTCGAGGAGGATTTTCATTTTCGAAGAGAAAGGGCGAAAAGCAAAAATGGCATTCAGCGTGCGCAAAGAGGCAGCGTGCTCCCCAGCAGCCAGGGGGCGCCGCCGAGCACTTTCCCCGGGAACACACTCAGCGTCTCTGTATCCCAGCATCCAGCCGCCGTAACCTTGAACTGTGTCTGTGAACGTCTGTGCTTTACTTCGGTTTCTCGTGTGCATCCCTGAGCAAGGTGTGTCCTGAGGACCTTGCTTCTTGGCTTTATGCCATTTCGGCTTCTGGAAGGTTCCATAGGCGAGCTCTACTTTTAGAGAGTGGAGGAAACCTGTATTTCCGCTCCCACTTTCCCTTTCACTTCCATTCCCAATCCCTGCAATGTCTTTATTCAGAATTACACCCAACAGGAGACCCTCGAAGATTTGGGAACCATGACTCCCAAAGGCACACGCAGCCTCTTTCTCTTTGCTAGACATTAGGAGCACCTCCAAGACCGAGATCAGCATTTCTTTCATTCTTTCTTGCCAGCATTTTTGCCCAGATGTGCTTCTCGTAGTGAGACTGCTACTTCTGACCCTTCTTACCTCTGTAGAACCCGGGCTTTGAAGATGATGCTTTTCACTGCTGCTTCGCTACTTCAGGATTCTACAGTTAAATATATTTCAGGAATGAAGGTTCCCTTTGGCTAGAGCAGCACATTAGGAAGTACCAACCTGCCGGAGGTACCTGCTAGTAAGGTGGGAGCCCAGTTATGGGGGACTCACAGACACCCAGGGCTCTGATAGCTCAGCTGTACACATGCGGGGGTCCCCAGCATCCTTCCTTGTGAGCCTTCACTGTTGGTGGGCAGGCTTCTCTTGCGTGGGGGATGTGAGGGCAGAGGGACCTGGGCCGGCAGGGGAGAGTGCTGCGGATGCCTTTCCATGCCAGGGCACTCTGGAAACTGTTGTCCACACTGCATCCTTCCAGCTCCCTCTAACCCGAGATTTGCTCTTCAGCTGTAAGCGAAACTTCTAGCAGTGCCGTCTATCTCAGCAACACACCTGTCTGCTGATAGAGATGTTGCTATCATTCCCCAGTGGCTCGTGGTCTCTTCCTTGGGGCTGTACGTTTCCCTTTCCATGTGGCCTGGCCGAAGAGAGTATAGACATCCACCGCCCTGCATGTGGTGGAGTGAAACCTGGGAGTTTTCCTTTTCTGCTTCAGAAAAGTGTTTTCTCTGCTGCTTGAGTGACCAGACCCAGGACACGTCTACCCATCAGCGGGTGCTGGGATCTTACCTGGCTTGGTTCTGAAACCTTCCCTTTGGGGTGTTACTAGTCTCTTTAGGAGACCTGTTGCCAACGGATCCGGAAAAGGTTCGCAGTCAAAAAATAAAACATTCCTTTCAAAAGAGAAATAGACAGTAGATTTAGCTACGGTGTTGGCACACTGTACCTCTTTTTTGCTTGGGGGGGGGGGTTGGCGTCATTTTTCACCCAGACTGCTTAGAGAATAAACCCAAAGTGCCCGTGTCATCAACGCACATCTGATGTTTGCCACTGTCGAGAGTCTGGGTTTATAATTGATGGGCCCAAAAGTTAGAGATCAGGAGACTTAAGAATGAATCGATGAATCACTTCCTACCTTCTTTTTGTTCATTAGGATTAGCCAGACAACTAATACAGGAAAACCTGTTGATACTTCCCATCATTGCGAAAGTTGGGTCGTGTCCTGTCTGACCCCATCCTCTATGTACTTCTTGCTTTCCTTCTGTTGGCTTCACCCTTACATAACGCCCATCTTTTATGTGAGTCAATGCTTTGGGCCACACATACAGTATGCAGCCAGGTGTTAACTTGATTTTGGAAGGTCTATATCATTGTCAGCGTGTTGCATCGGGTGTTAGAGTTCTTGATAGAAGGGAAGAGAGACAATAAATAAATACTAGTTTAAAACGAGGTTGGTCTCATGCTGCTTTTAAAACAACGATCTGCTTGGGAGCAGCTAGTAGCCACATCTGAGCTGATCTTGGAGACAGCCTGCAGGGCTTCCTAGAGGAAGAACAATTTTGGCTAAAACCTGAGAGATGAGAAGGGATGGGAGTACCAGGCAATAAACACACACACACGAAATTCTGCAGTCAGTACCTCGGATGGTCTGGAAAAGGGATTTCTCCATCTAAGCATTATGTTTCCTCTGCTCTTTTGTTTTAATTTATTTTTTCTGTTTCTTTTTAATTGAATTAAAGATTCGTTAAATTCTAGAGTGCTTTACAGTTTTCAGAGGTTTCACACACGATTTCATATAATCCCATAATAACTCTTTTTTTCTCCCTACCGCTATCTTGCCCCTCCCTCCTTTCCTCTCCCCACGGGTAACTACTCGTTTTTCTCTATCTCTGTGAGTCTGCTTCTTTTTCATTGTATGCACTAGTTTATTGTATTTTTTAGATACCACAGATAAGTGATATCATATGATATTTGTCTTTCTCCATCTGGCTTACTTCACTTGGTATGATCATCTCTAGGTCCATCCATGTTGCTGCAAATGGCATTATTTCATTCTTTTTTATGGCTGAGTAATATTCCATTGTATATATGTACCACATTTCTTTATCCATTCACCTGTCAATGGACATTTAGGTTGTTTCCATGTCTTGGCTATTGGAACTACTGCTGCTATGAACATTGGGATGCATGTTTCTTTTCGAGTTAGTGGTTTTGGTTTTTTTGGATATATAACCAGGAGCGGAATCCTATTTTGCACGCATGTGCTAACAATCTTTTTATGAAACAATGACTCCCAGTACAAGTTCCATGAGAAGTGAACGTACACTAACATTTTAGTGAAAACTGGATTTGCCTGGAAGTTCAATTCAAAATGAGACTTGGGTGTTTGACGTGGCTACGTGGCTGTCACTTCGGAAATCCAGTCCTTCTTGATTTTTTATTTTCATGGCAATACAGAAAATGCTGACTTGAAGAGTACGTTCTTAGCCCAGGTTCCCCTAAAAGCAGAAACCTAGGGGAAAATGTTGTACGAGTTCATTGTGAATAACATATCAAGCGTAGCAATGAGGGACCCAGTGGCCTGAAGGACCTTCCCAGGGGAAAAATGGAGTGACCGTTTCCTCAACAACTTTCCTCTCTCATGAGTCCACTGGGGGTGATCTCCCCCAAGCCTGTTGGGCAATGGAAGTAGGTTTCCACAGGGGTTCCCTGGGAGTCATCAGAGAAACCTCAGGGTGTGAAGAGAGAGAAGGTTTGCAGGTGCGAGATGAGTTTGCACCTCCAGAAAGCTGGCTGAAGCCTGGGCAGCCTCGGTTACCACAAGAATGGCTGAAAAAAGCCGGGTGGCCAGGAGGTAACCAGTAGTGCACCTCTCCAGTGAAGCCAGAACCGCTTGCTGTGGTGGAGTGAGGCTCAGATGTGTCAAAGTCTAATAGATTCTTTGTGTCGCATTCAAGCTCACCGTAAAGATGCTTTGCGTTGAGTTCAGGCACATCACTGACTTGTCCTTAGACCCGTGGGCCCCTGTGTCAGTCAGGAGAGGGTAAACGATAAATCCACACTTCAGAATTCAGGTCATCCAAGCCACAGTGACTTCCAGGAATTCTTCAGTTTCTCCCAGGCATCTGCACGTGTTTTCAGCGGCGATTCTTTGATCTGTCGCCATAGCCTCTGGTTAGGGAAGCAGTGCCTCTGGCCCTGGGCAGTAGTCGCCTAAGCAGCTCCGTGTTTTAGACAGTGAGAAGATCCAAAAAGCCTCTATGAGAAAAAGAATGGCTACATGTCTGTGGATCACCGAGTCACTTTGCTGTCCACCTGAAACTAATGCAACATTGTTAATCGACTGTACTCCAATAAAACGAAAAAAAAAATCAAAAAAGCTTCCAGTGTTTCAGCAGATCCCTTGACAGAAATGAGAGACAGCCTCACTTTGAAGGAGTGACTTGAGTATATGGCCAAACATAGTAACCAAGCAAGCCCAGCCTTAGATAAACTCCTTCCTTTCAAGGTGTTCTAATTTCCAGTTTGTCTTAAAGAGAAATGAAAGTTCTGCCTGAAGACTGGATGTTTCGCATGTCCTCAGAAACGCCAGGAAACGCGTTTTCTGTTCCCGTTGCTTGTCACCGTCTCTCGAAGGAATCAGGGCCCCGATGAACTGACTTTCAGGGCAAGTAAACAAGGCTCTTTTGAGTCCGTTGGTGCTGACATAGGAGGAGATGGTCTTAGGGAAATCGATTTCCCAGTGGGCAGCATGGAAACGAGATGTGATGGGATGTAAAACCCTGGTCTTCTTTTTTTTTTTTTTTTTAATTGAAGTATAGTTGATTTACAATGTTGTTTTAGTTTCAGGTGTATAGCATAGTGATTCAGTTATGTTATATTTTTTTCAGGTTCTATTCCATTATAGATTATTACAAGACATTGAATATAGTTCCCTGTGGTCTACAATAAATCCTTATTGTTTATCTGTTTTAGTGGTGTGTATCTGTTAATCCCATACTCCTAATTTATCTCTTTGCTGACCGTGAGTTTGTTTTCCATGTCTGTGAGTCTGCTTCTGTTTTGTAAATAAGTTCATCTCTATCCTTTTTATAGATTCCACATATAAGTGATATCACATGGTATTTGTCTTTCTCTTTCGGACTTACTTCACTCAGTATGATAATCTCTAGGTCCATCCATGTTGCTGCAAATGGCATTAATTTGTTCCTTTTTTATGGCTGAGTAATATTCCATCGCATGTATGTACCACATCTTCTTTATCCATTCATCTGTCAGTGGACACTTAAGTTGCTTCCATGTCTTGGCTGTTGTAAAGAGTGCTGCTGTGAACATTGTGGCGCATGTATCTTTTCGAATTAGCGTTTTCATCTTTTCTGGATATATACCCAGGAGTGGGATTGCTGGATCATGTGGCAGCTCTATTTTTAGACGTTTAAGGAACCTCCATACTGTTCTCTGTAGTGGCTGCACCGGTTTACATTCCCACCCACAGTGTACAAAGGTTCCCTTTTCTTCGCACCCATTCCAGCATTTATTTAAGCCCTGGTCTTCTGATTCCCCATCTAGTTTTCTGGATGCTGCTAAAACTTAATCACAGAGAATAATGAAAATATTACTGTAACAACAATAGCAACATCAGCTACCATTGCTCCAGGGCTTACTGTGTTCGGTACACTTACAACCTGGGGAAGTTGGGGATCACTCATTTCCGTCTATTTGAACGATTAACCAGTGGTTTGGGGTCCTCTGCTACGTGTGTCTTGTCCTTTGCAGAGGTGAAGTTGAGGCTCAGAATGGTCCTATGTTCTGTTCAGGGACTCAGATGCAGGAAGTGTTGAGGCAGGGATAACTGTGCCCCTGACCACTGCTGCTTCCCACCTCTGTGTATGTTTACAGCATGACTGGAGAAAGTTCATGTGGCCTAATTAATTATTCATATCCATCATAACAGATCCCATGCAGCGTGCGCGGCTTTCCGCTGTCAAGGTGTTAAACCAACTTCGATGATCCTAACCTAAAGCGCTTTTTCTAAATGGGATGTTCCTGGTTGCTTGCTTTGCCTGCTTTCTGAGGACTGGCCCCTGGAGATCAGGAGATATATACCTCCTGAGTCCCTTGTGCACAATTTGAGATCAAAACCCGTTCAAAACGTGAAAATGATCTTATAACTCATTTGGGGCAAAACCGACCTGACAGATGTCAATTAACGGTCTTTATTTTCCAACTTGTGGTGGACATTTAGATAGTTTGCTGTGGAATTAGTAATGAATTTGATTATGGGATGAGGTTCCAGGTTCCTCTAGGGCTGTTGCAATTCTGCATGAAAAAAGTGAAAACTTCTAAATCCTCTCCTTTTCCCCCCAAAGCATCTTCATCCTCAAGGGTTTTAGATCACCGGTGGTGGACCTGAGGTACCAGGTCCAGCGTCTTGGTGGTCAGTGGTCAAGTGGACATAAGATGTGCAGAAAGAGGCCACAGAGCCTGGAAATCATGCAGTAGCTGCAGTAAGAAGTCATATTTGCTGATTTCCAAAAGGTGGCAAGTAATGTGTCTCCCTCCCTGAGTTCTGAGGACTAATGTCTGGGCGGTGTTTATAGAACGTTTTGCAAGCTTAAAAATAGACGTGGCACCCATCAACGTAATGACATTTCCTTGTGGAGAAAGGTGTGGGATGAGTCTTCACGGGAGTTCACTTTGTAAATTAAGCTCCTGCTTCATTGTTGGGAAGGATATCCAAGGGATGGTTCTGGGATTCCACGGCAGTTAGAGCAAGATTGGTAATTTCCCCATTCACGTTGATTAAGAAAGTAATAACTTACTTAATAAGACAGGTGAGATGATACTGTCTAAGCACCAAGGAGTGTTGGACCCACTTACATCTGTTCACATACAATATTTATTTATTTCCATTTTTTTGTTTTTTCATTTTTTCCCCCCAACATTTCTCATGAAGCTTTTCAAACATACAGAGAAATGGAAAGAATTATACAGTATACACTCATATACATACTACCTAGATTCTGCAATTAATATTTTGCTATATTTGCTTCATTATCTGTCTCTCCACAAACTGGCTTTTAAAAATGCCAAGTTATATGATGTTTACAAAAGGCACATCTGAAACGAAATGGCCCAGATAAGCTAAACATAAGAGGATTCGAAAGTCATTGTTTTTTAAGTTATTTATTGGAGTATAATTGCTTTACAATGGTGTGTTAGTTTCTGCTGTATAACAAAGAGAATCAGCTATCCATATACATATGTTCCCATATCTCTTCCCTCTTGCGTCTCCCTCCCACCCTCCCTATCTCACCCCTCTAGGTGGACACAAAGCACGAGCTGATCTCCCTGTGCTATGCGGCTGCTTCCCACTAGCTATCTATTTACGTTTGGTAGTGTATATATGTCCATGCCACTCTCTCGCCTTTATCCAAATAAGTTGAAAACTTAGGTCCACACAAAAACCCACCCACCAATGCTTATAGCAGCCTTGTTCGTGATTGCCAAAACTTTGAAGCAACCAGGATGTCCTTCAGTAGGTGAATGGATGAATAACTGTGGTACATTCACATAGTGGGATATTATTCTTTGCTCACAAGAAGTGAGCTTCACTGAGGAAAAGAAGCCAGTCTGAAAAGGCAAAACTATGAAGAGAGTAAAAAGATCAGTGGATGCCAGGGATTTCGGCAGGGGCCGGGGGCATAACTAAGGGGAGCACAGAGGATCTTTAGGCCATTAGTCTATTTAAAACACGCTCATCTACAGTCTTAACGCAAGACTTCTTTGAAGCCCCTGTTTTTGGCTGTGGTTTGACTTCCTTAAATCACATCAGCTTAAACATTTTATTCCATATTCTAAGCCGTATATGGATAGACTCACACATATGAGGCTATTAGTTAAGTTCCTATGAAACGGAGGTAGACACTTGCAGATATTTGTAAACTAACGTTGATTAAATGCTCTAAAGTGATTTGGTTTTGTTAATCCAATTTCTGCTCCCACTCGTGCATTATTGCTCCAGCTCAGGCAGCACAGATGTCTAACGGTTGTGTTTCGTGTCTGCCCTTTTCGATTCACCCACTAGATCTGTTGGTTCCGTTTGGATCGGTGCGTGAGGGTCATTGATCCCGCTTCCCTCCCCGTATAAGTTGTTTTTTGTACCTTGCCCGCCATGCACGTGGCTCACAACTGTCTACCTACCAATGACAGTGCGTGCCCCCTGGAAATAGGTAGAGAACCAGGGGTGATGGGAACTCTGGGTGTCTCCAGATGGTCTATCATCGCTCTCCCTTTAACTGTGCATTCTCTCTCTCTTCTTGTCCTAACACTAGTCTCATCGTGTGAACATCCCCAGGAGAAAACCAGGTCCTGAAGGCATTCCTGTGGGTATTTTTCTCAGAAACACCTGCAGGATGTAAGTGAGAGAGAAGAGGAGGAAGGAAGCAGACACGTGATGAATACGCTCAGATGTAACCCTCCCAGGCTAGCTCAGGGGCACATGTAGTTAGAGATGACCCACCTGTGAAAGTAGCGAACAATGTATTTCTCCATATGTAATACTGTCTGAAGCCTTTACGGAACATTACAAAGAAAGCTAACAGCTTTCACAGCTACGCAGTAGGTTCTCTTTACTCATTTGGAAACATAAGGTTTCTTCGCTGTATTTCTAGAAATGTGTAGGTACTTGCGATTCCAAGAATGCATTTAAGCTGGTTATGAATACATAGAAAATAAATGTGCAATTATAATAGTTTGCGGAGGAGGTGAATTTTAGGATAAATGCTACAAGTTTCGGAATCTAAAGTGGAGATCTATGTAGTATCTGAAAAACACTGAATAGGTTTTAAAGAGAGTAGGAATGTATATACACACACACACACACACAGCACGCATAAACACGTACACACATTCCCACGTGCATGCACACAGAGCGCTCCTACACCCATTCCACTCAGACACAAAGGCATCCCTCTCACACACACACACACACACACACACACACACACACACACACACACACACACACACACACACACACCTTACACAGATACAGTCCATAACTATTGTTTTCTGATAGGCACACAATTCTGGAATAAGTGTAGTATACCAACCTTACGGTTTGGGTAGAAACACCCTGACAGTTCACTTCCTGTAGAGATAGTGTGGATTTCCCTGCAGTGCTGGACTATAACGTATTAATGTTTAAAATTAAAATTCGATAACACTTTGAAATAAAATAATGATGTATTAAGTGTTCACATTTTTTAAAAAATTTATTTTATTGAAGTATAGTTGATTCACAATGTTGCGTTAGTTTCTGCTCTACAGCAGGGTGATTCAGTTGCACATATATACATTCTTGTTCATATTCTTTTCCATGATGGTTTATCCCAGGATATCGAATAGCATTCCCTGTGCTCTACAGTAGGACCTTGTGGTGTATTTGTTCTCTGTATACTAGTTTGCACCTACTAACCTCAAACTCCCAGTCCTTCCCTCCCCCACCCCGAAGCATTCACGCCTTGAAATCCAGTTTCACAGGTGTTGAGCTGTAGTGAGAAGAAGCACTTAGCAGGTGGCCTCCTGCAACTGTATCCTGCAGGAAAGCCCTACGTCCCGATGGCGGACCACCGGTCCGTCCTGGTGACGGTGCTCTCATTCTGCATCAGTGCAGTGTTAGACCTGGCACGGATGGTTCCGTCCGCTGTAAGACAGCTGGGCAGACGTTGCAGGCAGTGACATTGGGCTCGTGAACTCTCCCTGCTTCCTGAGTCTCAGACCATCCGGAATGACGTGTAACCACTTTTATTTTCACCTCAGCGTCCTGACCCTTTTGGGGGAAGCGTTTATCTTGGATACCAGTTACCCTAAGCTGGATTTTCAGCCTCGAAGAAGGGTGAGGGAAAGTTGGAATCTGTACCAACTCTCAGGAACTGGAGGGAAGGATCCATTAGAGTCCACGGCGTCCTCCAGGGAGAGAGGGAGACAGCGGGCAAATCACCCGACCTCGTAGAGCGGGCGACCCCATGAGCTTCGCGATGTCATTTTGTTTTCCTTTGTTTTGTGTCGATAAGTATTTTATGTGTGTCACCAAAGTAAGTAAACCTTAACATTCGCCTCAATGAATAGCTACTCCCTTGGGTTTAGTATCAGAAAACCTCCAAAGGAAGGGGCCTCGGAACACCCGACTCGTACCCCCTGGAGCTGAGCCTAGCATACTTCCGGAAAGTGCTCTCTTGTCTTTTCAAACCTTAATAATTTCCCAAAACAGAAAGTCTGCAGCTTCCTCGGACAGCAAGTCAGACCCTTACGTGATGTCAGCTGAGGGACTTGCTGATGTTCAAAGTATTTACTTACAGAATTGGTTGAATATCTTGGCCCTGTCTGTCTCATAAGTAGCCTTTCTGCACGTGAATGAGTCTTTATACATGTACTGTAAATTTAGATGAGCACATGAGTTACAGGGCTTTGTTAAGTAACCTAGTAACACTATATACACACACGTATATATGATCCTGTATATGCATATATGCATGTATATATGTATGTATGTTTACATATATGCTATATGTATACATGTGTATATACAGGATTCTGTATTTGCATATATATGATCTCATCTACAAACACAGGCATACATACGTCTGTGTGTATCTATCAATCCATCCATCATCTCTCTCATCTCTATCTATCAGCTATCCATCATGTCTGTCTATCTTTGTATCTATCTATCCATCTATCTATGTATCTGTCTATCATCTATCTATGTATCTATCCATCCATCCATCCATCATCTCTATCATATATATCTATCATCTATCTATCCATCCATCCATCCATCCATCATCTCTCTCATCTCTGTCTATCTATCATCTATCCATCATGTCTGTCTGTCTCTGTATCTATCTGTCCATCTGTCAATCTATCTAGGTATCTATCTAGGTATCTATCTATGTATCTGTCTACTATCTTTGTATCTATCTATCCATCCATCCATTCATCATCTCTATCTATCTATCTATCTATCCATCATGTCTATCTATCTTTGTATCTATCTATCCATCTATCTATGTATCTATCTATCTTGGTATCTATCTATGTATCTGTCTATCATCTATGTTTGTATCTATCCATCCATCCATCCATCATCTCTGTCTATCATATCTATCTATCTACCCATCCATCCCCGAATATTTGATTTGAAAATAAGATTACCGTGGCACGTCACGTGAGGGCCCTGTGTCAGCCACATCAGCCTTCCCTTTTAAAAGCTCTGCTGATCTTTGCTTTTCTTTTTCTTTTTTTCTCACTTAGCTGTCTGCCCCTCTTCCTTTCAAATACCCCCGCTGGTTGACACAATTTGCCTGCTGCCTGGGGCTCCTACAAGTCCCTTGTCTTCTGAAATACACTCAGTCTCTAGTCTGTGTCAGGTGTAAACATGTCAGTCATGGGGATGATGTGGAGTAGGACCAGGATGAAGGCGTTCATCTTTCCTGAGAGCGAGCACTTTACTGTATGTGTGTGTCCTCTCTGCCAGTCCTCCCCAGAATCTACACTCCAAGGCGATAGGGTTTTGTTTTCTTCTTCAGTGCCGTACTTGTGGTTCCTCGTCCATATGAATGGCTTAATAAGTACGTGTGGAGTGCACGGATGGATAAATGAATCAGGATATTGTCATCGCTGTGGTCTGGCTAATGTTCCTCTACCTTGATTCCCCTCCCTGCTTTCCAGTATCTCGTTCCCCACACGTTAAGACTGATGGCAGGACTTCCCTGGTGGCACAGTGGTTAAGAATCCGCCTGCCAAGGCAGGAGACACGGGTTCGAGCCCTGGTCCGGGAAGATCCCACATGCCGCGGAGCAACTAAGCCAGTGTGCCACAACGACTGAGGCTGCACTCTAGAGCCCGCGAGCCACAACTGCTGAGCCCACGTGCCACAACTGCTGAAGCCTGCGCACCTGGAGCCCGTGCTCTGCAACAAGAGAAGCCACCGCAATGAGAAACTCATGCACAGCAACGGAGAGTAGCCCCCACTCGCCGCAACTAGAGAAAGCCCGCACCCAGGAACAAAGACCCAACGCAGCCAAAAAATAAATAAATAAATTTTAAATAAATAAAGCACTCTTACTAGTCAACAATACAAAAAAGACAAAGAACGCAAATTAAAAAAAAAAAAACAAAAGACTGATGGCAGATAACTCCTCTGTAAGATGCCTTTGCCCGCTGCTCCTGGGTAGAGATAGGTCTCCCTCCACTGAACTCCCATTGACTTTTATATGCATCTATACATTATGCTGTATTTTTCAACACTCCATCCTTCCAGATGATTAGACCCGATTACTTGAAGATCCTGGCTTTGTTTTCATAAAACCAAAACACGAGCCGTTCACAGAGATTTTGCCCAGCACGCAGTGAACGAGGTGTGGAAGGCCTTCACCTGACTTCAAAGGTGACAGAAACAAAGCTCAGAGAGTCTGATGAAGCAGGAATTTCTTCCCAACAAGTAAGCAGAGACAACTCTCTTCCCTTCATATCGACTGCATCCCACGGTCCCCTGATCATTTTTCCAGCATCCTTGACTTCCTTCGTGTGGAAGTCTAAGCACTGCTGATTTATTCAGTTCAATCCAGGGCTACAGATACTGACTGAGCACTTGCTTTGCACAAGACATGATGATGTCAGTCGTTCTGCATGACGTCACAGTGGGCGGGGGACTTCTTATCCCCATCTCCTTTGAAAGGCGGATGCCTGGTGATGGATTCATGGCATGGAGTACTCGAGGGAATGAGCAGATGTGTTCTGCCATCAGGGAGAGTGATCAGGAACCAGATAGAGCAGAGGGAAGAACAGAATCATTGTGGCAACCACAGAAGTTATGGGAGGAGACGAGCCAGGCTTTTGTGCATTTTTGTATATTCTTCAGAGCCACTCAGTGCGCAGACCTTGGTAGAAATTGATAAAACTTGCTTCTGTGAGTTGTCTGTCCCAGAATATTCCACCAGCTATAACCAGATCTGAAATTAACCCACGGTCACTTCCGATTGATTCCTTTGCCCACCAAAATGTCATGAGCGCCTCCTATGTGTTCCCTGTGGCGCTGCACTCTGAGAATAGAACGTTGAACAAAACAGACATAGTTTCTAATTTAATGTAGCTTGTACCTTAGATTACCAGGGGTGATTTTGCCCCCAGGGGACGCTTGGCAATGTCTTGAGACAGTTTGCATTGCCATCTAGTTCACTACTGGCGTCTAGTGGGTAGAAGCCAAAGATGCCTCTTCACATCCTTCAAGCTACCAGACAGTTCCCACAGGAAAGAATGATCCAACCCATAAAGAAGGTGTGGTACATATATACAGTGGAATACTACTCAGGCATAAAAAAGAATGAAGTGATGCCATTTGCAGCAACATGGATGGACCTAGAGATGATCATACTGAGTGAAGGAAGTCAGACAGAGAAAGACAAACGCCATAGGATATCACTTCTATGTGGAGTCTAAAATATGACACAAATGAACTTATCTACAAAAAAGAAAGACTCACAGACATAGAGAACAGACTGGTGGTTGCCAAGGGGGATGGCAGTGGGGGAGGGAAGGATTGGGAGTTTGGGGTGAGCAGATGCAAACTAGTATGTACAGGATGGATAAACGGGGTCCTACTGTAGAGCCCTGGGAATTATAGTCAATATCCTATGATAAAGCATCATGGAAAAGAATATAAAAAAAGAATATATATATATGTACAATGGAATCTCTGCTCTACAGCAGAAGTTAACACAACATTGTAAATCAACTGTACTTCAATAAAATTTTTTTAAAAGTGACAACTATCTGACTGCCAAGGTCCATAGCGCCAAGGGAGGCTAAGAAACTCTACTCTAGTTTTGGAGGAAAAATAATCAACTAATTACCCACAAGGATAATTACAAACTTTAATAAGTATTTGGTGCTGGTGGGGCTCATTTCAGGGGTCTGGTGAACAGGACATGCGTTGATAATGAGAAAAAGAGGGAGGCCAAAGGATCGCGGTGGGTCATTAGGGCAGGAAGGTCTTGGTGGCAGACAGACTGGCATGTGCAAAGACCCTGGGGTCAGAGAGGGGCTGGCATAATCCAGGATCTGAGAGTACAGGTGTGGTACAAGGGCAAAGGTGGAGCTGGGCAAGAGGGGAAAATAGAAAAGCAGGGAGGGGTCAGATGTTTGAATTTTGCCTGCCATTAATAGTGCAGGGCACAGACATGATTCTTCGAACTCCTGCCCTCTTTCCTGTAATATTCAATCTTTGGATCAACATTTTTTGTTGTGTGTCGACTACCATCTAACCCAATGAAAAGCCTTGGGGATATAGAGGCAGCTAGAAAATGCTGCCTGTGTCAGGGAGTTGGTATTCTCAGAAGACCTTTGCTGGGCCGGATTCATGAATCTCAAATGCATGTAATTTCATCCTCATACCTGGTGCTTTTCTAGCTTTCCCTTGGTTTCTTTTCTTCACATTTTTAGGTCAGAGTGATTGAGTCCTCACTGTGGAAGTGTTTCCTTTTTCTTTTTTTTCCATTCCAAAGGCAGATGGCAAACAGTCAAACCTTGTCAGTCACGTGTTTGAAATGCTAGATGTTAATTCTTCAGGTGGCATCTTGCTAAGAGTTGTGATTTGAGGACTTCTGTCATTTTTTTGAAGCCTGAGGTTGAACGGATTAGACTTATATGTGATTGCTAAGCTGTCGTGTATGAGTGCCTCTCTGAACTGACGCGTGACGTGGATTTTTTTTCAAATTGAGAGTATCCGTGATAAAGTCATCCTCTTAGAGTACGTGAAGGTTGTGGGACACATCTGTGGCAAAAACTCAGAGTTGGCTGTGTTTCTCTTCATTTTTAGCTTCTCACTACCTCTTCCCCCATCTTGTTAAACCACGTCTCTCATTTTGGGGGTTCCTTAGTTTTTTGCTCTCGGGTCAACATAGAGAGGCTAGCTGGTTGGGATGGGGGCGGTGGAATCTCCAGAATCCCAATTGTTCACAATCACAGCAACACCATTAAGACTTGCTTGTGAGATTTGATTTGTCCCATGGCTTGCATTTTGGAACGTTAAGCATTTTCAAGAGAATAACCAACACAAACATAATTATAGGCTATTAATTGTTCTCCTCTTAAGATCTGGAACAGGGCAGGGATGTCCACTCTCCCCACTGCTCTCTGACAGTGAATCAGAGGACTTCACCAGGGCAGTAAGGTTAAAGAAAAAAAAAAAGAATTACCTGTATGCAGTTGGGAATTACATAAGTGCAGTCAGCTTTACGTGCAGATGACGTGTTGGTTTATATAGAGACTCCTGAGGCATTTACAAACAGCTGAAACACGAAGTGATTTTAGCAAGATCTCAGGATGAAAGAGGCACACACATTTTGATTTCTGTATTCAACAAAAAACCATTGGAAAATGAAATTTACAATAAACTATTAATCACAGCAACCGAAAGGATAAAATATTGGAAATAAGTTTAGCAAAAATTGTGTAAGACCATATAGGTTTAAAGAATGTATATTATTTTTAACAAAGAAATGGGATTTGGGGATTTTTAATTAAAATGGTGATGACTAAATAATTTGACAACTTTTAAGACTGTTGAGCCTCCCAATTCATTAACATGCTTTAGCGCTGTATTTATTTGAATCTTCTTAATTATTTTGAGGAAATCTGTCATTTTCAATGTATAAATCTTGCCCATTTTTGTTAAATCTCTTCCTATGTCAAAATGTATCCACACAATAAGACTGCAATTCTGAGACATGTATAAACCGTCATCATATTCCTGCTGAAAGTAAAATTAAACTAATAATACATCTTAAATTTTATATCTGAAAATGATGTAAAATTGGATAAACTAATATACTAATATTATTATTGAATTTGTCTCTTCTGAAATATTAATCCCCAAATAAGTCATGTATTTAATATTTAGTAATCCTTATTGAAACCAGTCTTATACATCTTATTTTGGTTTTTATAGGAAAGGGCCAAATTCACTGTCCTCTCCGTTTGTGTAGATTTTATTTTTTATAATATTGAATAATTTCTATACTTTCCCAGATTTCTACAATGTAGAATACTCTTTTCATGGCTTTTAATTGACTATTATTCTTTGTCTCTCCACCTAGCTCTTCCTTAACCCCTGATATCTTGAGTGTTTGCCTTTCCTTCTACATTGAGACCAATAATTTCAGAAGAAACATTTTTCATTCAAGTAGAGTCAATTTACAATGTTGTGTTAGTTTCAGGTGTACAGCAAAGGGATTCGTTTATATATGTATGTATGTGATTTATATATATGTGTGTGTGTATATATATATGTATCTTTTTCAGATTCTTTTCCATTATACATTATTACAAGATATTGAATATAGTTCTCTGTGCTACATAGTAGGACCTTGTTGTTTATCTATTTTATAAATATATAGTAATGTGTATCTGTTAATCCCAAATCCCTAATGTATCCATCCCCCACCCCCTTTCCCCTTTGGTAACCATAAGGTTTTTTTCTATGTCTGTGAGTCTGTTTCTGTTTTGTAAATAAGTTCATTTGTATTATTTTTCAGATTCCACATATAAGTCATATCATATGATATTTGTCTTTCTCTGTCTGACTTACTTCACTTAGTATGATCATCTCTAGGTCCATCCATGTTGCTGAACATGGCAGTATTTCATTCTTTTTTATGGCTGACTAATATTCCATTGTATATATGTACCACATCTTCTTTATCCATTCATCTGTCAGTGGACATTTAGGTTGCCTCCATGTCTTGGCTATTGTAAATAGTGCTGCAGCGAACATTGGGGTGCATGTATCTTTTCAAATTAGGGTTTTTGTCTTTTCCGGATGTATGCCCAAGAGTGGGATTGCTAGATCATATGGTAACTCTATTTGTAGTTTTTTAAGGAACATCCAGTACTGTTCTCCATAGTGGTTGTATCAATTTACATTCCCACCAACAGTGCAGGAGGGTTCCCTTTTCTCCACACCCTCTCCAGCATTCGTTGTTTGTAGATTTTTTGATGATGGCCATCCTGACTGGTGTGAGGTGATACCTCATTGTAGTTTTGATTTGCATTTCTCTAATAATTAGACATGTTGAGCATCTTTTCATGTGCCCCTTGTCCATCTGTATGTCTTCTTTAGAGAAATGTCTATTTAGGTCTTCTGCCCATTTTTCGATTGAGTTGTTTGTTTTTGTTTTTTTTTATGTTGAGTTGTATGAGCTGTTTGTCAGCTGCATCGTTTGCAAATATTTTCTCCCAGTCCATAGGCTGTCTTTTCACAATTATCCTTTCTTGAAGTGAATACATCTTAAAATCTATGCTATATCTTCTGTAGCCCTGTATTATACAGCTCCATAGACTAAAAGGACAAGTGTCTTTGAAATCAGCATTTTATAAATTCATTCAGTTATACCATCTTTGGTCACATTTTTATAGAACTTTTCAATATCGCAACTGCCACATAACTGTTTCAATGGTATTACTCGCTTCATAGCAGGTGGATAGCGTGAATCCGTCATTAATAGATGAGGTAACCGTGTGTGAGGTGAGTGACTCACACGAGGTCTAGTTAATGCACTTACAGCTCAGATCTCAGTGATTAGACAGAATCTTTCCATCCTTTATAAGAATCCAGCTTCTCGGGAATAAGGAAAGCATTCTTGAGGTGTATTTACATAACTAGTAGAACATATGAGTTCAGGGATTCATTTTATTTATAACTTGATTCAGAAACCTCCTTTTTCTGGGTCAGAACTGGTTGGTTTTAGCCAACCATTTCTGAAACGTTTTCTTTTTGGTAAGATGACACTCTCGTGGTTGTATGGTATGTTCTTGCTTCTGTCCGGGAGATTTTGATGTCAGACAGACAGAGGCTCTCAGCAGATTAACATCTTTGACCTTAAATTCCTCACATAATGACTTACATTGTCCATTCTTCTACGAGAGGCATTTGGGGAGTCTCGGGACACATGAGCTTTCCTTTTCAAAGCAGAATGCCGATTGCATTGTCCATTCAATCCTTGTGCTGGGAGATAACTTACCGGCATTAATGTTTTTTTAAGAGATGCGTATTCTAGATGAATTCTGGGCATGACACGGTAAAGGTTGACATTGACTCAGGGGACATTCCAGGGTGGATTTTTGATGCCAGTGATTTCAAATAATGCAATTATTGTTTCCATTTTCCAACTCCAGCTCGGCCACTAATCCCTGGGAGAGGCTGGCTCTGATATGCAGGCAGTGTGGCTGGATGAGAAGGGAAGTATCCATGTTAATGGACCGTGACAACACAAAAAAGAGTGTGAGGGAGGGACTTCTTGGTGGCCTAGTGGTTAAGAATCCGTCTTGCAATGCAGGGGATGCCGGTTCGATCCCTGGTCAGGGAACTAAGATCCCACATGCCATGGGTCAGCTAAGCCCACACGCCACAACTAGAGAGAAGCCCGCGCACCGCCAAGAAGAGCCTCCGTGCCACAACGAAAGATCCTGCGTGCCACAACTAAGACCTGATGCAGCCAAAAAAATAATAAATATATATTACAAAAAAAAAACCAAAAAACAGAGTGTGAGGGAGATTGAAGGACTTTCCCTTTGACAGGCTTTGACTGTGTTAGATTCGCAGCTGGTTGACCTCTCTGCTCTCCAAACCCTCACTAGGGTGAACTTTTAGAAGCAGCATCCCATTTGGAGTCAACTAGATATGTCCCCTGCAGTCTGGATTTGTCTGTGAAACTTAGCTTCTTCCTGGGCTGGAAGACATGATTGTTGTCTTGTATATATAAGACAGTTGTGTTTTATTTTTTCACTTGTGTAATGAATAATTAGCTTCATGGTGAGGAATATTTCCAGATGTCTATCTGAAACTCCAAATCATTGGACATTGGAGATTCCATGGCCAGATACAGATGCTACACACAGGGGAGGTGTGCAGCCAGGCCAGGGACCGTTGGGATTTTTCCACCTATTTCTTTCCCGAATGCAGGACTTATCAACATGGGTGCTGTTGACATTTGGAGGGGGCTGTCCTGAGCGTTGCATGTTGCTTAGCAGTATCCATGACCCCTACCTACTAGATGCTGCTGCCCACACCTACTCTACCCCCCCAGTTGTAACAACCAGAAATGTCTCTTGTCAGCTGAGAGGGCAGTATTTTGTCCTCTGACACGTGGAGCACCAATAACCTATTGAATTCTGTTATTATTCCTTAGCACACGTCGGTAGAATTGGTCTGAAACCCTACACGATCATGAATTTCTTTGAATAATTATTGATAGTCATTGCAATTATGTGACATCCTCTCAAAAGGTAAAAATCTCTTCTTTACAGAAACCAGACAATAACACTTCATATTAAAAACAAAAACCAAAAAACAACTCTTTTAGTCTTGAAGCAATGAGGATTGTGAAAAGGCTGCGTCGTCTTTAAGGTGGCCATTGCTTGAAAGGTGGAGTGCCATTGATGAGTTTAACAGGCACGGATTTGTGCACTGCATTGAGACATTGCATGCTGAACCTGTTACTTTCCAACGGCATTGTTATCCTCACACTCATCTAAAAACCTGCTTCAAGAGTAGAGAGTGACGTGTATTCTCCAGAGTAGAACGTTATCATTGGAGAGTGTGAAGCCTGAGTACTGTGTACTCAGACCTGGAATTCAGAGCCTACGTTTATGCACTTGTCAACATTACCTTAATCACACACACACACACACACACACACACACACACACACACACACACACTTAAAGCCTTAGCTACTTTTTTAATAGAATGTAACTACTAAACCTCATAAACGTGGAACACTGCGCCGTTTTGGATGTTCTAGTAGGGCAAACATATCCTAGGAAATAACACTCTACTGAAAATTTGAAGCAATTACCTGTTCTTTTTGTTTAATTGGATGCAACGTTTTTCATGAACACTCTACGCCTTTACACGTGGTCCACCTCAGGTTGCATCCTGGAAGTACACACCCTGACTTGGGAACTTCACGCTCCCCAGCCACGCCTTCCCTCACACTTCAACACAGACACGCACAGCTGAGGGTTCTTCCACAGTCCCTGGTAAGGTTCCTTCGCCTTACTACTGGACATTTACTTTTTGATACGTTTAAAAAATTAATTTTGCAAACCGTGACAGTGTACTCCTCACTAACTTTTCTTGTTATCACAAACCATGACAATGAACCCAGTAGCATTTATATATTTTTGTGGGAAAATCCTAGACCTGGAACGGCATTTTAACTCTGTGTAGATATTGCCAAATCTGTATCCACAGAGGTGGTACTGATTTCCATTTCCACTGTGAGACTGCCTGTTGACCCCTTACCAAATTTATGTCTTCAAGTCCCTGACCACAAAGAGAAATGACTTAATGACTTAAGCTATCTAATCCTGAGATCGATTCCCTGGGATCGTCTTTGTAAATGTCCTACAGGATATTTGCTTCACCCATTATCAGGCATATTTGAGATGAAACGCATACCCTGTAGCATCTGCTCCATGCCTACGATGGAAATCTCCAGGAGGGCGACTTACTTATCGTGGTTTGTGTAGGACTTTCCCATCTTTAACACTGAAAGCCCTGTGACACGGGGAGTGCCTCTATCCCAAACAAACTTGGGTATATGGGGTCATTCTAATTTTAGGTCTGGTGGAAGGAGCACTGGGTCCCTACAGCTTTGAGATAAAGCTGTCTGAAATTCGGCGGTGACTTTGAACTCTCTTCCCTTAGATGCCCTACTTCACTTCTAACACTTTGAGGTAGAGCGATGATAAAAATAAAATATTCTTTAGCAAAACTTACATGTTATGTGACTCTAGAAAAACCTGTTTCACCTGTTGGTGTCTCAGTTGTGGTATTTGTAAAATGAGAAGAGAATCCTGCCTTCTCTGAGGGTTATGCTGACGGTGGATGAGACCGTGCCTTGAATCACTTTGTGTGGTGCACAGTCAGTAGAATATTGATTAGAACAAGAATTGTAAACTTTGGTAACTGTCACGTAAGAACATTGGGAACGTGTTTGATGTTTATTTTCGACTAGGGTGAAAAAATGGATGGTCATAAAAAAAGAGTATTCTTTCGTTATTGGCTTTATCTTCTCAATAGGGTATTTCTGTTATTTGTGAACTATAAAACACTCTAAGGTCACCCCTTTCAGTGCTGGGATGTGTATGTATAAATGAATGATAGGAAGTATCTACTTTGCGAAGTATAGTTCAACTTATTCAAGTTATTAAATGCACACACGTGTGTATTTTATATATATATATAAAATAATACACATATATATGTATATATGTGTGTATACGTATACATACACATATATATATATAAAACCAGAACTTTCTAAATACTCACCTAGGCATTGAAGGAACGTTGAAATAATGTCTCTTCTCCGTTCTTTCTATTTTCTCGCTCTGGAACTTCATATATCATACGCATTCTCACTTTCACACGTGTCCCCTAATTTCACTTTCATATTGTTAATTTCCATATCTCTGCTGTGTTTTGTAAAATTTTCTCAGATTTATCTTCCATTTATTCTCTTTTCTGCTGTGTCTGGTCTTCTCTTTGACTAGTCCATTGATTGGTGTTTATTTCAACAGTTGTAGTTTCCACTTGTTTCATTTCCACGTGGTCGTTTTTCAAATCTTGTCTTTCCCAGTAATTTCCTACATCTTGCTTATCTTCTTACATTCCATCCTTTATTGCCTTAAACATTTCCTGCATAGCTGTTGATAGTTTATATACGGTACTTTGAAAGTCTCAGTGCTCTTGTGCTCAGTGGTCTCTGATTGTGAGTCCATGTTTGTTTGCTCTTAATGTATGGGAACTTGCAGGACTCCATTGGTGATTCTTTCCCCAAACAGGTTTGCTAGTCCTTCTGATGGGAGCTCGAGGGTGAGATGTGAGCCTTTTTGAGGATCCAGCTTCTCCACCTTGCTAGAAGGCCCCCCGCTTCCCATCTTACTGACTTGACTACCCTCAGGAGCCTGCTCCCATGCCCTGATGTCAGTGCAACCATGGACGTGCTCTCTCATGGCTAATCCCCCTTTCCAGTTTTCTCATTATTCAGGACACTCAAGTATTCTTTAGCCCATGCTGTTGGGGCAGCATATATCGGGGAGATCAACTTTGGATATTTCCCTTATGTGAGAAAGCCTTGAAATTCACTAACAACATGTCTTACCCAGGTGCAGTTGTTCTACAGAGGGAGGTTCTCTTGTAACCTCTGCTGATGATGTAAGTGGAAGCTTTTCAGAAAGTTTCACCATATCGAGAAAGAAATAGAGAGGGAGAGAGGGAGGGAAGGAAGAGAGGGAGGAAGGAAGAAAGAAAGGGAGGGAGGGAGGGAGAAATAATGATGTTTATCCTAGCCAGGTGTGAAAACCAGTTCTCATAAGCTCTTACCCTATGAGCCACTTATTTTTTTTTTCAAACAAAATTGGACTGTCTGTTACCTGTAATACGGGTCCATAAGAGGATAGGTTTCATGAGAAGGGATTTTGTGGTAATAAGCAGTTGGCAGGAACAGAGCTCCATGTTGTAATGATGAATATTAATCTCAAATAGGCGGTTGAGAAGAAAAATAGCATTAAAAGGGTAATTCCATTTTTTTGTGTGTGGATAAAACTCATCCAGTATTGATTTTGCATAATGCCTAAGTTCTAGGAGCAGATATTCCACCGTTAGCAGCATCTCCTTTAATATCCTGTAAAGAAGGGGCATTTTTAGAAACCAGATTTCTCTGTCCATATATGAGAATGTATATTCTTTTTGTGAGGGTTCTGTGTTTCGGCACATAAAGACAAGAGACATAAGAACGAGTCTTACAACAGTGAGGATGTCAAGTCACTGACTCTCATTCTTGACTTTATGTAAATAGAATGTCTTGAGGTAGGAGACTCTTGGAACCGGCAACACTTGGGGCAAGTCATTGATCTCACAAGGTATTAATGTCCTCACAGTAAAATGGAGATGAAAATTTCTGGTTTTCAGTGTTACTTTTAGGAATAAATGATCTGTTATTTACACATATTAGACTATCTTAATACCAAGTTGTTTGTCCTCTTCTTCTCTCCCTCCATTTCCCCATCCTCTCTCCATCTGTTCCTTCCTTCCCTCCCTCCCTCCTTCCCCACTTCCTTCCTTCCTTCCCTCTTTCCTTCCTTCCTTCCTTCCTTCCCTCTTTCCTTCCTTCCTTCCTTCCTCCCTCCCTCCCTTCCTTCCTTCCGTCCTTCCCTCCTTCTTTCTTTCCTTCCCTCCCTCCCCCCTTCCCTCCTTCCTTCCTTCCTTTTTCCCTTCCCTCCTTCCCCCTTCCTTCCTTCCTTCCTTCCTTCCTTCCTTCTTTCTCTCCTTCCCTTCCTTCCCTCCTTTTTCCCTTCCCTCCTTCCCCCCTTCCTTCCCTCCTTCCCCCCTTCCTTCCCTCCTTCCCCCCTTCCTTCCTCC